>NC_143060.1:3810625-4143750 GCF_052426305.1 Pelodiscus sinensis
AAAGGAGGGGAGACGGGGGCTGTGCTGCCTGCTCGGGCTTCTCCCCTCCCCCTCTCCGGTGCTGGGGCCGAGGGTGGGGGAGCAGAGGATTGGGCATGGGGGTCCGCCGGGGAGGGGACAACCATGCTCAGCACCAGCACAGGAACCTTACCCGTGGACAGTAACATTCAGAGCCCCTCCCCCAGCCAGCTACTGTCCTGTAGGTACAGCTGCCCCACTGTGGTCACTCTGCAGTGTAAGTGTCCCTCCCAGCAGTGCCTTCTCTTGCCATGTTACGGAAAACAATCCTATTCCAGCCACGTCCTGTTTTCCTGGCACAACCAAACCCTGACCTTCCTGTACGTTAAGATAAGAGGAGGCTGCCTACCCAATTTGGTGGTCCCAGCCCTTGCTGTTTAGGAGGAGTTCTTGAACAAATGGATTCACAGACAGACAGACGCACAAACTCTCTAAACTATATAGTTGGTAGTTATAGTTATATCAGTATAACCCCAGGGTGCATCTAGACTGGCAAGATTTTGCGCAAAAACTTGCCAGCTGTCTACACTGGCCGCTTGAATTTGCGCAAGAGCACTGATGTTCTAATGTAAGAATTCAGGGCTTCTTGTGCAAATACTTTGATGCTCCCGCTCAGGCATAAACCCTCTTGCGCAAGAATATTTGCGCAAGAGGGCCAGTGTAAACAGGCACCTTAATTTTTTGCGCAAGAATGCCCGATGGCTAAAATGGCCATCAGAGCTTTCTTGCACAAAAGCACGTCTATACTGGGCACGGATGCTTTTCTGCAAAAGCATCCGTGCCAATCTAGACGCTCTTTTGCGGAAATACTTTTAATGGAAAAACTTTTCCGTTAAAAGTATTTCCGCAAAATCATGCCAGTCTAGACGTAGCCCCAGTGTAGACATTTTAGTCCAGTTTAAGAGAGTTCTGTTTTTTTCAGTTTAGCTCAAAGCATTTCCAAAGCAACCTAAACTAACCTGAAAAGAAAGGCACTTGTAAATGTGAATAAGAATGTCTGCATAGAGAATTATACTCTAAATTTACACCTTATACTGAGATAACCTCCCCATGTAGGAAAGCTAGGAATAAAAACTCAGTTACCCGTGGAATTTATTCCTGGACTTCTCCACAGAAGGGGACAATATGTCACTCAAATGTCTCACAAATTTCCTGGAAGCAAACAGAATCCAATTCAATGGAAAAATGTTAAACAGACATTGTAAAATCATTTAGAACCAAAAGATATTGCTGTTTATTATTTCTGTTCCGATAGGGCCAAATAATCCCAGAGATCAAAGCCATTGTACTAAGCAATTTACAAATGGAATATTTATACAACCTAATAAGATCAGACACATTTTAATGAAAATTCTTTCTCCCAACAGAGACAGATTTGGTGGGAGAAAAAGGTTTTTACTATCCCCATATAATGTATGCAACCACCACACCAGAGCATTGTATTAGTGAAGGTGCATCATAAAAATGAAACTGACTAGAAACAGCCTAACCTGGTTTCAGTATTCAAGTTAAGGGAAGTGTAAACAGCAAACAAAAGGCGAAAATCACCTTGCTCTTAAGCAGAAACCTTTAGTCGGACATAAGCGGTACAGAGGCACCACGGCATTCAGCAGTGAAAAATCAACATTTGATATGATTTAATTATGGAAAAAGCTTCTGTATAACAAGCATGGTTAAAAATATTTTATTTTTAAATGTAATAGATTAGATTCCACGCTTGTTTGCACCAATTTAAATCTGCAGTAATTCCATTTAAGCCAATAGATTTACATCTGGGCAACTGTGTAGAATTTGGTCCATGTTGTGTGTTGACTGTCTGGTTTTGCCTATTTTGTAGTGTTTTGACATTGTCCCTTTACTATCTGCTGTCCTTGCTGAATATCAAATAGAGCAGCATGGGGAATTAAGCCTCCCGGGTTTCAGCAACCGATTTCAAAAGGCTTCTTGATGGGCTCATCTGGAAGATTTTTTTTTCCATTCCACATCCCTTGATGTGATTCCAGGTGGGCTTTTCAGATGAGATGAGATTTATTTGCAGACAAAGAATTCCCACTCTGCTTTCAAGTGGTAGAGCTAAGAGCTGATGCAAGACTTGGTCCTCCTTACTCTGCCTAATTATCTTAAAATGTTTATATGTTTCTAGCCAGGGAAGTAACAAGGGTGGGGCAAGCAGGGTGCTCGCTCCAGGCACAAAGACACAATAAGTAAAAAGAATCAGCTGCAAAAGTAAAAAGCGTGACATGTGCTAACCTAAGAAGAGGGGGCGCATAATTGCCGTAAAATCTCGAGTATAATGTGCACTTTTTTCCCCGGGTTTTTAGGGTCAAAGCCGGGGTGCACATTATACATAAGAGCTATTTTTTAAAAGTTTTAAACTCCCCCTCCCCTCTGCACAGAAACTTTCCCGCTGCAGCGCGGCACAGGGTCCACAGCCATGCCAGGCTCCCGGACAAGGCAAGGAGCCGGCTGTGCCACCAGGCTGAAGCACCCTGGCTTGCTGCCTACCTGGTGATCCTTCAGGCTGAGCCTGGCGGCCCCCGCAGCAGATGCAAGCTCAGTGCGGCACGAGCTCAGCTGGGTAGGGGGCCCCTGCGGCAGGCGTGAGCCCCTTCCTTCCTATATATACCGTAAAATCGTGAGTATAATGGGGGTGCACATTACATATAAGAGTTCAGTTTATTCCAGAATACTGACGTTTAAAAGGCAGCTGCGCATTATACATAGGTGCGCATTATACTCACGATTTTACGGTAATGTTTTTCCCCAGGTGCAAAAATACTTGGGTACAGCGCTGTTACTAGCCACGGGATCAATTCTGAGTGTTGGCAATTTGAGTTCTTTCCTCTGTGAGCCTTGCATAGATGAGGATTTGCGGCTCTGATGAGAGAAGGTGTTAGCTACTATGTTGGAAAAGTCTAGTATAGCCAAAGCAGCAAATGCTAAGGGCTTGTCTATACTCAAAACCAGTGTGGTTGTGCCAGCCACTTCAGTGCATCAGCGAAGATGCTACCTATGCTGATGGTCCAGAGGAGTTTCCCTGCTGGCATAGGTCCGTGGTGTCCAATACGCTAGCCACTAGCCACATGTGACTATCTGGCCAATTGAGTGAGGCAAATTGCGTAGCTTATTTCGAGTGTATTTCGAAATAGCTTATTTGCAGCTAGTTAATTTGCAATTAAATTTCGAAATAAACCGCTATACTGAAATGTCCCTTAAACCTCATGGAATGAGGTTTCTAGGGACGTTGGAATAGCGAGCCTGTTATTTTGAAAGCTTTTTCAAACGAGCTTGCTTAGAAGATGCAGAATAGCCACTTTGGGATACCGGAAGTATCCAGAAATAGAGCCGCAGTGTAGACATACCCTCAGAGTCCAGGTCCATTGATTTGGGCTCCTGTTTGTGGAGCTAAAACTAGCAGTAAAGACAGCTGGGTTGGACTTAGTACGGAGGCTCTGAAACCCAGCGAGGGGGAGAGCTTCAACGTGGGTATTTGTAGCCCCACAAGCGCGAGTCAGTTGACCCGAGCTCTGAGATTTGCTGCCGTAAGAGGTATGTTTTTTTCCCTGTGAAGACCTGTGCGGAGCGGCTGGAGGTTTGTTGCAGCATGAGGAACGCCTGGATTAGGACCAAATAAAGAACTAACTAGGCAGATGGCTATTACTGGCTAGGCAGCTGGTGTGCTGTGAGCACTGCTTTTTGCTCACTGTTCCCTGGTGCGCCTCCTGGGTGTTTTGTCATACCCATCTGTTGTCTCTTGCCTTATTCTTGTGAGGGCTTTGAGGCAGGGATCCTCTGTCCGTGGGGTCTGACACAAGGGAGTTGTGGTTCCTAGACATTACAATACAAATAGCATGTCACAATGCAATAACAACCGCTGGCTTGAGGCAATGTACTCTTGACAGGGGCTGCGATCACTGTGTTTTCCCCTCCCATGCCATCCCATGGGACACATTCAGGTTAGAAATCTGAAATGCTCTTACCAATGAGCCCGGAGATGAGCTCGGTGGACAGAGTGAGAAAAGGCAGGTTTTGCGTCGCCCCATTTGGGCGGTTGATTGTCTGCACTTTGCTCAGCCCGGGACAGCGGCACATCCCAGCAGGAGAGCGCCTGTCCAGTGATAACCATGAGCCAGCTTGGGTGCAACCACATGGTGCTCATGAGGGCACAGCCCTCCTCTCCCTCTATCTGGAGCCTATTCAGGGTCATAGACTTGTCTATTTTGCTAACACCTCCACTGTGAGCACTGAGGGACGTGGGGTGGCCAGGGCCTGGCCCCAACCCCTCCTCCTCATTCGCCTGCAGGAGAGACCTTGCACAAAGAGGAACATTCTTCACCCTGGCCCTGCCATGCCACACTCGCTGACTCCAAACTCCTGCAGCTCAGGGCAGCATCTTTGTGCGACGCCGGGGTCAAACGGGAGGGAAAACGGCCAAGCTCCACCCATGCGCTGCCGTGCAAGTTGCAATCGATTGTGCGGATGTTCAGAGGAAGCTCACACAGCTCCTCAAGCTCCACGGGGTTCCCCGAGCAGAGCCTTCACTCTGGGAGGCCTGAATACACCCATGGATTTCGCCGGGCTCTTGGGCTTGGCACCGCTTTGATTGGAGGAAAGAAAATAAGTGCCAGTATCTCCCAAAGGCCGTGTGGCACCAAGCTCTGAGAGGTCGGTCCCAGTGCAGGATGCCAACTGGCTCCTGCTCCTCCTTTTCTACAGGCGGAATGGGACCGTTAAGAGTGTTGACATTTCAGCTCTTCAGGGACCAGCTGAATTAGCACTTCTCGGTGATGACAGGGGCAGCTCACACCTCCCTAGGCTCAGCTCCGCTTTGCTGGCCTTCCCCTCGCGTTCACTGCATTTTCTTTGCAACCACAACAGCTCGAGACTTTCCTGTCCCTGTTGCAGGCAGAGGTTCTTTAGAAGGAGAGAGCCATTTGAAAGAGGAGCCGGCGGGCCGCACTGCCACGGACTTCTCGAATCCAAACCCGGTTGACCCAATGTTAGCTGCCTCAGACGCATTCGGTGGTTGTCTGCATAAACCGTCTGCTGTGGTTTGAGTCCTCGCAAGCTGCACACAGCGATTCCTTAACAGAACTCTCCGCTCTTCCTCACTAAGGGTATGTCTAGACTACATGGCTCTGTCGCCAGAGCCATGTAGATTAGTTTACTAGACATACCCAAATGAAGCGGTGATTTAAATAATTGCCGCTTCATTTAAATAAAAATGGCTGCCGCGCCGAGCCGATCAGCTGTCGGCTCAGCGCGCTAGTCCGGATGCTCCGCGGTCAACATCAAAGGCATTTGTCGACTGCCCCGTTATGCCTCGTGGGATGAGGTTTACCGGGGTGGGCGACAAATGCCTTTGATGTCGACCGCGGAGCGTCCAGACTAGCGTGCTGAGCCGACAAACAGCTGATCGGCTCGGCACAGCAGCCATTTTTATTTAAATGAAGTGGCAATTATTTAAATTGCCACTTCATTTGGGTATGTCTAGTAAACTAATCTACATGGCTCTGTCGCCAGAGCCATGTAGTCTAGACATACCCTAAGGGTGCATAAGAATGGCCATACTTGATCAGACCAACGGTCCATCCAGCCCAGTATCCTGTCTGCCGACAGTGACCAATACCAGGTGCCCCAGAGGGAGGGAACACAACAGGTAATCCTCACGTGATCCCTCCCCTGTCACCCACCTCCAGAGAAACAGAGACCAGGGACACAATTCCTACCCATCCTGGCTAATAGCCATTGATGGACCTACCCTCCATTAATCTATCTAGCTCTTTTTTGAACCCTGTTAAAGTCCTGGCCTTCACCACATCCTCTGGCAAGGAGTTCCACAGGTTGACTGTGCGCTGAGTGAAGAAAAACTGAGTGAAGGGAAGGAAGGAAAAGGAGACCCTGTTTGTGTCTAAGTTTCCGGACCTGGTGGTGCCCTAGCCTGCCAGGTGTTTAGCCCAGTTCTAGTCAGAGTCCTAATTCAGCAGAGCCACCATGCTTGTTACATTTCTCCAAGTACTACTCCAGCTCTGGAGCTATTCTGTCTGATCTCTTTGATTTAACTGTTTTTACCCCTTCCTTCCGCCTAGGTTTCGCAGCCATGCAGCGTCCTTGGGAGGGAAAAATATGAATGAGGCGGGATAGACGAGAAACCTCCAGCTGTGTTGCTAGGCTCACTGCTTGCGTCACAATTATCAAAAATAGATCAATGGCATCTCTCAACATCGGAGAAAATGACAGTGGAGATGTCATGGCCTGAAAAAAATGCAGAGCAAACGCTCCCTGTTAGGGTGCTGTCAGTGCCCCGGGGGCATCTTCCTTTCTCTGACAAATTCCTCTCCCCGGGTGGTGATTTGCCATTTATCAAAACTTGCTCTTGTCTTACGCACTGACCCTGAAAAAAAATAATCTCCCAGGCTATCTTTTCTGCTTTTGTTATTCTGATACGAGCAATGTTCCCTTTGGTAAGAGAATCCGTTTGTGGCAGAGGGTTTATAACTCAGCTATAAACAGTCCAGCTTCTGAGTAGCACTCTAGGTTGAAAGCAGCCCTAGGAGAGTGCCCGCCGTTTCTGTCTGACCAAAGAGGAATCCTGATCATCACCAACCATTCAGCGATCAGAACGGAGTCATTAATTTTACTGACAGCACATGAGGCAGAACAGAACCACCTTCGTTTGTTTATATAGGGCACAGTGAGATTAAGCGACTTGCCCTAGGTCATGCAGCAGATCTGTGACAGAGACAAAAAAGAGACTGTAGATCTCCTAAGCTTGGCACCCCTGCTCCTTGTCCTTGTTCTCTCTCCCCACTTATCCCGTGCAGCCTCCTATCCTGAGCTTGGCCCTGGCCCAGTCATCTTCTGACTGATGCCTGAACAGCTGTCCTGTGTGTTGCAGTGCAACCAATCTGTGGCCACCGAGGACTTCAGAGTTGTCACTGTGTTGCGCTCAGTGACCACATGGAATTTCACGACAGCAGTGGGAATAGTACTCAGTTGTCAGCTCTGCTTGTGATGAAACAAAAGATCTTCGCTGTTAGCTGTACAGGACCTGTGACACAGCTGAGCTCTCCAGTATAGACCAAGGTCACATCACTGTACTTATGTGTCTCTTCCATAGTGATACGCTAACTTCTTTTCAGGATGGTAAGATTGCAGTCTCTCTCTCTCCCCATCTCTTTCTAATTCCCTTGTTTTCCCCTGGTGTATCTGCTTCCTTTATATTAAATTACACCATCATTATTATGGTCTCTGGTCTGGTCCACACATTGATTGTCTGCCAGAAACAAGAGGACAGAAGCTAACGCACATTGCAAACCAGACCATGACATTGGCAGGAGTCACTGCATTGATCACTGTGTGCGTAACTTTATTTCAGAAGCTGCTGTGGATAGCATGTGACATTTTTCACCCTGTATTTATGGTGGTTCTATGTACTTCTGGGTGCGAGCGTCAAGACTTCTGCTAAATGGAATGAAAGACTAGATTCCCGGTAGCTTCCTTTGTCTCTTCTGCAGATCACCATGCTGTTTCATGACATTTCATGGCAATGTAATTGAATCACAATAATTATCCCTGCAGCCATAATGCAGTCGATTAGAAAGTTATTTTTCAGTGGTGGAAGAGTGTCATCACAAAGGCGGGGTTACTTCAATACAGTAGCTTCCTATGTACTTTGTTTTCTACATGTGAACATACTGAGAGTGCTCTATTATTAATAATAATTAATAACAAGCAGAATGGGTAAGCTACAGCAGTGACCTGTAGGGGGTCTCATTTGCACAGATTTTTCTGGATATTTGCTACCCACCTCTAGGACATGACAGCAGCATGATGCTCTCCATTATCTCTGTGTGCTGTTGAAAATATCTCATACCAAGCGTCGCTGCTTAATTAAAGCAACTGAACGAGTAACCTTGACAACTGAAAGCCTCTTGAGCCAGAGGACAGCTGTGACAGATACAGTTTCAGTGTCTCCAGAGAGACCACCTTCTTGAGAAGTGAGTAGTCAGGATCTTGCAAGACGTTGGCACGTATTCAAACAGGGGTTAGAGACCAAAGAGGCAATGGCTCATATATAGTCAATGACTTGCTTGGAAAAAGCTGCCCTTGAATGAATCTTACATCTGTAACCCAGAGGTACTGAGACCATTGACAAGAGAGCGTGAAATGTGCGCTACAGCCTTAGCCGAGAGCCAGTTGACTTTTAACTCGTGCTGAAGAGGCACATGGGTTTAGCCCCTAAGGTCACAAGTTCATTCCCACCTGCTGCCTTCATACTTCTATCTACTTAGATGTCCTTATGTTGCACAATATGACCACACAGAATATTATGCTAGACAAAATGTGGATGCTGTCATTCCAAAAGTACAAACTACTTTAATATACAAGATAAATCTCCAGCTGATGTTGGCAATAAAGGGTCTATGTACAACACAAACTTGAGCAATTCCGATTATATCCAGTAGAGGTCAGCAGTGCACACAGATGGCATAAGAGGGCAAATTCCTGTGATATCTTCTGGAGATCTTACTGTATGAAGTGTATCATTGTGAGTTGGGGATTGTATGTGATAGCATGGGGGAAGGGAACCAGAGCTTCTCCAGGGACTAAGAATAGTGGGAGGTGATTAAGCAATTTCACTACCACCTGGAGAAACTTGCCTGGACTGGCTCACACTGGATTCTCCAGAGAGCAACAGACAAAGGAAGGACTTTTGGATGAATAGTTGAGTTTAAACTGACTCAAGGCTGATTTCTGATCCAGTCAATGGAAAGGTCTTTCCGTTTAAGGGGGCCTCCAATCCTTCCTGGAAAGGTCTTTGGCACCTCTGAGATTCATGGGTAACCTCTGGTAAGCTTTTAGCATGCCTGTATGATCTTTGAGTGTTTTAATAGGTTTTCTGTATGTTGCTTTTACCTCAGGAAAGGGTAGTGACATAGAATGGCTGGTAATTCTGCTGTTCATAAGCCTGCAAAAAAACAGCAAAGTTTGGGCTGTCTAACTTGCTGGGTATATCACGGTGTAGGGAACTGTGCAGCCTGCGAAAACCCTGGTCAGGATGGGGAGACAGACTTGGGTTTCTACCCAAGAGCCGTGGGAACTGATGAGCCGAGGCCCTAGTATGGGTGCCTTCGGGGGCCCAAAAGGGAGCATCCGGATGCCGTTGTCCTGAACTGAGACGCAGAGTAGCCAGAGTTTGTACTGTAGTAACATCTGATTGGAACGCCATGGTGCTAGGAACCTGTAGAAACACAGAACTTGCTCCTAAGAGCGACCCCCACTACATGTATCTTACTCCAAAGAGACTTTAACACCAGACTACAAAGGGAAACCTCAGAACTGTCATGCATGCTTAAATTTGACACTTTACGAATGGGCCTTAAGAAAGATGCTAACTACCTTACCCATTACAAAGATAGCTTCCCCAATTATCACCCCTAATATCATTATCTCATAGACACTAACCTCCCCCCCCATACATCCCCTTTGTTCTAAAATCTGATTTGTCAATTTTATATTGTGTTCACTTTTTTTTTATTGTATTCCTTTGGTATATATGGTCATGCCAATTTTCTTCCAGAATTTGATCTGAGGAAGTGGGTCTGGCCCACGAAAGCTCATCACCTAATAAACCATCTTGTTAGTCTTTAAAGTGCTGTATAGTCCTGTCTTTTGTTCCCCATTAAAATATACACTCTCACTGCTACTACGCCCCAAACATGTTCTCTCTATTGTTTTAACTTTTTACCAGATTCTGACGATGATTTCTAAATGAGATTACCACCTAGTTCCTGAGAAATTAGAAGAAGAACAATTACTTCTGTTTTTATCGGAGCCCCATAAATACCACTATGTGCTGCTGTTGTTGGCTCCGCTGCTATGAAGAGCTGCCAAACATCTTTCCAAAAGCTCTGTCCATAGTCACCGAGGACAAAGTTGTTTCAATAATAATTTCAGCTGCTGTTAAGCCATAAGAGCTGTGTTAATTTCCATCCCATTCACAACTCAATGGAAGAAAATCTATCAGCATTCATAGAATCACAGAATCATAGAACACTAGAACTGGAAGGGACCTCGAGAGGCATCGAGTCCAGTCCCCTGCCCTCGTGGCAGGACCAAGCACTGTCTAGATCATGGGTTCCCAAACTGGGGGGCATGAAGAAATTCCAGGGGGGGACGCGAGGCAACCCCGCCTCTCCCCCCATCAAGTTTTGCTGCCCTATTCAGTTCCTTTTTTCTTTTTTTGCTCAACAAGTTTTGCTGCTATTTGGAGGAGGGGCGTGAGGGTTTTTCAAAAATCAAAAAGGGAGGGGGTGATGCCAAAAAATTTGGGAACCACTGGTCTAGATTATCCCTGACAGATGTCTGTCCAACCTGCTCTTAAATATCTCCAGTGATAGAAATTCCACAACCTCCCCAGGCAATTTATTCCAGTGTTTAACCACCCTGACAGGTAGGAAGTTTTTCCTAATGTCCAACCTCAACCTCCCTTGCTGCAATTTAAGTCCATTGTTTCTTGTCCTGCGGTAGCTGCACTGCACATAGAACTTGGTGTTTTTGAACTAGTATGTCATCTAACTCCTGTCAGAGCACAGTTAAAGGACATGATAGTAAAACCACAAGGCATGTGCCTTGCCCACACTGTAGGGCCCACTGGCGGAACTGTACAAGGCTGTGTCTACACTGGGCCACTTATTCCGGAAAAGCAGCCGCTTTTCCGGAATAACTTGCTAGCTGTCTACACTGGCCGCTTGCTTTTCCGGAAAAGCAATGACGATCTACTGTAAAATTGTCAGTGTTTTTCCGGAAAAACTATGCTGCTCCCGTTCGGGCAAAAGTCCTTTTCCGGAAAAACTATTCCGGAAAAGGGCCAGTGTAGTCAGCCCGGTAGTCTTTTCCACAAAAAAGCCCCGATCACAAAAATGGCGATTGGGGCTCTTTTCCGGAAAAGCACGTCTACATTGGCCACAGACGCTTTTCCGGAAAAAGTGCTTTTCCGGAAAAGCATCCTGCCAATGTAGATGCGCTTTTTCTGGAAATACTTATAATGGAAAACTGTTCCGTTTTAAGCATTTCCGGAAAAGGGTGCCAATGTAGACACAGCCCAAGGCTGTGTCTACACTGGCATGAATTTCCAGAACTGCTTAAAACAGAATACTATTCTGTTTTCAGTTTTTCCGGAAAAGGAGCGTCTACATTGGCAGGCTGCTTTTCTGGAAAAGCCCTTTTTCCGGAAAAGCGTCTGTGGCCAATGTAGACGCGCTTTTCCGGAAAAGAGCCCCGATCGTCATTTTCGTGATCGGGGCTTTTTTCTGGAAAAGACTACTGGGCTGTCTACACTGGCCCTTTTCCGGAACAGTGTTCCGGAATAAGGACTTATGCCCGAGCTGGAGCAGCGTAGCTTTTCCGGAATAGCGGCTGATTTTGTACAGTAGAGCATCGTTGCTTTTCCGGAAATTCAAGGGCCAGTGTAGACAGCTTGCAGCTTATTCTGGAAAAGCGGCTGATTTTCCGGAATAAGTGGCCCAGTGTAGACACAGCCCAAGTGTTTGGCAAATAAGGGCAAAACCATTCGGGGAAAATTAGTTTTCCACCTTTTTTATCTGGGCCCCGTTTAGGGTCAGATTGAAGAGTGAGGAAGGAAGATACTGGAGGACTACACTCAAGGTCCATTAATCCCCAGTCCCAAACTCTGCCCATTAGAAAGATCAGGACAGCTCGCTGTATCTGCTAAGTGATCCGAAACAGAGTAGTTTAAGATTTAGGCTTCAGAGTTAAAACCCCACTGAGATGCAGTAGGGAAGTTCATATCTCTTGGATCTGTTGCTTCCAGGTGCCTGTCTGCAGACTCCAGCAGAAGACTGCATTATGTCCCATTGTGAGGTTTCCTTCATAACCGCAAGGGCTTGAAACTTAACTTATTTTTAAAATAAAATCTTTGGCTGCGTCTAGACTGGCAAGTGTTTCCGCAAAAGCAGCTGCTTTTGCGCAAAAACTTGCCAGCTGTCTACACTGGCTGCTTGATTTTGTGCAAAAGCACTGACGTTCTACTGTCCGAAATCAGTGCTCCTTGTGCAAATGCTTTGATGTTCCCGTTTGGGCAAAAGCCCTTTTTCGGAAATGTTTTTGCGCAAGAGGGCCAGTGTAGACAGCTAAAAACTGTTTTGCACAAAAAAGCCCCGATGGCGAAAATGGCGATCGGGGCTTTCTTGCGCAAAACCGCATCTAGATTGGCACGGACGCTTTTCTGCAAAAAGTGCTTTTGCGGAAAAGTGTCCATGCCAATCTAGACGCTCTTTTCCGAAAAGGCTTTTAACGGAAAAACTTTTCCGTTAAAAGCATTTGCGGAAAATCATGCCAGTCTAGACGTAGCCTTTGAGTCTGCAAAAGCTGAGAGGACATCAGAGAAGCACTAGTACTACTTGGCATGGGCCAGGTCACATCCACCCATTGGTGAAATTGTGGTGGCTAACAGGGCAAATTTCATAGTAGGCTGGGATTGTTTCTCTGAGTTATCTGAACCGAACTATGCCAAGTCCAAGCCCACCTCAGCAGCCTGGCAGCCTGGCTTTAGAGTCTTTCCTAGTTTGAAATGTTAACTAGACTAGGTGAGGCCAGTTTTCAAAAGCGCCTTAAGGGCAGATTTCCCAGTATTCTCACCTGGGATTGGATCCAGCTTCCATGGCGATGCTCCATGGCTGGATTTGCCAGAGCTTTGCACCCCAGATGTGCAGCGCCCTTTTGACACGCGTGTTCACGCCTTTTGGTGCCTCTCTGGGAACCTGGATCTCCGCGTGTAGGGGCTGCGCACTTTCGAAAAGCCTGGCTGCAGGTAAGGAGGACCCGGCTGAGATCTGTCCCAATCGATGGGAGAAGGGGTGAAAAACCCCACCCCACCGCCTCCTCTTCGCTGCCCCAGGCCAGTCTGCTGAGCTGGGAATAAACCAGGCTCCGGGCACGATTCCATGGGGCCCTGCCCGTGGATGAAGATCTCCCTGAGAAAGCGCTGTGCGGCCTGGGGGGCAGCCTGCGGGGCATGGAAAGGGGGCGGCGAGGGGTGGGGGAAACTGGGGAACAGCAGGAGCGGCTTGGGAGAGCGGGGAGGGCAGTGGAGGGGTGTGGCCGAAGGCAGGAACGAGGGGGGGGGAGGTGTACACAGGGAGGTGGCAAAAGGAGGAAACGGGAGGGGGCAGTGTGCCGGGGGGGGGGAGCGGCCCGTGGGCAGGATCAGAGGGTGAGAAGAGGGGGAGTGGGGTGCACAGAGGTGGCAGCCCATGGGCAGGAACAGGGGACGAAAAGGGGGGGGGTGCACCGTGGGCGGGAACGAGAGGGCGGGAACAGGGTGTAAGAACGGGGGGAGGGTGTGCACAGGGGGGGGCAGCCCGTGGGCGGGAACGGGGGCGAGAAGGAGGGGCGGTGGGCGGGGGGCCGGGAACGAGAGGGCGGGAACGGGGGGGGCCGTGGGCGGGAACGAGAGGGCGGGAACGGGGGGGGGGCCCGTGGGCGGGAACGGGGGCGAGAAGGAGTGGCGGGGGGCCGGGAACGAGAGGGCGGGAACGGGGGGGGGGCCGTGGGCGGGAACGAGAGGGCGGGAACGGGGGGGGGGGGCCCGTGGGCGGGAACGGGGGCGAGAAGGAGTGGCGGTGGGCGGGGGGCGGGGGGGCGGGAACGGGGGGGGGGCGGCCCGTGGGCGGGAAGGGGGGTAAAAGGAGGGGCGGTGGCGGGGGGGGGCGGGAACGAGAGGGCGGGAACGGGGGGGGGCCCGTGGGCGGGAACGAGAGGGCGGGAACGGGGGGGGGGGGGGGGGGGCCCGTGGGCGGGAACGGGGGCGAGAAGGAGGGGCGGTGTGCAGGGGGGGCGGGAACGAGAGGGCGGGAACGGGGGGGGGGGGCCCCGTGGGCGGGAACGGGGGCGAGAAGGAGGGGCGGTGTGCAGGGGGGCGGGAACGAGAGGGCGGGAACGGGGGGGGGCGGGGCCGGGGGCGTGGGCGGGGGGCGGGGGGCCGGGGGGGCGGGAACGAGAGGGCGGGAACGGGGGGGCGGCCCGTGGGCGGGAAGGGGGGTAGAAGGAGGGGCGGTGTGCGGGGGGGGCGGGAACGAGAGGGCGGGAACGGGGGGGGGCGGCCCGTGGGCGGGAACGAGAGGGCGGGAACGGGGGGGGGGCCGTGGGCGGGAACGGGGGCGAGAAGGAGGGGCGGTGTGCGGGGGGGGCGGGAACGAGAGGGCGGGAACGGGGGGGGGGCGGCCCGTGGGCGGGAACGAGAGGGCGGGAACGGGGGGGGGGCGGCCCGTGGGCGGGAACGAGAGGGCGGGAACGGGGGGGGGGCGGCCCGTGGGCGGGAACGAGAGGGCGGGAACGGGGGGGGCGGCCCGTGGGCGGGAGCGGGGGGCCCCGCCCAGCGTGCGGGGACCGACCCACGTGGCAGCAGCCGCCTGTGCCGGACTCCGCGCCGGGCACCGAGACGCGACGGCTCCGCGCCCCGCCCGGGGACCTGCAGCCCCCGCCCGGCATGGAGGGGCCCGGCCGCGCCCTGCTCCGCCTCGCCGCCGCCTGCTGCCTCCTGCCCGGGCTGCTCCTGCCGCCGCCAGGTACCGCGCCGGGGCCGGGCCGGGCGCGGCGCTCGCTGCTGTCCGCGGGGGGGGGCTGCAGCCTGGCACCGGGCACCGCTCGCTCTGGGGGCGCCTGGCCCCGGCTCGCCCCTTGCCTGGGCCGGTCCCCCAGGGCTGCGGGGGGGCGCCCCCCCGGCAGAGCCGCCACGAGGCAGAGCAAAGGGCTTCCTGTCCCCCCCCCCGGGGAGAGCGGCCCTGCACCGGGTGCCGACGCCCCCCCTCCTGTCGATCCGCGGTGTCCAGACTTCTTGGCCCCCCCCTTGCACCCGTCCCAGGTGGGGCCCTGCAGCGCCCTGCCCAGGCGTGCTCAGCACAAGGCACGAGACCCCCTGGGCTGGCGGCACAGAGCGAGCCTGCGGCTGGGGGGCGCCTCCCTGGCTGGGGCCAAGTCCTGGATCTTCAACCCTGGATTTTGCCTTGTGCCCCAGGGTGCTGTCCCCTGCTGCTTGCAGCTCTCCTAGGCTCCCTAGAACACCCGCCCTCGAGGGCCGGACAAGTCACCGCTGCTGTCGGCTGCTTCTCCGCCTGTGCGCAGGGATGATTCGGTGTCGGTTCGGCGCCTAGCGCTGTGCTGTCCTGGTCCATGCATCAGGCTCTTCTTAAGTGCTGCAGTCAAATACAAATCACTTGTTTCGAGGAAGCAAAATGCAGGACAATGTAGCACTTTAGAGACTAACAAGATGGTTTATTAGGTGATGAGCTTTCGTGGGCCAGACCCACTTCCTCAGATCAAATAATGTTTCGAGGGGATCAGCAAAGCTAAGACAACTGCAGTATCTGAAGCTGAGTGCCTCCCAAACCAGCCTGTGTCCCCTTCCATGCGCTGGAAGGGGCGATGCTCTTGAAGTTAAGGTGCCAGGCGGGATGGCAGGTTTAGGAGACCTGAGCTCTCAGCGCAGCCCCACTGAACAGGGCGGACCTTCACAAAGTGCTTTGAAGCCTGGATTAAAGGTTCTATGGAGATATCGTACCCACCATTTCCCAGCACAGAGTTGGGGTAACGTGAACTCGGCCCTTTGGAAAAGCGATTGGTGTTCTTTGCTCAGATTTGCATGTAGCTCTTAGGCCTGGAATGGGGAGGATAGAAAACAGGAATGCTGACTTGAAAGAAGTGCTCAATTTGTATGATTAGAGAGGTTCTTGCAGTTTATACTGGGTACTCTCAAAACTCCCTGTGAAAGATCCGTCGCTGCGAGACGTCACATGCCACGGAATAAGTTGGCCCGATACTGATCCCGTTCAAGTGTTTCCTTATCCCGGAAGGGAGAATCATTTTTGAAGGTGCATTTCAGTGGTAGGATTTTCCCTTGGCTGTATGACCAGAACATTCAGAGAACCTTCCTTGCCACAGCATCAGGGCACCGCTCGTGCTCCTACCGTAGTAATCAGACGAGGTCGAGGGTTCGAGCCTTGCCCTGGCACGCTTGGGAGCTATGACAGACAAGGGGGGCAGATGAGTGGGAGAAGAGTGTGGTCTCTGTGCGCCTTCAGAGACAGGAAGCAGCAGAGATGGGGAGGTACAAGGGCCTGATCCCCACCCCAGTGAAATCAGGGGAAAATCTGACTTTTGGAGCTGGCCCTAGTCAGTCCGTGCCAGGCAGAATATTCTGCATGTCACACTAAAAGGGGGGCATGAATCAGTTGCCTTGTCCCTGGAGCAACCCTCCCTCCCCTCATGGCTGGGCATCACATGGCAGCCTCCCCCCCCCATCTGGTGCCCGCCCCTCCACCATCTACGAGGGCCCTGGACCGATAAGACTCTTCTCATGCCAGCCCTCCAGCCGGGTCAGATTTTGACCCATGTGGGCTGATAGATTTCAGTACCGTCTATCTCCTCAGCCCCAGCAGGGCACGCGTCCGCAGGATTGGTCTCCTGGCCCTGCGCTGAGCAATTGCCCCCTCATCCCGCTCCTGATTCAGCAACGCTTCCCCTCCCCTCCCCCCCCCCCGCCAGGGTGTTTCTGCACTGCCTCCCTGATGTCTTCCCACTGTGGCCTTCTCTTTCCCCCCCTGCTTAGGGTACATCTGCCTCCCTCTGGGCCCGCCCTTCCCTCTCTAGCAATCGGAGGCTGCAGGCATCCTCCCTCAGACCAATCTTAATTGCTAAATGGGGTGCCCCCAGGTGGGCCTCCCTCTGCAGGCACCAGTCATCTGCCCCCTGGGCTTTCTCCCTTTGTACTCCTGCAGCTGAGCCTCCTCTTCAGATGGGCCTGGCCCAGCCTTCCCTCCAGCTGTAACCGGGTGCCTTAGCTGCAGGTTAACCCTTGTTGTGCCAGTGTGGGATGGACGCCCCCTCATAGGGGGCTCCTTTCCTCCCCTATCCCCTGGTAACCTGTTTCAAGGTGTAAGTGGGTGTGACCAGCTGCCAATCAGAAAGTCTCCACTGCTGGGCCACAGTGTGTGGCATTCTCCATTCTCTTGGCTGTCTGCTCCAGGGCTCTGTTGGAGGCTGGGCTGGTCTGTTGTGATGTAGCCGTTTCTGTGTTCCTAGATCCTTCACCAGAATCCCAGGAGCAAATCTCTGGAACTTTGGGGAAGCTCTAGTTAGGGGGTCCAAACCTCTTTGCAGCTCGGGCCCTGCAGTGAAAGTAACTTACGGTTTCTTACAGGCACTGTCCTAGTGTAACACGGGTCTCTGCCAGCTCTTTCAATAGCTCCCTGCTGGCTTTTGCTGTGGCTCAGCCAGTTCTTGCCGGAGCTGCACATCAGGCTCCGCTCATCGCTACTTCAGTGTGCAGTGCCCTGACCAGTACCAAGGGCCCTCAACTCCTGGGAGCGCCTGGGACTTCGTTGGCAATATCTTGCAGAATCCGCTGTCAGGAGGGATGTGACACCTTTCTCATACCTCCTGCTAGACCTATGTTAAAATCTGCGTATGACTTAACCCTGCCCCAAAGGTGACACGTGCATCCCCTGCCAGAGTAGGCGTGTGCACTACGGCTGATGCAGAGTCCCTCTGCATCTGGGTCCTCGGGAAGGAGAAACCTACCAAGGATGATCCTGTTGTTGTGGGTGTAACATTGGGACGTGCCCTGCATGACGTGTATGCTGTTGTCCGGGCGAGAGAACCTCCCCCCTTCCCATTTAATTTTCACTTACTGTAGAATGGCAGGGCTCTCCGAAACTTGAATTTAGAAGCCGCCATGTTCCACTGAGCCACTTTGACCCTGGATTTGCGTAATTCTTCTCGTTGGCCCTCATTGTAGCGCCCCCCCCCAACATACCTGGATGGGAGGATGCTGGAACATGGGGGTGGCTTTGCTGTGGGAATATTTACAGCCAGCCTGAGCTAATGTGAGTGCTTGGGCCAGGCTTCCGATCCCTGTGCATGGCCTGTGCAGGCAGAGCTTGAATTTCCAACTTGATTGACTAACGTTGATCCATGTTAACACCTGCCTCCTAACCATGCGGCTGCACCGTGTACAGGCTGCTTCCTGGTTCTAACCGCTCTGCTGCAGGACAGGGAGGTTTATTGTTACACCAGGCAGGATTCGTAGACAGCTGGTGAATGAGAAAAAGGACATGCCAGTAGTTCAGGCGCCGGCCTTGGGTTTGGGGGAAACAGTTCAATTCTTGCTTTGCCACGGATTTCCCGTGTGAGCTTGAAAGTCAGGCCCAGCCCACACATAAGGGTTTTGCCGGCGTTGTGGCTTTGGTTGGGAACGTGAAAAAAAAATCCGCCACCGAGGGAACTGCCACCGTTGTCCCTGCAAAACCCGTAGCGTAGGCTGTTGTATTCCCCAACATTCTCTTGTCAATATTGCTGATTTAGTTGTCCCTGCAGCCATAATTTATGCTTTATGTTCCGCTCTTTAATCACACAGTTGTGTGCGGTTTTTCCCATGGGATCTCATTGATTGTGCAGAATAGCCCTGCTCTGGAGTGGAGCAGGATTGTGCGTGAAGGAGGCTTTTATCAGGAGGATCCTTGCCTCCTCTGTTACAGAAGGTGGAAGATCTGTCAGGAGGAGGCAGGGGACGCAGGAAGGAAAAGGATCACATAGTTAAGGCAGGGGAGTGCTTCCCTGGAGAACTGGCTTCTGCCTCTGTCACAGCATCACACTGCCAGTCAAATCACCCTAAACCCCACTTCTCACAGGAGGTCAGTAGCTGGGGGTTCCTCATTCTCTGGGTAACTGGCTTGAGAGCTTGGGCTCTGATTTGCAGAAGGGCCGAGCGTTCCCAACGGCAGTGGGAGAGGGGCTTTGAACACACCCGGTGCTATATCATGCCAGGCATCTCCGACTGCGCTTCCAAAATTAATTGCTATTTTTGAGTTATCTCTCTAATCGGGATAATGGCACTTCCTCGTCTCACAGGGACCAGGGAAAGTGATTATGGCGTGTGAAGCACTAAGATACTATGTGGAGGGAGCCCCATAGAAGAGCCCACAAGGAAATTGATCGTGTTGTCTTCAGAGCAGGGTTTGCCCAGTGCATAGTAAATAAGGCCCAGCCCCAAGAATAAGGAGGAAACCGTGTTGAATAGCTGTTCATTCATTTTGCACCATCCATTTTGCTCCCTGAAAGAGGCAGAAGTTCCGTGGATAAAATAATGGTGTAATATTGAAGACTGGGTCATAATGCATCTGCATTGGGGAGCTAAAATTGAAAGGGCAGCTTTAACCCTGACTCTTCCTAACTTTGGAGTTCTTGGTTTCGCAACGTTCATGTTCTTTTAACATAGTTTCTTTGTGGGTGTGAGTCATGTAGAAGTCAGGACTTTTGGAACATCCTTTGAACCCCTTGGCCTCCGAGACCTTGTCTCCACCAAGGAAACTTACAGAAATTCTCAGCGGCGGCAAGTCTTTACTGCCCATTTGCAGACGTTACGCAGCTCCTGGAGTTCAGCAAGACTTTGACTTGTTGTCTGGCCACAGGAGTTCTACTCCTCTAACTAGATCGGTACAAGGTTTAGCATAGGTTAAGTTATATTGGTATAAACTGCCTCATACTGGCATAGCTTGTTCCTGTGTGGCCAGGAGAATAAACTCTACTGTGCTAGGCACCTTTACCCCCATGGAACTGTGTCCACATTATGGCTTATACTGGTTTATGTATTTCAGTTAAGTCCCCCCCAACTGAGAGAATTAAACCACTACAAAGTTTTGTGTGAGCTGATGTCATGTTTGAACATGTCCCCCTGTCCCCGTTCCCCCCCAGACCCAGCGACATGGCACTTCTAAAAATGGCTCTGGGAGCAGCCAGCATGTCTGTCTGGGGATTTCCAAAGTTGCTAACACTGATAGGAAAATGTGTACGTCTCTAGCCCCGTCATTGCAGCCTGGCAAAGTCTGCTCGGTGATGGGTATGTAAAGTGGCAGAGACGTGCATGCACACCCATTTAAAGACCTCTTTCTTTTGTTTAAAAAAAACCAAGGGGCTTGGGAGGATCCCTCTGGAAACGTTCCGGCTGCCACATGCCATTTGTTGTAACTCGTCCGTTCGCTCTCGGCTGAGGGAGCGAGTATTTGCCTGCCTTAGCAGCTTTCAATAGTGTCTTTCTTTGCTGCCTTTGGAAATCCACTTCCTTCGGCAGCGCTGGCCGTGACTCCAAAAATAAATCTGTCGAATGTTTTGGTCCATAGGCTTGCTCCTTGGGCTGTGTTGGGGTTGCGTTGTTTGTTTGTTTTTCTCCCGGGATAGAAGTCTCTGCTAGTTTGGGCAGGAGGGGCAGCAGCAAGGCATAAAGCTTGGATTGTCACGGCTCCGGCTCCCTCCCGGGCTGTCTGATGGCAGTCCCAAAGGTTTAGACACACACAGAAGAGTAGTGTGCACAGTCGCTATGCAGCAGGCACCGTTAGCTCATCTTGCCAGCTCTGCAAGTGAGGTGGAAAGCCTGTGATCGAAGACAGCCTGAGCAGTGTTCCCTCTATTCCCTCCCATTAATGTGCGGAATAAATTGTGTTCTGTGCACCGAGGCATGTGCAGATGTGTACCACCAGTAGAAGCACATGCTGCTGGCTGTGGGGGTCTTGCTAATCAGCTGCGTGGCATTTGAATCTCTCCTGCGAGGCCGCCCAGGTGCTCAGTTTACAGGGAACACTGAGCCTGAGCTGACAGCCCAGCTTAGACAGAAGACTTACCATGGAGGGAGGAAATGGGGCCATGAAGCCAGCGCCTTGACATCCACACGGGGAGGCTCACAATCGCTCGTAGGCTGTCTCCCTGGGCTGCAGCCTCCTGTGTACCAGCTGTGTTGAACTAACAGGCCCGAGTGTGCACCTGCCAGCCTTCCCCTCCAGGAGCCCGTGACAGCAGCTGGCTGAGGGGCCTCCGGCAGCTCCTTCAGACCAAAGCGCCACTCGCTCCAGGGTGCGGGGAAGTCGGAGGCTTGGCTGGCCCATTGATTTCCTCTTAGGGGAGCCTTAGTCAGGCCAGTTACCTGTGGCCCGAGGCTGCAGTTACTGCGTCCGCCAGTCGCCGAGCCCTCCCTTTCTTCCCCAGCTCGGCGTCTCTCAGGTCTGAGTAACCCTGCTTTGAGCCTTGCTAGTCAGGCCGGGGGCTTTCCCCAGTGGGTACCTGCCCCATTGTTCCCTCGCTGGCCTGTGCGGCATCTTTGCCAGTGTTTGGCCTCCTCTAATTCCCTCCCTGCAGTCGAACAGGGTCACCTCGTAGAGACACAGTGGCCATGCATGTCGTACCCTCGCTCTCCCTGGAGAGCAGTCCCCCAGCAGGCGCGCGGGCAGCAGGAGCATTTCTGCCAGAGAGACTCTTCTCCCGAGGCAGTAGAGGGGGCCTGTGATGCGGTGGGTGGGAGATGCGAGTGGCGTTGCAGTGACCCCTCTGGTGCTCTCGAATCGATCCATTGTGATTTCGTAGAAAGGGCGACCTGGGTTTCCTTTGAGGTTGAAATGCTTCAGTGCTGGGAGGCGTCTGTGTTACAACCAGCTCCCCTCCCCGTCCGCTCCCAGCAGGCCTGTCATAGTGAGGGAAGTGACGGGAACTAGCGGTGCTAAAGAGGGAAGAAAAAAGATGCTCAGAGTAAGATGGGAGAGCCAGGGCCCCATCCTGTGATGCTACAAGACAGGCTGAGGTCAGACATCTCCATGGCTCCTGTGCCACCATCACGGGCACCACCAGCAAAGCTGCCAGATATGAGGGACAGGTTTTGTGATGTGGACGCTTGTCCCTTTACAAAACCACCGGCTCATTTCCCACCTGTCCCCAAGCTGCCATCGGACGCTCGTGACGGATGCTGCAGTCTGTCCCCTTGCCATCTGGATCCTCCCAGTCCTCTGGCGGGGTTTGGTTTTGTTGTGGCGAGGCGGGTGGGATGTGGACACATTCGGGAGCCGTCTGGCCTCCCTGCTGACACACACGGGCCTTCGGAGGTTAGTTTTCTGGTAACACTCCCACTGCTTTCTTGCTGGTGGCTCTGACTCCTGTATTTGAAGATTTGGAGCCAGGTCTTAGCTGCTTTTAGATGTATTAAGATTGCAAGAGACAGCAGAGAACAAACTTTAAAATCCCAGCAGGGTGGGTACCCGGCGGGCAAGCTCAGCAGTGCCGTGTGGGGAGGAGAGCCCATGCGCTGTAGCGTGTGAGCTACACAAGTGCAGTCGCAGCCTCCGGGAGTGGGGCGATGGCTGCCCACCGGCACCCGGCCGGCTGTGGGAAGTCGCTCGCCCAGATTCCGGAGCGAGGGGGTGTTTCCTGTGGGATTTGCAGTTGGGTTCAGTGGCTCTCGGCAGCCATTGTTCCAGCCCCCTGCGTGGTGTGATCTTCCCTGGGAGGGAGCGTCAGCGCCCGCGGGGGCAGCCAGGCTGTTTCCTCCTGCCGTGGTCCCAGGAGACGGCTCCTGGCTCCCCACTGTCCCTGCCAGTAGCGGCTGCCGCATTGATTTGGATGCTCTCTCCCTTCCAAGCCTGGTACGTCAGCGCCTTTCGGGCTTGCCCCGGAGTGCAGGCTCTGAGCCTGCTTCGTTAGGGCTCGGAGTGGCTCATTAGCCTGGTCTTCATCTCTTCAAATGTTTGCAGGGTAATTCCACGAGCAGCGTGCCGGTTTATCCGAGTGCCTCCCTGCTCTTCCACCCACCTGTGCCTTTGGTTTGGGCTATGGCTTCGGAGCACTTCCACCCAGCTCCCCAGGGAGCAGGGCCTGCAGCCTGAGGTGGGGCACCCCACCCCCGGTGCCAGGTTATGCTTCCTGCCGGCAGGCTGTGCACGTACACCGGCAGGGACCCTCCTCTGGGCAAGCGGGGTCAGGTTGGAACATGTCAGGGGTGGTTGGAGGCAGGGTGCCAGCGCGCGTCGTCGGGACGCTGGTTTCCCCGGCGTGGCTGTGCTTTCCCCACTTCCGCTGAGCGGTGCGTTTACCGCGGGCTGCAGGAAGTGCCGGGGGGACTTACTGAGCCTTGAAGTACAGTAGGTTTCTCTGAGAGGAACCTTAATCCTAGGGCTGCAGCATGGACTCATGGGTCATCTTCTGCCAGAGAAAGCTGTGAAACCCAGCACCTGCCGGACACAGGACCCAGCTCCCCCCCCACACCACCCCCCGCTTACTCCTCTCTGCCCAGGCAATCAGCGTCTTCCAGCCTCTCCGCACCCTCCCCGCAGCCCAGTACTCGCGCTCGCAACCCCTTATCAGGAGCCCCACGATTGCCTGTGCTGCCCCCCGTTTCCACCGCTCCCCCAGGACTGGGGTAGAGCGGCCAGTGGAAGGAGCAGCCGAGCTCTGGGGAGGAGGAGGGATGCAGCCCTTTGCACACACAGTCTCTTTAAGGCCGGCTGCCGAGGCTCCTGCGTGGCTGCTTCCTGAGGTTTTAGCGGTAGGGTTTCCAGCTGAGGTGTCCTAGCAGCTCCCTGGGCTGGGTGGATCCTGCTTCCTGGACTGGGTTAGCAGCGACCCACTCTGCTAGATCCCTCAAGCAAGCCCTGCCATGACCACCGAGTATTGGCCAGGTACCCAGCAGCCTATGGAGAGCGGAGGGTGGGGGGGTTGCACTTGCTGTAGAGGCGGAGAAGGAATCTGCTTCCTTGCAGGTGCGGCATTGTGTGCTACCTCCTTCTGCTGAAACCCTCCAGACCTAACCCCCTCTCGGCAGTGGCTCAGAGGGCACAGGCAGCCTCTCAGGGCTGCCCGTTCACTTCCAGCCAGGCCAGCCGTGCCTGAAAGCTTTCCCCAAGGCCCCCGGGTCGGGAGCTGTTTGGGCAGGCCCAAGCCTGACGGGCAGGTGTCCCGTCTAACAACCCCGCCCCGCTGGCTTCCGTGGCAGCGTCCATGCCCATGGCTGCCTCGCTCTCCCCGTGCACGGTCCTTCCCAGGAGCAGAGAGGCCGCTTGCCCTGGCCCGTGTCAGCTCGGTGGGTAAAGGGGGCAAGCCAGCATCTTTCACCAGCAGCGAGTCCAGTGGGAAGAGCTTGGCACGAGGCCCGGAACGAGAGAGACACATTCACGCTGCCCAGGCAGATGCTGCCGTGGAGTAAAGGTCCCGTCAGACCAGTTAGTGCCATGTCCATCATCTGTCAGCTGTGTAACAGACACACGTCGGAGTCCCCCTAGCTCAGCGATGGGCAACCCAGGCTGGGGAGGCGGCCTCCTTCATCCCAGTGGGCCGCAAGATTGTCGGGATCAAGGCGTCTCCCGGGCTGGGGTAGTTTTTGCTGAGTGCGCTTGCGTGCCTAGAGTTTGCGGGCTGTGCCGATTGGACTGTAGCAGGGCTGTGATGGGCTGCAGAGGACGCGTATGGCTCTCGCCATCAGTGGCCCGTGCAGTCAGCTCACACCTCGCTTGTGCGTCGCTGGAGTAACGCAGGCAGGAAAAACAATAGTGGATGGAAACCCGTGGAATCTGGCAAGCCCGTGCATGGGCAAGAGTAAATGAAACGTCTCGCGAGCCCCACGTAGAACCCCAGTGGGCCGCAGGTCGCCCACCACTCTCTAACTCTTGCTCCATTGGGGTTTGTCCCGGCTGCAGGTGCTTTGTGGACGGGAGCAGGAAATACCTGCATGAGTGACTGCTGGGACGTCCTCCAGCTCCCTGGCATTTGGAGGAAGATCCAAGTCAGTTGTGTGGCATTTAGTGAGCCGGGAGGCTTTGCTCAGGGCTTGGAGGGGTCACGTGGAGCTGCTGAGTGTTTATCACCCTATTGTGGGCGCCCTGAGGGTACGTTTGCACTACAGGGGCATAGCCCTGAGTAAGCCATGGCTCACCCCCTGCTTCGGCTGGGGTGCGGGGCCAGGGTTTATCTCTCTGTGCTCTGGCTGGGGGGACCGGGGGTTTAATCCCGCCCCCAACGTTGCCCACCCACCCGAAGTTGGGGCCCTTCAGGCAACTACACGAGGCAGCTTTTAGCAACAAGTCCGTGTCGGCACAGCCCCGCCGTTAAAACTCAGCACCTGTGGACGATGTTCACCGGCACTTTGGCCGACAAAACGCTTCTGCCCCTGGGAGCAGCTTGCGCGTCGTTGGCAGGAGAGCGACAAAGCAGGGATCGCACTTGCCTCAGCAAAACGCCTGTTGTTCGGAGGCAGGGGTTTAAGCACCCCCTGGACCATAAAAGGCTTGTGGATCAGTTGCTAGTGCAAACGTAGCCTGAGGCTACCCTAGCACTTTGCAAAGCGCCCGTGTGAACCAGGCTGCAGTTCTGAGAGCAGCGTGTCCTACTTCTCTGGTGTGGGGAGGGGTTCTCCGTACCCCCCTCCCCCCATGTTCGGTAACTTCCCCGCACAGGCTCTCTGGAGATTGGTGGTCACGTGGCTCACTCACCTCTAGAACCGGCCTTGGATCTGAGCCGAGGCGAGACTCCATAGCTGTATCGAGGTGACCTGGGCGTGAATTGGTGGCATCAACTCACCTGTGATTTCCTTCGAAGCTTAAGGAACCTGGATACCCTTAGGGGGAGCGTTTGGATTTGCAGGATCCAGCCATGGTCACACCCTGTGCTATTGGCACATCTCTTGGCTTGACAGCCAGCCAGCCTGCCCTTCCCTTTGTTCAGAGTTTGGAGAAGGGCTGCTAGGACCCACAGGGAGGCTCCAGGGTCGTGTTTGGGTGACTGCTGCTAATCAGCACAAACAACCAAGACACCGTTTCATTATGAGAAGAGGGAGTTCAGCTGCTACTGACTGATGTGGTGCAGCTGGCTCCGAGCCCCGGAAGCTGGCAACTTTTGATGTTGTAAAGCAAAATGTCTGATTTACGCACAGATTAGGGATGTAATCGTGTAGTCGATTAACTGATTAACCAATAAGCTAAAGCTTCTAGGTTAATGTATAGACAGTGGGTTCCCAAACTGGGCGGCATGAAAAATTCCAGGGGGGGCGCGAGGCGACCCAGCCCCACACACCTCCATCAATCCCACCTGCTATTTTTTTGGGAGGAAGGCATGAGGGTTTCGCAACTCAAAAAGGAGGCGTGATGCCGAAAAGTTTGGGAACCACTGTGACTATACGCATTCCCCCCATCCCCTTTGCCAGTACATTTTTTAGCAGGCTGGCCAGCAGCCTGGCTCAGTCCTGGCTTGGTCCAGGACCTACCCCTGCTGCAGCTCTGCATTTAAAGTGTATTAGGAGCCAGGCAGGCAGCCTGGCTCAGTTCCGGCTTGTGCCGGTCTGGGAGCTCAGAACCCTCCTGTCCTGGACCAAGGCTGCTGCCACCCTGCGCTGCTGCCTTTGTATTAGAGGCAGCAGCACGGGGCAACAGGCAGCTGGTCTGCGAGGGGAGCTGGTTTTTAAACTGGCTCCCCTCGTGGACCAGCTCCCGCCTGGCACCCCATACTGCTGCCTCTGATGCAGAGGCAGCAGCGCGGGCTGGCAGGGAGCTCCTTGGGCGTGGAGCTGGAGCACACTGGCTGCCAGCCCACCCCTGGGGACTATAGAATAGTCGACTAACCGATAAGAATTCATGAGGTTAATCGACTATTCAGTTAGCCTCTATTTAACATCCCTAGCACAGGTGGGTAATACTGGTTAAACCCTCTGTGTGTGAACCTGCAGCGTGAGACTTCCAGTTCTACACGGCATTGCCATAGGGGTCCGGGCTGGAAGGGCAGCCCACCCCTGCAGGGAGGGGGCTCTTGATAATGTGCGAGACTGAAACAGTGACAGGGGGCAGGAAATGATGGAAGTGTTAAACACGAGACTAGAGACTCCTTGTTTATGAAGGCTGAGCTACACCCTCTGCTGGGCCCCTCCCCAGAGACCCCCCTCCCCATGGGAGGGACTGGACAGAGGGGGGAGAAAAGGCTTCCTGCCCTATGATTGCCACTGAAGGCAGCCCGAGGATCCCTGGCTGGGAGAGCAGGGAGCCAGCCTTGCCCTCTCGACAAAGCCCCTGATGCCAGCTCTGGGATAGCCCTGTACCTCCCCTCCCCCTGACGCTAGCTGCCCTCTGGGACTTTCTTCTCCTCCTCCCATAACTGCCTCGGCCTTAGTGGCCTGTACCCCATTCAAGTTTAAAGGCTGCGCTTTGCTCAGCCACCTCCGAGCTGGCTGTAGCCATGTGCTGGTTAGGAGCAGGGATGTAAAAACGGCTAAATACTAGCCATGTAACCGATTACAATCCTGGCGATAAGCCTCTCTTCGCATCATCGGTTACACACAGCCGGGCGCTCCCGGCAGCTGCCGGCCCACGGGCATTTAACCGTTCGCTGGACCCGATCGGTGCACTGGTTGAACTCTTACATCCCTGGATAGGAGCAGGATTTTGGCAGGGGGAGGGGTTCTGGCGCTGGCGCTCTGGCACAAAGGCTCTCATGGAGCACGGGGTAGGGGGTTCGGCCCAGCGTTCCACCCCAGCTGTCCGGGTGAAATTCTGGGAGCCTGGGTGTGCACCACGGGGACAGCCAAAGGGATAAAGCGGCAACAGGTATTCTGATCGAGTACCCTCATGGGCTGCCTTGTGTGCAGCTCCCCGGGATTGGGCCTCTACACCACAGCTCCCAGGGCAGATTTCCGCTAGCCACTGTGTCCGTCGAAGACCGTGGCGCTAAGATCCCCGTGGGCCACCCCACGCCTCCGTGATCTTGCTGGTCCAGCCCATCTCCTCCAGACACCCCCCTGGTTCCATATTCCCCTTTCTCCTCGGCAGGCGGGGGCCCGCAGGCAGAGCTCTCAGAGAGAGGAGAGAAACACACCCCACTGCCACCCCGTTGCCCCCCAGCTGTTGTGTGAACAGCATCCCAGCGCCTTGCTGGGAGCCAAATGCTCCCTCGGCGTGGTCAGGTGGCCCGGACTCCCCTTTGGGTGCTCTCTCCCTGCATGCTGAGACACTAGGCACAGCACCACCCCTGCAGTATTGGGGGGGCTGCCCAGCACGCAATTGGGGGCATACAAAGAGACCGATGAAGGAGTCGATTGCACCATGGGACACGGCAGAGACCAGCTCCCCCAAGCAACCTCGATCTCGGAGACAGGCCTGCCCCCAGTCCGGCAGCAGCTTGAGCCCGCAGGCACTTAGAATAGGTGAGCCCCTCCCTGCACCCCCGAGACGCCGACTCCCTGGAGCTCGGTCAGCCACGCCCCCAGCCTGAGCCCCAGTGCCAGCTGCCTGGCAGCTGGCTGAAAAAGGGGAGGAGCTGGTATGTCAGGGGGCCAGCTGTTCCCCTTCCCCTTGGCCAGGGAACCCGCAGCGGGTCAGGCCTTCCCTGCTCTGAGAAGGGCTCAGCCAGTCTCCTCTGAGGCGCAGAGCCTCTGCGAGCCTGCATCGTGCCTGTGTGGTCCGAGGGCACAAGTCTCCTGGCCTCTGCCTCCCCCTGAAACCGGAGCTCAGCCCTTCCTCGGCGTCCCTCCTTCCGGCCTCTTCCACCCCCGGCACAGCGCCGAGGGCCGCACCTTGAGGCGGGAGGTCCTGGGTTAACCCCGCACCCTGCTTTGGTCTAGGCGGGTTCACTGACGCCTTCATGCGGGAAGGGGCGCTTTGCTCTTCTGTCACGCTGCCCTGTCAGGCTGCCCCTGCCCCACCGGTTCCCCTTCTCCAGCTCGCCAGCTGGGTGAGCATCTGTGCCGAGCAGCTCCCACGGGGGAACAGGCCTTGCGGGCCTGTAGCAGCACCGGTCCCCTTCTCTGGCCCCATACAAGCACTTCCTGTTTACCGGGCAGCCTCTCAGCGTGTGCCCGGAGAGAGAGACGTGGGAGAATCTATTTATTCCCAGGCTGGATGGTTGAGAGCTGCTGGCCCCGGCGCTTATGAGTAGGGCGGGGTAGGGGTGGGCGCACAACACCTCAGACCCAGCTTGACTTGTCGGGGGACATCTGGGCTGTCTCAGACCCTCACACAGTGTGCGCTTAGCAGTCCTGCCAGCCCCCAGAACCCCTGCTGCTACTAGATTTTAGTCCTTGGCTGTGTCTTTCCCTTCAGAGATTTATAGGCTTTCACAACCCCATGGGTACCCTTTCCGTGAGCCGGAATAAACTTAGCTCCCTCCGTCTCTCCCTTCTGAGATCTCCGCTGTTGTTGGACGGGCGGGCTCTCCTGGTGTCACCCGCCACCGTGCCGTCTCGGGACTTGCGCGGGGTCCCAGCATGATGCGGGCAGCCTTCCTCCACAGTGTTCCAGAGGAGCCCGCTTGGTGAGGGGGTGCTACGCTGGAGCAATGCAGATTGCAGCGAGCTTTCCCTACCCTAGGCATTTGGACCTGTGCCCAGCCACTGCTGGCTGGAATTGGGGCAAGGCCCATGTGAGTGTAGGCCTCTCGCTGTGTAAGGTGCACCAGCGGAGGCTCCCCTCGATGGTCCTGATACTGCAGATACGTACGTGTATTTGACATGCACGGTATTAGTCATGCTCTTAACTTTAAGCACAGGCATGAGTGTTTGCAGTATTCTCAGAGGCACTGCCGTCCAAGCTACCAGTCCCCGTTCTGTAGCTATGGGCTCTGCTCCTTGTTCCTAAAAGTAGACGTTTGCACTCCACTATATTAAATCACATTTGATTTTTATTGGAACAGACCCGCTTACTGAGTCATCCAGCCTGCTCTGCATGACTTCCCTGTCCTCCGCACTATTTGCCAGCCTTTGTGTCATACTTTTATCAACAGCGATTTTATATTTACTTCCCAATCATGGGTGACACTATTGAATAGCGTCAGCTCTAGTCCAATCCCTGCCATGCCCCCTTCCCATGATCTCCATGGACAGCTGCTCTTTAAGATCTGTCAGTGTGCCAGTTCTCCATCCCTTTACCATGTGTGTCGACATTGCGGGGTGCTAATATTGTAATCCGCGATGCGTGGTACTGAATCAAACGCAGTACAAAAGATATTACTACATGTACGTGGTTGTTTTTATCAACCAAATGTTTAATCTCATCAAAAAGTGAAATCAGGGTTGTTTTGACAAGACGTATTTTCCATAGAACCATGTTGACTGGCATTATTTATATTTCCGTTAGCCTGACGTCAATCCTGGGCAAAATAATCAAAAAGCTGGTGCAGCATTCAATAAATAGCTAACTGACATACAGTAAGCCAGGTCATCCCCGCTGCCCTTTTTGAATATGGTATTTGCCCACCACTAGCACTCCTCCAGTCTTGGAATTTCCCTGCCAGTCCAAGATTTATTAAACATTAACATCAGAGAACCAATAATTTCCTCGGCCAACTCTTGGAATTCCTGGGTGCCAGGCATGTGGCCTGCTGATTTTAAAGTATCTGTTGCTTACTGATGCTGTCTAACGTTCTCCTTAGTTAAATACTTACTTTCCTAGTCCCTCGGTAATCATCCTCCTATAACTACATCATTCTGCTTCTTTACAGACACAGAACAGAAATATTTGTGGAACACTTCCGTCTTTTCTGTATCATTAACTATTTTACCATCTTCATCTAGTAATGAGTCTTTATCAATAACATTACTTTTTGTTTCTAATGTAGACACTTTTTTTTAATTTCCTTTGTCCTGGTGTCCTTAGCTTCCCTTATCAATATTTTACCCTTTTATAATCTGCGATTTAGGATTGCTGTCTACTTACCCTTTTTGTCCTTTTGGGATGGCATTTTTTTATTTTATTTTTAAATGGTAACTTTACTTCCCCCACTTGAACCGGGGTGGGCTTTGTTCTGTGGCCACCCTTTTTGTTGACTGTGGATTGTAGCTTTTTGGCCTTCATGAACTCCCAGTTTTGAGGCGCGAGTGGAGAGGTTCCAGACCATGATGGGAGTGTGAGGTGTGACCGTGGCGCTGCCTTAGGGAGAGACCAGCGCCTGCTGCTGCAGGGGCAGGATTGCTGGCCAGATACCTCTTCTGGCACCAAGGAAATTGGTTCCTGCCCGAGCCTCCATACACGAGCCTCCATACACCCTGGGGCCCCTGGCTTATGTGGCAGGGACATCATCCCTTTCAGCATTTCTCTCTCTTCTTTCCAGCACTAGGAGATGGGCAGAAGTCGCTGACAGCTCAGCCCAGCACGGTGCCAGGTTCATTTCCGCTCAGTGAGGCTGGTGGCTTTAGCCGGGAGGTGACTGCCCTTCCTGCGACTAGCACTGATGAGAACGCGGCCACCGCGCAGCCCCGTTTCAACAGCACTCTCCGGCTGGACGAGTCCCCCGTCCCACCCAGTTCCAACGCCACTGCCGGCGCCACAGACGGAAGGCTGCACACGCCTGCCCCAGCCATCGCCGAGAACACGACGCCCGGGCTCCGGGATAAGAACCTGTCGGCCAACAGCAGCGCTGAGCTTCTGGCTCCGGCGGCCAACGCCACAAATGCCAGCCAGCCCGCCCAGGAAGGAACCGAGCCCTCCAGCACCACGGAGCCGACTGGCACCACGGCTGTGGTTCCAACACTTCTGCCACCAAAGGACTCGCTGGGTGAGGCTTCCTGCTATTCCCGCGCGTGGGGAGAACCTTCTCCCCCAGCACCGCCCACCTGGGGACATAGGGCTCGGCCCCATGGAGGGGTTGGGTGCCCTGACTCCCCGCAAAGTCTTGCAGATGGGGAGGCTGTTCCCCGCTCGGTACCACATCAGCCAGCTGTCTCTGGAGAGGGGAAGGGCAGAGTTATAAACCTTCGCTGCTAAACCCTCTCTTCCCCAAAAGGACAACGAATTCGCCCTTTCCTTCCCAAGTACGTGCACCGTCACCCAGGGCCAAGCGCGGCTCTCCTGTACCCCAGCATCAGTCCAGAGCAGTGATGTCTCCGTGAGAGCACTGCTTGGCTCTGCTCACGCTTGCTGCTGTGCTGGGCTGTGCCAGGCCACGAGGAGCTAGATGTGTCCCCTAGGGGCCAGCGGTGCCGCCTCCCACCCTGCTGCCCTTCCAGGCTGCACAGGGCAGGGTGGGGGGCGGGGGGGGGCACACTCAGGCTTTCACCTAACGGCCTCTTTCTTTGCAGCCACAACTGGCAGCTCCCAGCTGGAGTCTTCTGCATTCAACACTTCGGAGCCCAGGCCAGGGACCCCTGATCCCACGCCACACACCGCCCCTGAGAGCACCACCGAGAAGAGCACTGCAGGGCCCACGACAGTCCCCGTTGCCGTGACGACAGGGAGCACACCTGCAGCTACCACCGCCAGCACCACGGTGGCAACCCCCGGAGCTTCCCCCACCACCGGGGCAGCTACCACTGCCAGAATAGAGCCATCCGCTGATCCCATGCATGAGAAGCCTTCTGTGTTGGACGTGGGAGACGACGATATTCAAGGTACGTGTCCTCCAGGCCCCACCCACGTGCTCCCCCCCCCTCTGCTCCCCAAGCCGGGTTATTCCAAAGGCAGCAAGACTAGGGACGTGCGAGAGGAGTTTGACAAGTGGGTCGGAGCTGGGGGAGCCCTGGGCGAGATTGGGGATCGGCTGTTCCAGCTCTGGGCCCTGCCCCAGGGCCTTATCCTCTCTGTACCGTCTCCTCCTCCCCGCAGACCTGCCCAGCTCCGCCGTAGCCAGCACGATGGGAGCCGACCCTCTGGTGATCGGGGTGGTCTCCATGTTTGCCGTCATGGTGGGGATCCTCGCCCTGGTGGGCCTCCTGAGATACCGGCAGCGCAACAGCCGCGTGGAGTTCCGGCGCCTGCAGGACCTGCCCATGGTGAGCGATGCCTCCCGCCCCGCCAGCTCAGCTCAGGGCTGGCTCCCCGCTGTGGGGCCAGGCTGGGCTGTCGCTGCCCTTTGGGCCGCGCCGAGGGAATTCCGGTCGCCCCTCACGCCAGGGGAGGGGGGCTTGGGGTGAGATCTGGAGACCCGCCTCCAAGGCTCGCTGCCAAGAGGTCGGGCGACGGGAGACTGAGGCAGGCTGCGCCTTGCTGTCCCCGTTCCAGAAGACGGACAGGGTGCAGGCCGCCCAAGTGCCCGACTTCCTCGCTCCTGGCGTTCCCCGCCCCTGCCCTGCTGTGTCAGGCACTGGTGCTGGGTGGCTGTCATGCCGCTGCCATCCCCCTCCCCCCAGAAGTGGCTGCATTTCCACAGTGGGCGAGGTGAGCACTATTTAGCCTTTGGGCTGCAAAATTCTCCATGGAGTAGATGGCACCGTGTGTTCTGCTGGGGTCTGCACGCCTGGCGCACCGGAGGCAGAGAAATTTGCCAGGTGTATCCAGGAGCAGCATGCACAGCCCCAGCCATAACCCCACCTCTGGGCTACAGGAGGCAATACTACCCTGGCCCCCTCTCGGTTCCTCCTCATCACCTGTCATGGCTGGAATCAGAGTTTTGTGAGCTCAACCTCTCGAGGAGCTTTGCTTTTCCCTTGGGGTGTGTACATGTGTGGTAGGACCCTGCGGGTGCGTGGTACTCGTTTGTTTGCTTCCACGATGCCCTCACTGGGGTTGAAACATCGTCCTTTGCATTGGGGGTGATGCCCATGGAAGAGTGTTGTGTGATCTGCCGCTCCTACCAGAGACGGGCTGACATGGCCTGGGACCTGCGTCCGTCCCGAGGCCCTTCTCGGGCGGGAGATCTCTCGGACTCCGAGCGCTGCGGCTTCGTATTTCGGGGCCGTTGCCTCTCCAAAGAAGCAGAAGAGCCCTTCCCTGCCGACAGTAGTTTTATGCTGCCTTCGTCTTGGCAAGCTGTTCTGCGCCAGATCTCAGTGGTGACTCTGCCTCCCCCAGGAAACGCGCAAGCTGGCACGGAGTCGGTCTCCCCATGGGATGGCGCGAGTTCCGCTAACTCTTCCGAGTAGGGAGCTGATGCCGGTTCAGGTGCGCGGAGTCTGGCACTGAAGAGGGAGATGCAAGTTCTGACTGTTTCCATGTCTGCAGCAGACCAGGCAGCTCTTGTCTCTTGGCCCTGACCTCCCTTTTGGTCCAGGGCTGTGTCCCCGGTAGCCCTGTCGGTCGACTGAACGAGGCACTGAGCTCTGAGTTCTGCCAATCCGCACCCCTGCGCTCCCCTTCTGCAGGGTACGGGAGCAGAGCCAGGACCAGAATCGGTGCAGGGGATCTGGTCGTGGGCGTCTCCTCAGCATGTCGGCCCAGCAAATGCTTCCCTGGCGGCGGTCGCCTCCCTTGATGTCAGTGCCGTCAAACACGCCTGTTGGGCTGCCGGCTTTGGGAGTGATGCGGCTGCCACCGTGCTGCGTCCATCGGCAGCAGCGCCACTTCCTGCCTCATTCTGGGCAACGGACGCGTTGGTGACTCGCTGCTTCTGGCCTCGCTCCACCCCTATCCCCTGAGTCGGGGTCGTCCTCCTGCCGCTCCCCGCCACCTGACCAGCACTGCGGGCTGCTGACGGGCAGTTATGGGGACCAGCACTGTGCTCCTCTCGTAGCCAAGACAGAGGCTCCGGCCTGGTGACTACTTGCCTGCTACATCCATGGGACGCTCCTCCCCTGCGGAGGTCCCGCTTTGTCTCACTCAGATACAGAATCGCTGGCCGGCTCTGTGACTGTCAATCCACCGCAGGCCCAGGCACCAGCGTAACCTCTGTGGTCTTTAACAAGGCCCAGCTTTGGTGCGGTTGAGGACCACGTCTTCGTCACCAGATGATGCTGTGCTGCCTGGCTCCCCCTTCCCCTTGATCCTGGTGGATTTTAAGGCAAACCGAGACTTTTGGTGGCACGTGGCTGCTTCCCTCGGTATCCAAGTGCAGCTCTTGCGGGACAACACGCACGCATGGGTGGCCACCCTGCAGCCATCTGCCCCTCCCCAGCAGCGCCACGCCCCTTCAGCCAGCTCAGGCCCTTTGGAGCAGGCGGGCTTGCGTACGGCCTGCGGCTGAGCTCGTGGAAGAGCGCTGTGAGGAGGCTGCAGAATTCAGGCCTGGCGCCCAGTGTCCCGTCCGCAATTGGGGAGTTGGCCTTGGACAGCCCGATGCCATTCTGGACAGAACTGTCATGGCAGGCGGGCGGTGCAGGGGGGCCGCTGCAGTGTCCTCCCCAGGGAAGTGGGGGGCTCAGTGTTGAGCCATTCCTCATTCCCTCCCCGGAACCGTCGGGTGCCCATTTCGATTCCAGGGCACTCTCCACTTGTAGCTCCGCCCCTCCCCACGCTGGCTCGTTTTCACAGTGCCTGGGGCTCCGTTGCTACCGAGCGGTGGGTCCTAAGTACTCTCGTGCTGGGTCATGCTATCCAGTTCCTCCGCACGCGCCCTCCCCATCCCTCTTCGGGGACCGGTCTCACGGGATATTGCTCCGTGAGCAGGGCCATTTTCTGCTGGCTTTGGGAGCAGTAGAGGAGGCTCTGCTGGAACACCAGGGTCATGGCTTGTGCTCCCAATACTTCCTGGTACCCAAATCCATGGCACAAGTAGGACTGCCCTTGACTTTGACAGCCTCAACAAATCTATCTGGTACATGAGGTTCTGAATGGTGACTATTGACTCCTCTCCCCTGCGTTGTGGGCTTAAACTGCAGCAAGAGAGGTTTAGGTTGGACATTAGGGAAAACTTCCTAACTGTCAGGGGGTTAAACACTGGAATAAATTGCCAAGGGAGGTTGGGGAATCTCCAACACTGGAGATTGAATAGACATCTATCAGGGATGATATAGACAGTGCTGGGTCCTGTCGTGAGGGCAGGGGACAGGACTTGAGGACTTCTCCAGGTCCCTTCCAGTTCTAGTATTCTGTGATTCTACGATTGTCTCAGAACGACTCATTTGCTGCTCTCGACTTTCAAGATGCCTATTTAAATGTGGCCATTCTGCCAAGCCACAGAAAGGTTGTTTGTGGCAGCACACCGCTTTCAGTACACAGGGCTTCCATTCGGCCTCTTCTCTGTCCCCCAGGTTTTTACCAAATGCTTGGTGGTGATTATAGCATCTCTCAGGAAGAAGGGAATTCACACCTTCCTGCATCTGGACAGCTGGTTACTGAGGGGCAGATCCAGACAGGAAGTTCTCGTTCATGTCAGCATCACAGTGTGCTTGCTCCATCTGGGTCTCATTTCTAAGCACTGGAAAGTCAACCTGGACTCCCACTCAGAAAACGGAGTTCACTGGGACCCTATTAGATTCCGTGATGTTGAGAATTTTTCTTCCAACTGACCATTTTCAGACAATGTCCCATCTTTGCCTTGGTCTGCAGGCTCAGTCTCCCACAATGGTTCAGACACGTCTGTTTGCACTCAGGTGGTCCGATTTTGCAAGGTTACGCTTTTGCCCCCTTTAAATGTGGCACAGGATAGTCTGCTGTCCGACTCTTCCCCCTCTAGACAGACTGGTGTGTCTTTCTGCATTGCGCCTGGATTCCTTGCAGGGGGGATGTGTCCCAATGACATTTATTCCTTTTGTCTAGCCCTGGGCCACCAGGTTGGTTGCTACCGACACCTCCCTGCTGGGGTGGGTCAGATTGGGTCATCTTTGAGTGCGGAGAGGACAGAGATTGTGGCTGGAGCAAGAGGCCTCACTCTGCCTCAGTGACCCTCTTGCACTGTTGAGTTGGTCTCCCATGCCACTACGTCCCCATCCCAGCTTATTCAGAGCCAAGGCGGCGTCTTGCACCCAGTGCTCGGCTCCCTGGATCCCACAGTGTGGTTGCTGCGTGGTGGAAGGGGAGGAAAGAGCAGCATTTGGTGTGGTCCAAGTCCTCCTGAACAGTGGAAGACCCTCCACCAGGATGGCCTAGTCAGTGAAATGGAATCGATTTTTCAGTATGGTCATTAGCTTGGAGAATCCAACCATCACTGGCGTCTGTCCGGGATGTTTTGAAGTACCTGCAGTAACTTCAGCCGCTGCAGCTTGCGTTTAGCTCATTGAAAGAGCATCAGGCAGCAGTAGCAGCATTTCATGCCCCCCCCCCCCGCCCCCGTTCAAGGAAGATCAGTTTTCTTCAATGGAAGAGTCTTAAAATTACTCCCTCTACAATCCCCAGTCCCAGGGCCCATTCCTCTGTGGAACGTTAACTCCGTCCTCGTGGCCTTAATCAGACCTCTGGTCGAGTCCTTGGCATCTCGCCCTTTCCCACTCTGGTGTTAGAACACTGTGTTCCTGGCCCTGAGGAGATCCCCAAGGCGTGCGTGAGAGTTGCAGGCTCGGATGGCAGAGGAGCCTTGTACACCTTCTCCAAAGACAGAGTAACTTTACGACCGCATCTGAAACGTCAGTCTTAAGTGGCTTCTCAGTTTCATTTGAACCAGGGGGAATATTTACCCGTGTGAGTTTCTAAGCTGCATTCAGCACCGTCTCCATACCGTAGGGGTCAGGTGATGTCTATCTAGCCTTCTGGCTGCACCCCAGACTCAGCCGGTTCATGCTTCACCTGGCCTATCTGTGTTACAGGCAGATCACACACAAGGTCACATGGTCTCTTCACAGGCGGTCTCCAAACGGATAACTTTCTGCACCAAGACAGCAAAATAAACAGCTTCTGCTCTGCCCCCTCGGGAGACGTGAGCTCGTTCTGCTCCGGCACTAGCAACGTCCATAACGTTCCTTGGTGGCTTTTCCGTATTGGGTGTTTGCAGGGCACATAACGTGGGGATCGTTATGTACATTCACATTACACCATAACGGCACCTTCCAGGGTGAATGCAGACTCTAGTAGGAGGAGGTCAGCTCTAAGCCCTGCCTCTTGGGGTGGACGGAGGTACTGCTTATTGCATGCCCATATCTACACAGAGGCGACCAAGGGGTCTCCTTCTGTAACTGGCTCTGATGTGCAGTCCACAGCCCACCCACCATCCCAGTAGGACTCAGGTCCTGGCGTTCAGAGGGGCCCTTCCTGTAGCCGGGGAAGGGCTATGGCCACAAGGCACGAGCATTGCTCCTCTACAGCTGCTAGGCAGATGTCCCCAGCTCTTGTGGGCTGGGTGTGCATGACCCAAGTGGAACATACGGCTGCCTCGCGTCTCCAGGAACCAGCTGCAGCGAATGTTCCGTACCGGTTGTCCTGCCTCGCGGCGCCCCAGAAGAACAGAGAGAACCGCACGGCTTGGGTGGGGAGGGATGCGATGTTTGCACCTCGCCCTTCCGCTGGACTGACTCTTGCGGACGGGAGACCAGCCTGGCTGGAGTGGTGGTGGGAGGAAGGAGAGGGATCCTGGTCCCAGAACACCTCTGGAGAGCAGCTAGGACAGGACCTCTCCAGAGTTCTTTCCTCTGCCATCTGAGCTGCACGAGTGGGCCTGTGGGGAAAGGGAATCTCCCAGCCGTGTTCCCATGAAGGATGTTAACAACTAGTCGATTTTCCACACCCTCCCCCACTGCCTCTATCTACCCCGGGGGCTCTTGTGCATTTCAAAGGGGAGGAGCCCTCGTAGAGCCCAGAGTCAGCGGGGCTTCCCGCTGGCCCCCAGCCGCACGGGGAGTTCCGGATTCCTCCTTTGAAATGTACAAAAACCCCAGCGGGGGGGCCCCTGTACATTTCGGAGGAGGAATGTGGAAGTGCCGATCGACTAATCAAGTAGTCAATAGAAATTCCATCGACTACTCGACTAGTAAATTACTCGTTCGTTAACATCCTTAGTTCCCACCTGTGCCTGCTCCGGCCCCTTCCGACGGCCATGGGAGGAAGCAAGGCAGCTCCTCCAGAGAGGGCGATCCCTTGCTGAGGACGCTGCTTGGGGAGCTCAGGGGCTGGAAATGGCAAAACAGCTGCACTGTGACTAGAAGGGCTGGGGGCCTGGTACTGGCTGGATCCCACATCCTTGGGTGCAGCCGTGCCCCAGATCTGGACCAGTCCCCCTCCAGCCCGGGAATTGGCAGATGCTAATGGTCCCTTTTTTTTTCCTTTGCTCATAGGACGACATGATGGAGGATACGCCCCTCTCCCTCTACAGCTACTAGGTAGCCAGAAGAGGACCCTCCATCCAGGTTTGGGGGAGCTCTGGAGTTCCTTGAGCAGTCGGCCCCCGAGGATCTGGCCCAGGAAGATCCCTACAGGATGGGGGAGGGAGAAGGTGGCTCTGATTTTTGCACTTGACTGAAACACTCATAGCAGATGGGTGGGTTGGTCTGTTTGTTTTAAACTTGTGTAAACGTTTGGTTTTAAAGTTTTATTCTGAGAGCTGGGGCCAGCGAGAGCCCAGCTCCGGCCCTTCCCTCTGCTCTGTGCGCCGAGCATCCCCACCGCCTCCAGACACCAAGAAGACGGGCGCCGGGTGTTTCACCTTGCGTCTTAAGCCTGGCAGCTGAGCTGACGGTTTGCCGACAGCCTCCGAAGAGGACTCACCTGGAAGTCTCAGCAGCGCTGCTCTCAGGCCAGGGCTTGAGTACGGGGATGCGGTCTTGGTCTGCACAGCGTGAGCAAAGGACCTTACTTCCCACTGGGAAACAAGGGTGGGGAGCAGCCTGGCTCCCGCTGGCTCCTTCTTGCTTTGTGGGTTTTTTGCACATTTTTCCTCTCTCCACTTCAGGGCTGGGATCGGCTCCTCGCTCCCCAGAGACTGAGGTGAACGGCAGCCCGCCTCTGCCCACCCGGGCAAGCTGCCCGGTAGCTGCGGGAGGAGAATGTCGCGGGGGTGGGGGTAATGGGGAGGCTTTTCATCACGCTGCAGAGGGAGGGGACCCACGTACCTGGGGCTCGTGTAGCACTGTCCGGGGTGGAGGAGGGGATTGCCTGTTTGTCTCAAAAGCAAATCTCTGGTTCTCTCCCTGTGGGCAGCAGCACACCCCTAAGCCATTTCCCAAGGCTGGGCCGTTGCCAGGGTAGCCTCAGCGTGGAGAAGGAACGCGCAAGCCCGTGTCCGGGCCACCAGAGAGTCATTTGTTGCACTTGGAACCTGCTCTGAGCTCCGGCTGCTGGAGACTGGCCTGCCCGGACTGGGCCGTGACCTCCCTCGCCTGCTCTGCTCCGTGGGCAGGGGGCCGTTCCCGTGGTAGGGCACTTTGTCCCCCCTCCTCCCTCCAAAGAGCCTTTGCCGTTGTTTCGAGCCTTGGAAGGGCAGCCTACGGGGCTCCCTTGCTTCTGACGACCAATCCCAGGGGCTGACAGCTCTGCACCTGCGTCGCCTGAGCGCTTTTGCGGCTGCATAATAAGTAAACAGAGAGACGCCGGGCTGGAGCCAGCCAGCTGCCGTTGGGCTCCCTGGGGACAGAAGCTGGCGTCTGGGGCAGGATGGGTCTGTTCCATGTGTGCAGAGGCCGTGTGGGTTTTTTCTGTTCGGTGTTACCACCTGCCCCGTTCTCTCCCTCACACCTATGCCCGTTTCTAGGTCTTCTCCCTTCCCATACCGCGGCTCGTGCCTATTTCTGTATCTTCTTCGCCTTTCTGAAGGCCTAACTGGTGTCCCGCTCAGCTGTGCCTGGGCACAGCCCCTACCAGGGACGTTGGCGAGGTCTCTCTGTTGAGCGTGATGCTGGGGGAGTTAGTATCAAATAAAAGCCGTGTTTTTCTCAGGGCTCGGACAGTCGTCTTGGCTCCAAGGCAGCCTGTGCGCACTGCCAGAACAGCCTAGGGGACTGGTGGGCTGTTAGCTTAGCAATCTGCCGGTGAGGCCCTTGCCCCCTGGACGCACAGCAGCCCAGCTGTGCTAGTTACCACATTAGCCTTTGGGAGGGAGTGGTTGCCTGCTAGCAGGACCCAGATAAGTCCTACCGCTGGATTTAATGGCGACGATTCAGGCCATGCAGCTGGAGAACTGGTCTTCTGCAACCGGGACAGAGGAACCAGAAGCGACTTCCCCACTCCCTGCATTGCAGTGGGCCTTTGGCTGTAGCTGGGGAGAGATCACACGGTAGTTGATGTTTGTTTGTCGGCTGTGGACTTGGGTCTGTTACTGTGCTGAGACACGCCCAGAAGTACATGCAGCAGGGAACGTATTTGATTTTTTCCCCCTCTCTAAACTGTATGAAAACTAGAGGGCAGTTGTCAAAGGGGTAAAACGCCCAGCGCTACGGCCTTCAGAAGTTTCACCTTTGTTTCCGCAGCCGGAGGAGAGGAGGCTGCCAATGTTTGGCAACCAGAGTGGTACAGAGCGTGCGGGAAAGAGCAGAACTTTCTCCTGGCCAACACGGGCGCAAGCTGGCGTCAGTGGGGCTGTGTTGTCCGGAGTGAGTGGCAAGGACCGACTCCTGCGTCGTTCCCCGGGGGAGGGGGGAGAACTCACCCAAGTGCAACTTCCTCTGTAAAATATGTTAATAGTGGATTTTTCTGCAATAAAGTTCCGGATGCTGACAGTCTCGTGCGTGCGGAGCACACGTAGCGCTAGCGACCGGGCGGAGGAGGGCTGCTGTTGCACGGCAAACCCGGTGATGGTTAAATGACATCTGCAATTCAACATCATGACGTCAACGTAAGGAAGCTAAAGAGAGCCTGGATTGTAGAGGCCTGGGGACGAGGGAGAGCCAGTGGGAGTGGGCACCCAGCAGCCCCTTGTGTCTTTGGAAGTCCTATCAGCACTGTTAAGTGAGGCAGGATCAGCAGGAGCGGTGAAGCATTTCCACATGCCCAGCGGGGGGGGGGACCTTTTCAGTGTCTGTCTGCCATGAATTGGTCTGTCTTGTCCGGGCCTAGGCCTCTGCTGGTGGGTTTGACCTCCGTAATGTAAAATTGTGTTTAATTAGTTAACCAGTCATGCATTAAGTTTCACCGATTAACGGATTAAATGGGGGTGGGCGGGGGCAGCCTGGGTGTGCTGGAGCAGCCCCCCAATCACCGTGGCTGGATTGGAGCACCTTCCCCCTCCCCCACAGGCTGCTGTGGCTGGGCTGGAGCATCTCTTTCCCCCAGCACGCTTGGGCTGGACCTGCCGCAGATGAGATCTGCTCCAGGTTTCTCTCCCCTCACCCCCCAACCCCCCAGTTAGCTAGCTAACCATTCACAGTCCTAGTTATTATGTCCTACCCTGCCAAGCATGCAGCATTCGAATAGCACCGTTACACCTTGGCTAGCCTGACTGTGCCCAGCTTGAAATCCTGGTCTGTGTGCTAGCGTGCAGCGTGCGATGCTAAGGTAGGCAAGACCCACAACGTAGCTCACCGTTGGCTCTCCCCTTCATGGTCCCCAGAATCCTGGTTACGCCTGCGGGGGCGGGCTGCTCTGGTCTGCATTACCTTAGTGTGCTCCATGGTCCTGGCACTAGGTTACCTGGAAGCATCAGCCCTGGGATCCTGTAGCGCACGACTTCTCACTAGTTCTCCCACCTGTGATTGCAACTCACCTTGTTTTAACAATGGCCCCAAACGAGGCCGTGACACCCGATGCTGTGGTTGGCCCAGGGAGTGCGCAGGAACACGGGGGATAATGAAATTCGGTCTCCTGACCCAATGGCCAGAAACACCCCATTCTCTGACGCTTTGGCATGGAGTGAGAGAAACGTGGCTGCCATTTGCAGGGGTTAGGGGACTCTGACCTCTGCTCCCACAATTCCACTGCGCTTCCAGATGCCCTTTAAACAGCCCCCTGCAAGCCACTGTACATGGACACGGTGCTGGGACTCAGGGTGTAGGTTTCCAGGCTCCCTAGAGAACCCAGGCATTGATAATGCTAGGGCTAGTGTTTGGCACCTCTGCAATTCTCCCCCGCTTTACAGTCCACTTTTGGAACAAGGCCGGCCAAGCTGTGGTAACCGTCTTCAAGTCTGTTAAGAGAAACTGGAGGTGAATGGAGATGTAATGGGCTTACGCTGCAGCAAGGGAGATTCAGTTGGCGATGAGGAAGAACTTTCTAACTCTAAGGGGAGTTAAGCTTTGGAACAGGTTTCCCAAGGAGGTTGTGGAATCCCCATCATTAAAAGCTTTTAAGACCAGCTTAGACTCATCTGTCAGGGAGGGTCTAGATTTACTTAGCCCTGCTTCAGCAGAGGGCTGGACTAAGTGACCTCTTAAGGTCTCTTCCAGCCCTACTTTTCTGTTAACAGGTTGCAGGGAACACCAATCCTGCCCTGGTCATACATGGGAAGAATGACCTAGTGCTGCTGATCTGCTAAATTATAAGAAGTTAAAATATGTTAAGTGGTAGATTTGTCTAGTGCAATTCACAGTCACGCTTGTTTTCCACCTCCCGTTTCTGGGTGTCGGTGCTCACAGTGTCTAGCTTATAAAACTCGTCCAGATGAAAAGGGATATAAATTCAGGCTCTTCGAGTAGCATCCCAATGGGCGGACGCTTGAGTCCTTCATCGGAGATTTTCTGTTGACAGGGTGGGTTCTGCCTGTGCTACTCATGCCACACAAGGGTAGCTAGACCTGCACAGGCGAAGTGTCCTCAGTTCCTTCTCTACAGCCTCGGCCTGGGGGAGCGCTGTCTGGGCCAGAGCATGTTCTTCAGTTGTTTTACTCCGTTTTGTGGTGTAGTTGCCAGTCTAGAAATAGACACAGTGAACAGTTTGGGGCCTCCCCGCTTCCTTCTCTCCCTTTCTCCAGGAAGTTTGTGACTTGGCTGGGCAGGCCTGGCTCGCCAAACGTTCCCTGTCCTGCCAAATGCTATCCCGGTCTGCGTATCCATTGCTAGGCAGCGTCTGATATCTGTGTAACTGGATCTTTCTCCTAGCTCTCAAAGCTAGAGCTGCGGTTCCTAAACTTTAGCAACCCAAGGACTCCCCTCCCCCCATTTTGATTTAAAATGTTTCATGGATCCCCAGGCTGGCTTCTAATTTTTCAACAAATGGTCTGGTAGCACTTTCTAGACGAACAAAACGTGGAGATGGGATCATGAGCTTTCGTGGGCACAGCCCACTTCTTCAGATGACCCACTGTGCCCACGAAAGCTCATGATCCCATCTATGTGTTTTGTTCGTCTTTAAAGTGCCACCAGACCATTTGTTGGGTTTTTTTAAGTTTATCCTGTACAGACTAACTTGGCTACCGCCTGAAGCTTCTAGTTTTTTGTAAGGGTACTCAATGGCTGCTTAGACCCAGACCCTGCGGCGGCTCCACCTGTTCCCCCCAAGGCTCGATTCTGCCTCACCTCTTCTTGCCCCGCCTCTGCCCACCCTCTCCCTGAGCACACCTTCCTGCTCCTCTCCCACCCTCTCAGTGCCTCCGGCATGCTGCTGAACAGCTGTTCCATGACTAGGCAGAGGAGCTGATCAGCAGGGCAGCAACCCATGACTCCTGACCCCCCAGGAGTACCCTTGCGGACCCCAGTGTGGGAACAGCTGAGCTAGAACACAGAAGCATCAAGAGACCAAACAGAGGTTCCTGATGATGGAGCGCTCCCTGTGACCTGCGTCTGAGTCTGGTCTAGAGCCTCAAGCCCCATAGATCTGTCTCCAACCCGGTGCCCTGTCCACCTTGGCTCATGTCTCCCCTCAGAGGACTTAGGGGAATCTCCAAAGAGGCGCTCAGTCTCCCACCACAAGAGGGAGGCTCCCAAAAGGCCCCAATCAGTCCCTACATCCACGGTGTAGAAGGCCTCGACTTCTTGGTTTGATACAGTGAAGGGTTCTACTGGCAGGACCAAGAGATCCCCGAATGCTTTGGACAAGCACAGCACCAGCAGGCCTCTGGTACCATCTGTGAAATACCAGGAGGCCTAGGACACGCATGCCTTTAGTCTGCATCAGACTTACATCTGCTCTCTCATTTGGCGCCATTACTACTAGGAACAATTGAAGTCCCAGCATCTCTGTGCTCCAGACGAACGGTGCCACCCTCCTCTATACCTCCCTTGCTAAGCGCAGGAATTCTACTACACCACAGGCCTGTCAGTTTTACCCAGCCAGAGTCCTCGCTGCTTACAGGTACTGAATGCCTGGGTCCATCCATGGCTTTAGCCAGGGCGGTCCCTAGCTCTGTTTATCAGGGGCTGGGAATGGGCGACGGGATGGATCGCTGGATGATTCCCTGCTCTGTTCCCTCCCACTGGGCCAGCTGGTCTGATGTCAGACTGGCCACTTTTATGTTCAAACGTGATCAAGGCCCTGGTCTCCGGATTACTGTTGCTTCCTGGTACCGCAGGACTCATCTCCTTTTTCCGCTGGGACGCCCCAGTGGAGGACGTGGAGGAAGATCTAAGATGACTGAACATATTTGCACTCTCAGAAGGTCGGGTTGGTGATTCTGGCAGCTAAATTGACTCCTCTAAAGGCAGGAGATGGCTTTCTGGCCTACAGGATATCTGTTTCCAAGCAGCAATTTATCCTGCACATAGGAAATAACTGTATTTTACCCTGGGACAGGAGCATTTTCAATACTGAGCACTCCTGCCTCTCTCCAGCTCCAAGGGAGTGCTCCAGAGTTCCAGCCTACCTCTAGCAAGAGGCAATTTTATCATTCTAGTATCTCGACAACAGGCTACACGAAGGCTGATCTCACGGAGCAGTGCTGACCTTCGCCCAGAAATTCTTGCTTCCTCCCAGTGCTGGGGTTTCCAGCTAAATATAAAATAATCTGTGTGAGCTCCAGTACAGAGAATTAAAGGGGGGCGTACTTGAATTCAGCAGCAGCCAGAGCCTTTCTGATGGAGAGTCAGGACCTTGGCAAAGCTGGTCATACTCCTACTCAAGGCAGTCCCCAAACTACAGTGAGGAGCCGTTGACAGCTGCGGGATCATGTGACAGCTTGCAAGTTTGTGAAAGAACATGCGAGATCGCACCCCTGCTGCTTCAGAAGGACCCAGGCCTCAGTCAGAAAGAGCTTGGACAAAACAGGTCCACGGTTCTCCTCCAGGTGAACAGCGCTGTAGACGGATGGAACAGTCACCTCTGTGTGTGTGTCAGCGTCCCTTCCAGGCACCTGACAACTGACTAGACTGGGAAGCATGCTTCCATACCCTGCCACTCCGGGCAGAGGGTCACTGCAAGGAAACTGCTTTCCATATCCCCCAGTTGGAAGGCAGGGGCACCTGCCTTCAGTTCTCTCCCCAGATCAGGGGCAATTGAATCAGTGTCAATGTGGCTTGCCTGGTCTCTGTATCAGCAAACAGGGAGGAGCAAGATTCCCACTCCCTGTGCACCAGCGCTATAAAGTTATGGGACTGGTGTGTAGCCCATCAGATTCAGACCTGAGTCATTTACCTTCCTAGAGCCTAGACTGTCACCGCCAATGTGCTCAGCACGTTTTTCTCCCAGGAATAGGAACGTGGAGTTGGACTCTCAAATCCTTCATGGGATATTCCAAGATGGGGGCTTCCAGAAGTGGCCCTCTTCGAGCAGCAAGGTGTGTCTGTCCCCTGTGGCAGACCCAAGGCCGTAGGCTGCAGGAGTTTGGTGGAGGGCAGGTACACAGACAGTTCGGTGTGTGGGTTTATGTTCCCTGCATCGGCGGCCAGAGACTGCTGCTCAGCAAGTAAGACAGGTGGGCACCTAGGACTCATTAAGAGCCGGCCTGCAGCAGCAGGCTAATGGGGCACCTTGTGCCGGTTAAGGCCTGCTGCACCACTAGAAAAGGCTTCCCCTCAGGTAAGGCGGGGGAAGGAGAAGGATGGACTGGAGCGAAGGAAGCAGGAGGAGTTTTCTCCTAGATGCCAGGGAGAAGGTGCTGGGGGGTGGTTGGGGAACTGGCCCAGGGAGAGGCTGCTATTCTGTGGGGATAAGGGCAGGAGCTCCACTTGTGGCTGCTACCTAGGACCCTGGGCTGGAACCTAGAGTAAGTGGGTGAGACCAGGTTCCCCCCAACCCTTCCCAGGCCCAGTAGGCTGCCACGAGGGCAAAGGGACGTTTTGGACCATGGAAGGGTTTCCCCTTCAAACTAGTGACTTGCCTATGATGAGGAAAACAGTTCAGTTTGGAATCAGTCCTGCTTTTGCAACAGACTACTAAACTGTTCAGGAACTACAGGGTAGACCGTGGGTTCCCAAACTGGGGGGCATGAAGAAATTCCGGGGGGGGGCACAAGGCGACCCAGCCTCCCCCCCCCATCAAGTTTTGCTGCCCTGTTGTTCAGTTGCTTTTTTCCTTTTTTGTTTTTTTGTTTTTTTTGCTTAACAAGTTTTGCTGCTATTTGGGGGGAGGGGCAGGAGGGTTTTTCAAAAATCAAGAAGGTTGGGGAACCACTGGGGTAGATGGTGCTGTGGAGGGCATTCGCCACAACCGACAGAACGAAGGTCTGTGTAGTATCACGATTTGGTAGTGTGGGAGCAGGTAGCTGGGGTTCACTTAGCTGGGCAATTGCCACAACTGTGGACTAGAGCACCCTGTTGGTGGTAGCGGAGTAGGGTCTGGTTCGTCACTGGGCCGATCCCGGCCTTCGCCATGGTCTCCAGATAACGACGCCGAGCGACTCTCCTCCAGGTGGAACAGGAAACACTGCCGACCCGATCCCCTCAGGAATTGAGGTTTTATAGAACCCAAGGCGGGAAAACATTAAAGGTCCCGAGTGCAAAGCCGTAGCGTGACAAGTACACGACAGGAGCCTTGTGCAGATTTGGTGCCGTGTGCACCTTGACTGTGTCGTGAGCATAGCCATGTGCAAAATGATGTTTTGGCAGCAAAGTCACTCGGATTCCATGTTAAAGTCCTCCTTAGTTCACAAACTCCATTTTGATTTTCAATATGAGCTCTAACAACCTGAAAAGATCAGGTTATCCATGAGCTCTATTGAGATTCATCAGGGTATGATATCAGCATCTCCCCTCCTAGAAGGGCTTTCCCTGCATGCTCACTCAGCGTCCTCAAGATTTCCTAAGGGATTATAGAACCTCACCTCCAAGGTTAAGGATCCTGTCTTTGGGATCTCAGCATGGTACTTGGAAACCTCCATCTGAACCTACAGCACTCGCTTCATTTATCTATGAAAACGGCTTTTCTACGATCACAGGTTGGGGACTCGGATGACAGAATCCTCTTTTATGGCATTTTTCAAGGACCGGGTCTCTTTATGGACAGACTCTGAATTCTTCCCACAAGTGCTCTTAGATTTATCTCTTTACTAGGCCATCCCTTTACCACTACTTTTCCCTAAACCACATAAATCTCACCACGAAACCATCTGTTGTATTTGAGATAGTAGATGAGCCTTTAGATAGGATCAAGCAATTTCAGAAATCACCCGGTCTGTTCATCTCCACCAGAGAGAGATCCAAGGGGTCCACAGAGACTTAGGAGTGCCTCTCTGGGTGTTTCATCACTTGCGGTGACGCAGACGGCACTCTTTTCCCTATCCCCACCCCAGGGTAGAAGAACATACTCTGCCACAGCTTTGAGAGCACTCCGATCTCGGAGCTATGCAGACTTGCTGCATGGCCACAGCGCGTACTGCCGAGGTCCATGGTGTCAGCTCGGATGGAGCACTTGGTACTGCCGTCCTGTCTTCAGTCTTGGACTGAGTTGCAAAGCTTTTGCCTCCCTTTGCAGGACACCTGAAAGCAGAGCACCCACAGGGACAAGACTTGGGAAGTAACTCACTTTGTGCAGGAACTGTGGTTCTTCAAAACGTGTCCCTCTGTGGGTGCACCATTACCCATACTCCTTGCCCTATGCTTTTGACTGTCGGTTGCTGGATGTTTGGATAGAGAAAGAACTGAGGGTTCATCACCTGCACAGCTGTGTCTACATAAGAGCGTGGGGGGGGAGGCAAATGGAAACTTAACCGAAAATCTGAGGCCCGAGAGGTGTGCACACACTTAAGTAGAGCTCCTCTCAAAGCACTACAGTTACTGCACAAGGTGAGTAACCTCTTTTTTTTATTGCTCTGTGATCAAGTATCACAAGTATATAGTCTTCCTCCTGTGAGCTGTAGTCACTCATCAATGCTGAAGGCTGAAACTTTAAAAGGGTTTCTGCCTGTTTTTCCAAGAACCGCTGTTTCAGGGAGCTGGAGCACTAACCAGATTGAGAGAGAAAGTTGGGAACTTTCCTTTTGCTGTTAGGTGCTATGAATTCATATGAAACGCAGGACTTTTTAACCAGGCCATCAGCAGCGAGTTGCTCTGAGCTCATACTAAAAATTTTTTTTTCCCCTGGAGCATGGACAATTCCTAGCATTAGTTTGTAGTTTCCACTAGGGAAATTGGGGACAGCAGCACAATACGGTTCCCTTTTCCTACGTCACCTACACGTGTGGGTTCAGGAAAATAAGATTGCCCCCCCCCCATGTCTATAATTGATATCACTTTGTCAGTTGCAGCAGGGGAAAAGAGGCTGCTCTTCCCTTCACTCCCTGTAAAACAGAAAAGGAATTGTTTATCATCTGCAAAAAAGCACTAAACCCGTGACCATGTTGATGTCCCAGGAAATGACCAGGTGCCGAAACATAAAAGAAAGGTGGAGACATACAATTGCCCAAGAATGGGCCCTATCAGTACCAAAGCCCACGCTCATGCGTTGCATTCAGGGTTAGGCAATTAATGCTCGCTCAGTCTGATCAATGGGAATGGATTTTATTTATTTTTTTTACTGAGAATCTTGTAAGTCAATGATGAGACAGTAGCCCTTGTGTCTCACAAGGAATTCAGTCATCTCCCTGCACTCCGCTAAAGAGGGCATGCTAGCTCCCACTTCTGCTAACTTTAGAGAGACCTGAGAAGGTCGGCCCCATTCATTGTACAACAGGAATCCTGTTTCATGTTGGTTGGAACTCCCAGACTGGGATTAGATCCCCTGCTGGGGTTGATTTTGCAACATCAACAGGCCCTAACTAGTAAATAATATGGGAATCAGCCCAGCACGCGCCCTGGGCATGGTGCTGATCATAGATTAGAGACAATTTCTGCAGAACTCCAGTTCCTCTGAACTTGCAGTTAGCTCCAGCCCCAAATGCACAGCTCGAGTAAAGGAAGAGGTAAATGAGTTACCCTGTACTTCCCCCAGCTGTAAACCAGGTCTGGTAGGAACTGCCCAGAATTAATGCGCCTTTGCAGCACGGCCACTTGCCAACTCTTTGAACTGTAATACAACATCTGTTGACTTAATCTCCCGCAGGCTAATTTCCCCCTCCTCCACACTTTAATCCTCTCGCCTTCTAAAGCACTTTTCCCCTGAAATTGGACATGCTGGTTGCCCTGTACAGTTCTGGCTGACAAGAGTGAGCATCCTGTGCACAGAGGCATCCCCAGGAGCTGCAGGAAGGGAGATGAGCACTGCCAGCCCTATCTGATGTCTTCTTAACAACTCACTGTTGTCAGTGCCAATAAAAACCCCTCTGGGTGCTAAGTGAGAGGCTCTGCTTGGAACAAGAGGCAGCTTGCACACTGGAATGCATCCCTCAGTTTGCTATAAGACATTAGCGTGACTCATTAAGTGGGTTTTGCCCACGAAAGCTCATGATTCTCTAGATTTTGGTTAATCTTTAAGGTGCTACGGGACCACATGTTGTTTTCAAAGTTAGACTACCATGGCTACTCCTCAGAGGCTCATTAAGAAGTGTTTTAGTGGGCGCAGCGTCAAACAATTGAAATTAGTATAGATTTCCACAGGTCTAATCTTTGCACTGCCCTGACTCGCTAGTAAACTGCTCCATGGCTCAGTTTCTCCATCTGAAAAAGGGGGGGAGGGGTCAAAATTCTTGCCTGCCTTTGTAAAGCAGCGTGAACTCAGTGGGTGAGACATACAGCGCTGCCTGTGCCTGCTTTGGCGGAAGGGAAGGGGAATCTGGCATCTTCCAAAAGGGACTGTGTGCAGCTTTCAGGAAAAATCACCCCATTTGTTGTTCAGGCAGCCTCACTGTAGGCGAGCACTGCGAGCCCAGGTGCTGGGCAAGGCACAATCGTTCCATAGGGTCTTGTCCCGTTTTAGGTTCTGGAATCCCAGGCCCTGAGACAGCACCATGTCCCAACCTGGCGAGAACAAAGTCATCTCCATCCAGGCAGGCTCTGGAACCCCCAGCAGCATCTCGTGGCTGTCATTCACACACTGGGGTCCTCCCAAGGAAGCAAGCCTGGCTGCTGGGCAAACAGGAAGCAGCTACTCCCCATTTAGGAGATGCTGACTACTCTCCGCCTAATCTCTAGAGTGGAGGAAGCTGCCGCAGTAGGAGGTATGTTGTAGAGTTCCCACCTTGCACCCTCGGCCATCTCACGGCCCAGCCCTGCCTGACTAGGCACAGCTCAAGTAGAGGAAGAGGTAAATGAGTTACTCTGTACTCTGCCCCCCATCACTCCCTGCAGCCCCTTTTCATTTCCATTGCTCCTCTCTGGACTCCCTGCAGATGGGGAATAAAGTTCTGGTACGGAGATACCGACCACTCACTCAGTATGGCGATTGCACCAGCCTTTTTGACAATGATCGCTATTGCAAGTCATGCAAGTCTCACCACACTAGGGCTACAGTGACATTGCAGAGTTTTTGCGCAAAAACTCGTGGAGCATCCATACTACAAGCACGTTTTTGCACCAGAAAAAGTACAGTAGATCGTGAGAAGAGAGCGCTTTTTGCACAAGAGTTATTCCTCTTTCTACAAGGAATAAGCCTTTTTGCACAAGAGCTCTTGTGCAAAAAGGCAGGTGTGGACGGACAACGGGTCTCTTGCACAAGACACCCCTTTCGGAAAAAGCACAGGTGCTCTGATGGCCATTCTGTGAAAGGCAATAAGAGCTCTCTTGTGCAACAGCATCCATGGCAGTGTGGACGCACTTTTGCACAAGAAGCCTGCAGTGCAGACGTAGCCCCCATGGCAATGAGGGTCACTGCTATCTAGCTTTTCTGTCCCTTGGAGTGTGGGAACTGGGGGCATGGTTCCCCCCATTACACTGGAGCACTCTGCCGTGGCCCCGATCTGCCTGTCCTCAATGATTGACCTAGCTGCTGCTGCTAGTTTAGCACCACAATGAATTTCATTAACAAGATATTTATTTCCTTTGCTGGCAGTTCAAACAGAGCCCCAACTGGACTCTGCCAGACTGCACTAGACTCCTCCCCCCAAAGAGTCACACAGACCCTTGGATTCCTCCCTCTCGTGCACCTCTCTAGCGCTGGGGTTGGAACGTCAAGCACATTAGCTCTCCGCCGTTGCTCTCCAACTTTCATCTTAACACTCATTCATTCCCCCACCATAAAGTAACTGTTATAAAATCACCATCGTTACTTAGGAAAACTTTATTTAAACACCTCGGATGTGCAAGGCCCAAAGAATGGGAATGGCAGGATTTTAGGCTGTAGCCTCTCTCCATTTCAGCTGTTTTCTCCTGCATTAAAGCAAATTTCCCTTTATGATTGACATGAAAACACTGTTCCAGGAATGGAGCCTTTTAAGCCATTTCAGTTGCCTGAGTGGGAAGGGATTTACCAGCACTTGGCAAACTCAGCTGCCACTTAGTCTTAGAGGCTTCTTGGCCCTTATCTGACCGACTAGGGCACTGTTCCCCACCCACACAGAGAGGGCAGAACACGTCTCCATAAACATGCCCAGCATTGTAGCTAACAAAGAATTAGAACAAACCTTACAACCCAATAGGTTTCCTCTGGAGAGTACGGCCCGGTAGCAGCCCGTTTCCCAGCAAGAGGATCACTTTGAGACGCTGCAACACCCCTCCATCCCCAACCACCCAAGTGGCTGACAGTTCGGACGAGGAACCTGTCCATTTTGAGATGCCAATTCCCTCTCCATCTTTAATTTGTTTTCTTATGTGACAGAAGGGGCCTTTCTGTGGCTGAGCATTAAAGATCACTCAAATTAAGTTCTGGCAGACTGTCAGACAGGTCACTGCTGAGGTCCTTCTCCTCCTCTGAGATGCTTCCAGCCTCCTCCCTGGTGGAGTTTTCCTCCAGCTCCAGGCTTGAGATGTCTTTGGAGCCTATGGACACATTGCAAGGAGTTAGCTATGCTCTGGACTCTGAGGCGCAAGTCATCATCATCAACCAAGAAAAATGGCCCAAGGGTAAACTTCAGCCCCTGAGCACAACCTCCCTGTAACCAAAGCCGATCTGCTGGCTTGGAGTCACCAAAGAACTCCAAGCAATGCCAACTCATCATCTATTGAGGCAGACACAAGTACAAACAAACACAATGACTAATATATATTTTAATCGTAGTCCCTTGCCTGCTAGCAGCTTTTAGGCACCCCTACTACGATCCCGATCCTGGCCCATGGGTGCTATCAGGATATAAATGTTTACTGTAACTAATATAGAGTAACAAGTTTCCAATTATGAAATTAGGCACGTTATCTAACACGGGGCTCTGCTGATCAAATGTCCGTCCCTGGCATGTGCCTGCAAGTTATACGGGAGAAGAGAATTTCCCTATGATGAGTCATGGCTAGCAGCATCCTAACAGCAACTGGACATGTCATAACTGCATCTGCAAAGCTGTTAATTGTAGCAGCTTTACTAGTGAAGACCAACTCAAGTGGGATTTTGTATTTAGAAAAAACCAGAACACAAGGCAGTTTTATATGCCTGTAAAGCCCCCATTCACAAGAATCTTAAGCGTCTTACTGAAGTAGGGCATGAATTTACTTTAAAAGAACATTAACCCCTTTGTTCCTGGAGCTGGGAATTCCCCCAAAGCTAATGCAAGTGTTAATGCAAATGAAAGGGTCTTCATCCTGAAGCAATGCTGCAGGCCAAAGGTTATACAGTTTGGAAGATGACACTTTTGAAAATAGGTGATTTTCCTTTTTCCACCTCACTGGTTGAATGCCAGCACCTAACCAAACTGGGAGTGACATTAAAAACTGACCCCCTGGCACCACTGGGGAATGCTGAGTGTTATCAACAGCAGGAATGTGTGTCCCTCATACTGCAGCTTAATGTTATCCTGAACCAAGACTGGAAGGGAGGAGCCAGTTTTGGCAAGGAAATGCTGCCTACAGGCACCACAATTTTAACTGTGATCTAAGTGCTTTGGAAGCTACTGTCACAGGCCCAGTCAAGCGCCCCTCTTGGCCGCTCACCAGCCTGTTTTAAGCCTCCAAAGTCTGAATCGAAGCCAGTACTGTCCCCATGTTGGGGCCTCTGGGCTCACTCTCCGGGTGCAGCTCTATTATCCAGCACACCCGCCTGGGAACTCTCATAATGCAGCCTGCTGCCCAGCCCCTGGACACAGTTCTTTGGGCCAGGATCAGAATCCTTTAGGGCCATCCAGGGTCCTTCTGCAGCAGTGCATGGCTTGTGTTCCAACACACGAAGCCTTCTCTCCCCACCTCACCTCTCTGACCCTGGCTGATCTATCTCCTTCCCCTCCCTTGCCCAAAACCGCCTGTGTGGCTCTCGGAGGCTGCGTAAACTCCATTCTCACTCCTGTCTCTGTCCTTTCCTCCCTCCCTCCCTCCCTCCCTGCAGACAAGTTGAGGCCAGAAGATGCTTTCCCAACTAACCCACTGTCATTCAGGCATTTCCCCTAGATAGGCAGCCATTACATTCTAGCTGCCCACCACTGTCCCCGGGCCGGAGAGAGCTGATAAGCGTGGTGGATACCAGATATTTACACAAAGGTATTCCATGATACAAACATTTCTTAACAACTTTACAATACTAGTCAAGTCACAAGCTATGCAGCTGGAGTCCCCAAAGTATCACAGCCAGCAGTCTAGAGTCCCTTTATCAGATCAGAGAACAAGGTACTTTGGTGGGGGTGGGGGGAGTGCAGTTCTACAATGCAGACCTCAAACAGCCCCCATCTTTAGTACACCACGTGGACATATTAGACTCCCAGGATGCAAAGGAAGGCCCCTGGAACACTGTATGCTGGGAGATGATGTCCCTCCCTCCTCTGGGCTGCCCCTTAATACAGGTGTAAGAGGCTGCAGTTTGCTCTGTTTTATGCAAAATAACACTTCTATCGGCATAGCACCTTCCAACTGAGTAAGCCTGACAACATACAGACAAGGTGCTCTGGAAAGTAAATCGATTAACAAGCGGAGAGCTGGGATTAGACTCAAGAAGTCTGACTCCCATTCCAATGCTCTGACCATTAGACCATGCTGCCTCCCAAATACATACACCAAATTTGGACACAGCCTTAGGGCTCTAGTCAAGTGAGTGGGATCTTAGGGCATCACAAATATTGAAACATTTTTAGGGACTCCAAACAGAGACTGGTCAGACAGATCCCTGACCCCTATCCCAAGGCAGTCACACATCTACTACCATCCACACTCCCACTGACAACTATACTCTCAGGGCATCAAGGACTCTTAAGCCAGCCATACTCCTCTTACCTTCAAGCTCCTTACTCTCTGTGGAGCTGGAGAGCTCATCCGAGCTGACATCTGTGAGACTGAGCTCAGAGGCAGACTCTTCACACAGGGATGAAGAAAGTGTCTCCTCCTCTCTCAACAAATCACTGCCTTCCTCTATGAGAAACATGCCAGCAAGCAGGGTAAGTCGAGAGCTGAGCTCATGGTTAAAGACCACAGGCCTGATTCCTCACTGCCTTCAAGGCAATACATACATTCTGGTTTCCCAGTCTCTGGCACCTACTCTGCCAAGCAAAGGGATGGAGAGCCAGGCCCTGAATCAAGTAAACCAAGACAGGACCTGCACTGGACACATGCTGAACGTGTCCTGGAGGCAACACCTGCACCGACCTCTCCCATCTCTGACTCCGTTGTGGTTAAAGACAAACGAAGCAGGACCATAGGAGAGATGAAGGAGACAGAGAAGCCAGCCACACCCCTGGCTATCTCCAAACCATAATCTCTTCCCAAGGCAAGTAGTTCCATGAAGTGACATTACTAGAATTCTCTGGACTTCGCAGCTCTCTGATGCAAACCAGGGAACTGAGCCTGTGAGAACCAGGACTTCTGAGATTTTCAGGCAGGGAGCCCAGAAGCCTTAACATTGCAGTACTTCCCAGAATCACACACCTTGGAAACCCCCTGCTCCCTAGCCCCCAGGCAATCCACAGATGCTGGAAGTCCTGGGCTCCCCTCAGCAGCCCACCAGCAAATCAGATTTCCCTAGTAACTGTCTGTGATTCAGTGAATGTTTGTCAAACCTAAGATGTTTCCACAAAACACTTCAGGTTCAACAAGCCAGCCACTGGCAACAAAACTCTTATTTTGTCAGAAAATTCCCAATCAGCTCTACCCGAGAGAACTAGCATCACTTACTCCCATGAGCACTTTCCTTTCCTATGGGCTTAGTGTATGGCTTCTCCAAGGGCAGGTTTTTCATTTGATCTTTCAGGTCAGTGACTGTGGATCTGATTGAAAGAAAACCAACACCACTGATTAGTTCCAGGGACTGCAACGCCTACCAGGAGAGACACAAAATTCATTCATGGCGTTTTCTGCAGTGAGGTGTTTTGTTAAACTCGTGGTTCAAAGGGAATTCAGCTCTGCTGAGCAACTCATTGGATGCAGGGTGTGTGGTAGGGGAGGCAGAAAAGACCTGAGGCTACTACAGAAAGGGAAAGAGAATCAATACTTAATTAGAGGACAACTTGCAATTAAAGCTCATTATTGGAGATGACTCACCAAGTTCCCATAACATCCTCCATGGTGAGTTATTAGTACAGGAGGTGAGTTTGGTTTCTGATGTCAGAGCAAATTCATGAAGGCGATTCTAGCAACAGAGCCATGCTGGACCATGGATGATTTCACCAATATTTTCCACTAAGAACACTCACGTTATTTATAGATTTTTGAGGGCAAGCGAGAACACAAGGGACTAAGAGAGGTATCAGAAGAGAGAACAAGTCAGGACACATGGATTCCAATCCCAGTTCTGTTACTGTTCTTTCTCCATCTGTCACATGGGTGGTAAACATTGTCACATGCACCTCACCGGTGATAGAGGAGGAAGACTGCAGAAGTGAACTGTGTCTGAAAAGGGCTTTGCGACCCTTGGCTGGAAAGCTCTAGGGAATGCATCATGTTTGTAGTATCATTCCCCACCAGTGTACCTCAAAGGCCCTGAATCACAAGGAGAGAGCTCAACACAGCTCCTCGCAGAGCCAACCAGTGCCGTCAGATGGGGCACTGCCGCATGATGTGAAGAGTTCTTCCCAGCGGGGGCCATGCATGTGTCTCCAGGGTCCTGGCTCAATTCTGTTTGCAATAGTTATACTGTCTTCCGAGGCTCCTCGGATACTATGCTTCACACCCTGCCCAGCGCTGCTGTTGGCTGTTAAAGAGCCTACCATGTGCTATGCTGAAAGTGACACATTGCAGAGGTGGGTGGCGCGATCGTTGGTGTCACCGTGCTGCGCGTGTTTTGAGATCCTTCAGGCTGACTGGCTCTGTACATCATTATGGCTCCAGGGTGTGTGGGAAAGTGATACAAAATCCCCAGCTAAGCCCAAGTCAGCTAGGATGCTCACTGATACCCCAGAGCCAGGAGGACTGGAAAGACAAGGACACAGTTAGAGACACAATAGCGCGGAGCTAAGGATCACTGAAGGGGAAGCTCAAATGTCACCATCCTCGCCAGGGAAGAGGCCAGAGCATGCAAGGGCCAGCTGAGTGGAGATCACAGCCAAGAAGAGGAGTCAGTTTCCTTTCTCACCGTGTTCTTTCATGGGAATATGACAGCACAGGCCTGCAAGAAGAGAGCGGGTGATACATGGAAGGGCAGAGGTTTAAGGGACACAAGTGAGCATCTCTGCAAGAGAAGAGGCCCCAGGCAGAAGGGAATTCCTGCAGACGTGACAGAAAGCAAAAGAACGAGAGAGTCACCACTTTCTGAATGCCACCAAGTGGATTCATTCAGGGACTGACAAGAGAAGGAGCTACAGACGTCAGCCTGTGTTCATGGCAGAGGATTTGGGGAGGGGGAACATGAGCATGCTTGATTACACCTTCCACAGGAACTAGAGGGCACAGGAGCACCGTGATTTAGGGTACATCTAGACTACAGGGTTTTGTCGACAGAAGTTTTGTCGACAGATACTGTCGACAAAGCTTCTGTCGACAAAGAGTGTCTAGACACATTCAGTTCTGTCGACAAAGCAAGCTGCTTTGTCGACAAAACCCTGTAGTCTAGACACAACCCTACATGCGATAACACCTTCTGTCGACAGAACTCTGTCGACAGAAGGTGTTATGCCTCGTAAAATGAGGTTTACCTGCGTCGACAAAACTGCTGAGTTCTGTCGACGTTATGTCAAAACTGCTGAGTTCTGTCGACGTTATGTCGACAGAACTCAGCGGTAGTGTAGACGCAGGTATAGTTTTGTCGACAAAACTCTGTAGTCTAGACACACCCTCAGATATGGAGCCTTTCATCTCCAGGTCAACAGTCTAGGGTCAGCCCAGAATAGGAATGGCAGGAAGTAATTCACTCTGGCTGGCTACTCTGGCCTGTGTGAAGTGAATTGGGATACTCAGTCTAGTTCCCAGCATATAAATGTCTCCATCACAGATACTCCCCTTCTTAGCTGCCTCAGCAGAGACCAACAACTGAATGGCCCTTGGAGACTGAACGCTCCATCGACCCTTAGTCAAGGCTCCTGTCCAAGCAAACTTGAACTGCAGCTGCCCATATACTGGAACCTCCAGGGCTCGCACATCAGCACTTTATGCATTTAAAAACGGGACGTTCTCTATCCACCAAGCAGGTCATGACAACTTCCCTCACACGTCTTCGAGAACAGGCCTCAGTCATGACCTGCAGGGGCCCCCCTCTAACAGCAAGAGGGGAATTCAGCTCTGCCTTCTCTGAGGGTACAAGCCAAGAGGGTCTGTTAGTGCTAGCTGTGATGTGGGACCTGCCCACTAGCAACAGAGCTGATATTCCCCACGTGGGCACTGAACAGTGGTCCGACAGCAGCACACACCCTTGTGTCATTCCAATGTGGTTTGGGATAAAAGATCCCTTGGATATACAATGAGTTGCACTTGCAGCCGATGAGCTGAGCTCCTTTGAGTGGGGAATGCACCCCACCTTGCCAGCCATGATGGGGAATGCACACACGTGGTGCCACAGTTCCCACAAGACCCTTGGAAGGTGCATTTCCCCTACTTGATGCGGCCAAGCTCCTGCTGGGTGCTCCGTGCCTCCAGCCTGGTTTTGTCCAAGTCATCAGACTGGGCTTTGTGACTGTTCATCAAATCTTCCAGCAGCTGTGGATGAAAGAGACCGTCAGTCACTGCCAAAAGGGCTCCCCATAGACAGCTTCTGATTCCTCACAGCCGTGCTGAGCCCAGCAGAACATGCATGTGTGACTTGCTCTCTGTATGGGCCTGGAACAGCTGGAAAGCACAGCCAACACAAATCATGCTATCTATGGCAATGAGCACTTCACCTTCCCAGCACAGGAAACTATGGGTTTATGTTCCTTTACAGTCTGGTGTGCAATGCAGCACACTGGCCCCTGTACCCCGTAAACCAGCCTCCTTATTGGACATCAGGGTCACGCTGTAGATCTCTGCTGTCCATGCTTGCCCCTCAGGCTGCATTTAGGCCAGAGGAGGGCAATAATTTTTTGCCGGGGGCCACTTCAGAAATTTTTGAAGCGACCCCAGGCTGCACAGGAAGGGACAGGGCATCGAGCAGAAGGGGCAGGGCCAAGATATTTCCAGGTTCCCCACTCCCAGACAATGATTGGTCTGGGGGTGAGGGAGTGCCTTTGCCCCCACCCCATGTTCCTCCAATGTGCCCATGCCCCTGGTGCAGGAGACTTCCCTCACTCCCCTGCCCCTTGGCCAATTAGGGCCTGGGGGAGCGTGCAAAGCCTCCTCTGCTCTCCCCGCATCCCGTGAGCAGCGCTTCAAAGCGCCATGTGCTCTGGCAGGGTGGGAGGAGGCTTCGCCCTAATTGGATCCGGATCCAGCCTGTGGAGGCCCTTTGGCACACCCCTGATTTAGTCCAACCATAATCTCTAAACACACCAATCAGTTTGAAAAATGTGCCCCCAGAATCAAGGTTATGGGAGCCACTTGCCCAGAGGCGCTATAAAGCAGGAAGTTTCTAAAAGGGTTCGAGGGCTGCTGCTAGCTGAGAGGTATAGCCAGGTCTGGTCATTGGCTCCACTGTATTTTAGGTCCCTCACAACTCTGCCTTTCCCTACCTGGTCCGCATTTTCCCGTCTCTCCCTCTGCTCTGCCAGCCTCGACCACAAATGTCTTCACACCTTACACATGAGATGCCCTCCCTGAAGTTACCCATAAGGGCACCTTTTGTTCCAAATCCCTCCAATTTCCACTGTGACACCCAGAAATCAATCATGCCCTGATGGTTATAATAGGGACAATCAAACTTTTAGCTATATCTACTTGCTTTTTTCTGCGAACATGAACACTTGTGTATATTTTGAGTATGCCCTTCTCCTTCACCCTTCATATATCACTTTCTTCTTAGCTTGTTAGTTCTTTGGGTCATTAACTGTTTGTACAGCAACTTGCACAATGGCATTACTACAATATCAATATTAAATACAAATAAGTTATCCTCTGCAGACTATAACCATCCTGATCGTAATTTTCTACATGACACCTAGCTATGCACGACAGGTGTCTTAGAAATACTGTGCGTGTGCCAGTATTGTGTGATAAACACCTAAAATACATAGGAAAGAGGAAATACGTACATTGGGCCTCACTATATCAGTGTTTAATTTCATTAACAAGATTCCTTATAAACAGAATTACATAATTCCAGGTAAAATAGGAGTTGGTTCTACCCTAAAGAATAAATAGTGAAATATGAAGCACATTGGAATACACAGTAATATCCCAATGTTTATTAATGTAGCACCCATGAACCTTTTAGATGATGTTAATGCAGCAAGCCTGAGAAATAACAGCTCTGCCATATGGAAACAGATCACCAATTTCATTGTCTTTTCACCAGCCTTCAGAGGAGGATATAAAACTCCCATGAATCTCCTGGATATTTTTTCAATACAATCCAAAGAGAAGATAGTCTTTCTGCCCGCAGCTGATGATCATGATATGCCAGAAGCATACAGGTCAATAGCCCATAGCATTTCTACTATAGCTCCTTGCACTGCAGATGCTATTCATACATGTGCCTAATCCCCCTTTTAAGAATTTTACTTACAATTTTCCTATTATCTGGAAGCAGTGAGTTCCGCAAATTATCAAACCATCGCATGCTTTAAAAATGCATGTAATGATTTTGCCTGGAGAAGGTAAACCTTTAAAGCTATGTACCTTGCAATATCGACTTTGAGTTCTCTTCATTTCATCAGTTTCAGACATCTGATTGAATAAATCCTCCCCCTGTCGGTCTAAGAAGGAAAGCAATGTAACTTTACTCAATGAACTGTATTTATTTCAGGCACAGAGCTGAGTCTTAGCAGAATCTACTTCCATTTGGTGCCTGATTTTTAATAGTCATCTCAGCATTCACTTTTCTCTATGCATGTTCAGTCTAAACACAGTGGGCACCCTCTCATGCCAGGACAACATTCTTCTGAGGAACTCACATGAACAATGAGAAAAGCTGTCAGATCTCAGTGGGAATCATATACAGTGCCCAGGTCTATTACTTTCACAGACATATACTGGGCACAAATCGGAAAGCCCTTTACCTACAGTTCTACTCGGACAGATGACTGTGAAAATGACATTGACAGTTCCCCATTTATTGCTGTTCAATTACTATATTTTACATACTCAGTTTATTATAAGTAAAAAGGTGGTTATGTTCCTTTCCCCCACTCCGTGTATTGTCTAGTCAGACTACAAGCTCTTTGGAACAGGGATTGATTCTCGGGATGTGTTTATACCACACCTTGCAGAATGGGGATCTGATCTTGGTTGGGAATTTTTAGCCTTACTGGAATGCAGAAGAGCTGCTGCAGAAAACTCAGTTTGGCATCTGACAATCAAGCTAGGTTCCTTCTGTTTCATGTAGTTACCAAAGATCCTGCACCTCAAATTCTGCCCTCAGTTTCATGCGAGACACCTGAATGCCTCCACAGAACTGCTGCAGTACAAGGAGAGTAGAATTTAGCCCATAATTGGAAATCCTGTTTATGATTTATGAGCCAGAATAGAATCCAGCTCCCTCTTCCCCGGTTACGTCAGCTCTACACCCCACTAGGAGTGAAGTAGTTAAAACTTAGCTACTACAAAGACGATCTGACTGAGGGGTGGCTTAGGAGTATGAAGGGATCATTTTTTCACAGTTGCTTTGAAGATAGACATAGTTTGATAATCTCTAGAACCAAGTATTTTCAGGACTATCTCTGGCCTTTGCCTAGCCAAGGTACTGACATCCCATAGCATCCTTGGGGAAGGCTCAGTAACAATAGTGCCAGCCAGTTCTCACATAGCACTTTTCAGCAGTAGCTCTCAAAGCACTTTAAGTTGGAGGTCAGTATCATTATCAGTATCCTTATCTCTAAGGATAGGATGGGACTGACGTTTATAAAACAATGACAGAAAGGTATTGCAAAGGACCAACCGTTCATTGAATGGACCTCATCTCTCAAAGAACCACAATGCTAAAGTCAGAGTGAGGAGACCCTGTGCATGCTCCCCTCCCACAGCTCTGCCAATGCCCTGGTGAGAGTCTGACTGAGCTAGCAAGTCCTTTGCAGACTGGGGATACAAACAAGTAACCGGTTAATTGCTTACCCAGTAAGCATCATCCTACCCACAACCTGCTGTGGCCAGAGGGCTGCTCCAGCACTGCTGGGCCCCCATGTGAGGCTGCCAGCCAGCAGCCTGCCCCACATGGCTGATGGCTGGGCCTGGGAGTTGGCTGGGGCTGGGAGCCAGCAGCCAGCCCTGCATAGGGCTGGGAGCAGGAGCCCCACGGGCAGGGGCTGCTCCAGCTGAGCTGCAGCAGTCCCCAGCCCGGGATCCTGCTTAGTTGGTAAACCAGTTAAACATTAAGTTAACCTAACTTTTAACCAGTTAACTGATCAATCGGGATTTTACATCCCCAGTGCAGACTCCCACACGTCCTCTCCAATTCTGCCGATTCACCACAGTACCCCCTACTATTCCACTCCTCAGCAAAGTGTCCACTACAACAAACAACATGAAGCTCCCAATTGCAGGCTGCTTCCCTCCCCATTCCAGTCATCTCTCAGGTCCATAGAGAAGTAACCCCAACCGGGAGCAATGCAGAGCTGCACTCACTAAGCTTGTGCTTCAGTTGCTCCACCTCTCTCCTCACACATTCATATTCTCGCCACAGGAGCCTTTTCCTAAATTAAGAGAGAGGGGGTTACCATCAGGGAAAGGAAGCAACAGCCTCAATTTCATGACCCAAATGGCCGCAAAGCCCCTGAGCTGACCTCTCGTGCATCTCCTGCATGACGCTGGTGCTGGGATACAGATCTGGAGTGCAATCTCCATCTGGCTGGTGAAACACTTGCTGTCGCAGGTTACGAAGCTCGCTCTTCATCCCTTCCATTCTCCGCCCCAGCAGGGACTCCAAGCCACTGTGAGGGCTGTTCTGCAATTGACTAACCTCCTCTGCAACAGCAAGCGAAAGGGCAGAAAATGATTAAGCTTCAGTCTGCAAAGGGGAAGGGTGAGAATGGATAATACACAGTATGATGGTCTCAAAAGTCAGTTCACTGCTTATGTAAGGTTCTGGACTGACAGCCCAGGACATTGGGGGCCTCTGCTGATCCTCTGTAAAGGTCCAGCTCACTCAATGTTCCCTTCACCACTCTGCAACCACACTCCAAGGGCAGGAGGGGAATTCAGTCTATTCTGAACTGATACTTTTGGATAGAAGTCCTTAGGGATGGCCATGTTAGTCTGTATCTGCAAAAACAACAAGGAGTCCTGTGGCACCTTAAAGACTAAGGGTACGTCTACACTGCATTGCTATTTCGGGATACCGGAGTATCCCGAAATAGCTATCCCGCGTCTTCATAGCAAGCCCGTTATTTCAGGCTCACTATTCCGATGTTCCTCTAAACCTCATTCTACGAGGAGTAAGGGACATTTCGGAATAGCGTTTTATTTCGAAATTTGGTGCTGTGTAAACACCAAATGACAAAATCAGCGATTTTGAAATAGCACCAAAATAAGATATGCAATTTGCATAGCTCAAATTGCATATCTTATTTCCAGTTACAGTGCTGGGTAGACGCACGATAGATTTATTTGGGCATAAGCTTCTGACAAAGTGGGTTTTACGCACGAAAGTTTAAGCCCAAATAAATCTATTAGTCTTTAAAAGTGCCACAGGACTCCTCCTTGTTCTTGGGTAGAACATGTTTGAGACATAAACCAAGAGTTCAAATATGAGCCATGTAGAAGTTGTGCTCTGTAAGAGTATTGGAGCAAAGGACTAAGAGGTGGGACACCAGGGCTCTACCTAGGTTGGAACTTGATATGTTCATTAGGAATCATTAAAAAAGGAATAGAGAATAAGACCGAGAATATCTTACTGCCTCTGTATAAAACCATAGTATGCCCACATCTTGTATACTGCGTACAGATGTGGTTGCCGCATCTCAAAAAAGATATATTGGCATTGGAAAAGGTTCAGAAAAGGGCAACAAAAATGATTAAGGATTTAGAACCAGTCCCATATGAAGAGAGATTAAAAAGACTGGGACTTTTCAGCTTAGAAAAGAGGCAACTAAGGGGGGATATGATAGAGGTCTATAAAATCATGACTGGTATGGAAAAAAGGAATAAGGAAAGTTATTTATTTATTTCCACAATATAAGAACTAGGGGTCACCAAATGAAAATAATAGGCAGCAAGTTTAAAACAAACAAAAGAAAGTTTTTCTTCACTTAGCGCACAGTCAACGGTGGTACTCCTTGCGAGAGGATGTTGTGATGACTAGGACTTTGACAGGGTTCAAAAAAGAGCTAGCTATATTCATGGAGGTTAGATCCATCAATGGCTATTAGCCAGGATGGGTAGGAATGGTGTCCCTAGCCTCTGTTTGTCAGAGGCTGGAAATGGATGAAGGGAGAGGGATCAGGTGATGATTACCTATTGTGTTTCCTGTCTCTGGGGCATGTGTATTGGCCACTGTCGGCAGACAGGATACTGGGCTAGATGGACCTTTGCTCTGACCCAGTATGGCCATTCTTATGAGAAGGGGACTGGAATGTGCCCCGCTGACATGCTGCACTCACAGCCTGTTGGCTCATCAACAGGACCCCAAACAGGCAGAGGAGGGAAATCTCTGAACATCCCAGAATGACTGCAAAGCCAAGTGACTTTTCAATACCTTCCAAATTATGGATCCGCTGCTGCTGGAGCTCCTTCTCCTGCTTCAGTCGGTTTACAGACTGGGTGAGTGACTCAATGACCTGAAGGGAAGAGCAGGACGAGAACAAGTCTCACTTGGAAATAATTTAGCGCAGGGACTAACTCAGTTGCTTTGTGCAAGTTAGGTCAGTTTCAGAAGCTGGGAATGTGGTGGGGCACCAACAGACGGATTCTAAAGCAACTGCATTCATCTGAGCAGGATAGCAGGGTTCCCACAGAACGCGCTCTGACCCTCCTTGTTGGAAAGATCAAGGCTGTGATGAGGGACAGTGTAGAAGACTCAGCACTCAAAGGGATAAATAAATGATCCTAGCAGGTTACTTTGCTTCACAGGCCATGTGAAAGGTCCCTGCAGCTTCAGCCATGGCTTCGCATGAACCAGGGATGCTCCAGAAGCAACACTCTGAACCAAGGTGATGGAGAGAGAAGGGAATATTTCAAATCTTCATGTGAAAACCTTCCTAGCTGTCTCAAAGACCAACAGGCTTTTCCCAACATGTGACAGAAAGAATCTTCACAGTGCAGGGCATCCAAAGGAAGTTGTATGTATTTCAAGCTCACTAGTGAAACTTGTCTCTTTCCCCTTAGTGGAGAGGGCTAATGTCATTGGAGCTCTGTAGTTACCTTAGCTTGAGAAAGCAGTTGACTGCTGATGGCTGAAAGCTCCTCTGTTGCCATCTTACAGTGTGGAAGATTTGGGCAGGTAGGACACAGCTGCCGAGATCCAGCCAGAGACTCATCAAATGCTACGTTCTCAGTGTTAATTCTGTCAAGCAGCAAATCCACTAAGAGATCAAAGGCAACTGGAGTTATCAGGGGGGCAGGGAAGGGAATCCACTTGTCTGCCACAGCATTAAACTTGCCTCAGCTAGTGCCCAAGACAGGAAACTTGGAAAGGCCAAACTGCAGTTATAAAAAGCAGAAACTAGATTATTTCTTATCTCTGCTTGAACTACTCAATCACATGGATAGTCATGAGAACAAGGAGGTCTGTCCACTCTGGAACTGCTGTACAGATAACCAGTCTCCAATAACAGGGGCTTGAAATGGCCATTGCTTTGCTACAAGGTTACAGAAGCTGCCTGGATTTTAAATCCAGGGCACCTACAGCTCTTAGAAAATCAAGCTAAAGACAGGTCTAATCATCCTTTCAAGACACTGCAACAACACATGATTGTACAATGCAATGGAGTTTTCTACAGAACCTCAATGCTACTGTAGCAAGTAGAGATGTAAAATCCCATTTAATCAGATAACCAACTAAGTGTTATGTTTAACTGGTTAACTGCTTAAAAGGGGGCAGGCGGGGCCTGGCCTGCTATGGGTGGGGACTGCTCCAGCTGGGGCATGAGCTGGGCAGAGGGCTGCTCCAGTCTGGCCGGGCTGCCGGTTAACCCGAACCAGTAAGCATCACCTGGTAAGGGTGATTCTTGCCAATTAACCAGTCACATCCCTAGTAGCAAGTGCTTTTGGAAATACTTGAGACAAACAGGTTATTACCTTTGGAAGAGATGCTTGTCGTGCTCAGACGCTGCTGTAAAAGAGAAAGAGAAACCACATTACATGGTAAAGACACCAACACTCACATGTTCACACAAAGGGTCAATTGCACACACACAAAGGTATGGTAGGGTACCTCTCACTGTTTTTCACAGAGGATCTTTCTTCAAATCAAAGCAGAATGGGGTGTTAACATTAAAGATTAGGAAGTGCCCTCTTGTTCTCAATGGGGACCCCTCAATAAGTTGCCACGGCAGTGATTAAGTGAGGAGTGGACAGGGAAGCAGCGGGGTGAGGTATGTGGGGCAAATGCAGGGGGGAAAATAGTTGAAACAGGAATTCAGGGCTATCCTATGGTCTGTGTTATACAAGAAATCAAACTAGATTATCAAAGCAGTCCCCCTTCTGACTTTTTACATCTATGAAAAATGTTCAGAAAAGACTTTTTTTTAAGTATGAGAGACAATTACCATATTAGGTACATCAGAATAATTATCAAGCTTGGTAAAATGTAACCAGCATTCCTCAAGCTCTGTATGATCTCTAGCAAGGCTAAAATTGCAGAGTTAAGTGGGTCCCTTCCACCTTGACTGACTACTTAAGAGCAGCACCAGGGCTGTGTCAAAACTGGCCAGTTTTTCCAGAAAATCGGCCGCTTTTCTGGAAAAACTTGCCAGCTGTCGACACTGGCCGCTTGAATTTCCGCAAAAGCACTGACTTCCTACTGTAAGAAATCAGTGCTTCTTGCGGAAATACTATGCTGCTCCTGTTCAGGCAAAAGTCCTTTTGCACAAAACTTTTGCGCAAAAGGGCCAGCTCAGATTTGTTTTCCGCAAAAAAGCCCCGATCGCAAAAATGGCGATCGGAGCTTTTTTGCGGAAAAGCGCGTCTAGATTGGCACGGACGCTTTTTTGCAAAAAGTGCTTTTGCGGAAAAGCGTCCGTGCCAATCTAGACACTCTTTTCCGAAAATGCTTTTAACGGAAAACTCTTCCGTTAAAAGCATTTCCGGAAAATCATGCCAGTCTAGACACAGCCTGGTAGTTTTAAAACAATATGTGTACCTCTAGCACCCTCTATAGCCCATAAACTTCCATTTCATAGATGGGTGAGAATGGAGGGAAAAAATAGTTCAGATATTCATCCAAACAGGAAATAGGGGCAAAGATGGGAATGGAACTCAGCAATCCCAAAGCACAGTTCCCCCATGCTAAGCACTAGACTCCTAAGCACTAGACTCCTAATGTTACTGCTTGCCTTTCCTATCGCACAGCCCTCTCCCCTGGTTCTAACAATAAAATAATACAGCTCAGAGCTGCACTTCATACTATCCACAAACTGACTCCCTTGCCATGTCAATCCCTGCTCTTACAGGGCAAAGATTGCAGCAAGGCCACTTGCATCTAATCCAGAACAGCACGCCCCTTCCTCTGAATTGTTGTGTAACAAAGGTTCTGCAGAGTTGATAGAATAATGCCTCTCAACAAAGGATTCAACTTTCTTGGGGAAGAAAAGAGAATCTCTCTTCACTGAAGACCTTGAGAACATAATTTCCATATGTATCTGCAGTAAACAGGGAAGTAGATTTTATTTTGGTAAAGTAACCAGACTGTTATGTTAGCAAACAGTGGACACCTATCACATTCTAGTAGCTGCCTATTACATAGGGATTAGGTGCTTCCTCTCAGTTGTATGTTATCCATGCTGTATCCCATTTCATCCCTTTTCTCTTACAGAGCCTTTGATCATCCCAAAGACTCATTCCCCTTCCCTGCTATTTACATCCTTGAAATATTTGCAGAAGTGTTTCCATTTTCATCCCTTCTAGGGATTCTGGAACCTTGATATCTCCAGTCTAGCACTGAAAGACCTGTGTGAAAGTCATTTATCAACTGAATCCAGCTGTCAGCATGAAACATTCAATCAGCCTTTAAGGAAGGGAACTCTGCAACAGTTACAATACCAGCCAAAGCAGCTATCTGGTGACTGCACCTACAGCAATGCTACTGTCATAGTTCAAGGAATCAAGGGATCCATCATTTGTTTAAACAGGACTCTCTTGAAGTGAGAGTCTAAGTAACAACTGAGAGATGACAATGCATCTGAACTTGCCTTTATTTTAGCCACGTTGCTGTCAGTTGCAGTCAGTATGGAGTTGAGTTGTGTGTCCCAGTTCATGTGTCTGGTAGGCAGGTGCTTGTGTTTACCAATGCCAAAGTCACCTTAGAATCAGCCCTTTGGGTCTAAAGCAGAGGGATGGAACAGAGCCCAGTGGGGTGAAGATAGCTGTATTCACCTGCAAAAGCAGCAGCAAAGAGATTTTCTCTTCATAAACCTATACGTCTATCACAGACATGTATGGGCAAGAGAAATAAATGGGAGGTCATACACTGAGGGCAAAGTAGAGTCCACAAATTCTGAGATTCCTACAAAATTCACATCCAGAATGGATCTCATGAGGTAGGCCTTCTGCTGGAGGCTCATCAGTACTATAACAGAGCAGTACAGACCCCAGAGCAGAAGCATACTTCCATGTGGACCATCCCCTGGGGCAAAACACAGCACCCTGCCACAGCACTAGTGATGCAGATATTCCCCCATCCACTTTGTATGAGCATGAAGTGGACTCTAGGCCAGGGTCATGCCCCGCCCTCGAAGGAGCTGGCGGAGTCCACGGCTCCCACCACCTGCACCACTACAGACAACAGAAGTCTGCCAGTTTCAGGGTATTTGGGGTTGGGGGGTAGATCTCCCATCCCCATCCTCCCCACCACAGAGCATGAGGTTCCAGAAGGATCTGCAGAGGTACTACTGTGGGGTGGGGGGCTGCCAGTAGGGTGTGGTGAATGGGTAGGGTGAGGGGTGGGATGGGGTGCATGGCAGAGGGTGGGGGGGGGTCCCTGGGGAGGTGTTGGGGCCCTGCCAGATGGGGAAAGAGGAGCTATGGGGAGGTATTGTTGAGGCAGCAAGGTGGGAGCATGGCAGAGGATCAGAATGGGGGGGTGGCAGAAGAGTTGGGTGAGGGATTCTGGATGGTGTTGGGATACAGGGCGGGGGACTCTGCAGAGGTGGGGTACAGGGCGGGGTACAGGGCAGGGGGGGGCCTGGCTGAGGTAGGGTACAGGGCGGGGTGGGCCTGGCTCAGGTGGGGTACAGGGCAGGGGGGCCGGCTGGGGGGGGGGGGCCGGGGCGGGGGGGGCCGGCTGAGGGGGGGGCCAGGGCCGGGTACAGGGCGGGGGGCTGGCTGAGGGGGGGGGCAGAGCCGGGTGCAGGGCGGGGGGGGGGCTGGCGGGGGGGGCTGGGCCGGGTACAGGGCGGGGGGGCTGGCTGGGGGGGGCAGAGCCGGGTACAGGGCGGGGGGCTGACTGAGGGGGGGCCAGGGCGGGGTACAGGGCGGGGGGGGCCTGGCTGAGGGGGGGGGGGCAGGGCGGGGGGCCTGGCTGAGGGGGGGCCAGGGCCGGGTACAGGGCGGGGGGGGCTGGCTGAGGGGGGCAGGGCGGGGTACAGGGCGGGGGGGGGGGCCTGGCTGAGGGGGGGGGGGGGCAGGGCGGGGTACAGGGCAGGGGGGGGCCTGGCTGAGGGGGGCAGGGCGGGGTACAGGGCGGGGGGGCCTGGCTGGGGGGGGGCCAGGGCCGGGTACAGGGCGGGGGGGGGCCTGGCTGAGGGGGGGGGGCAGGGCGGGGTACAGGGCGGGGGGGGGCCTGGCTGAGGGGGGGCAGGGCGGGGTACAGGGCTGGGGGGGGGGGCCTGGCTGGGGGGGGGCCAGGGCCGGGTACAGGGCGGGGGGGGCCTGGCTGGGGGGGGGCAGGGCGCGGAGCTCCGTGCGGGGCGGACCCGGTAGCGCTGTGGGGCCGAGGCCCGGCCCGGGGGGTGCCGGCGGCGATACCGGCTCGGCGCGAGGAGAGGCCCCCCCCCCCCTCCCCACAGGCTCCCGCACCTGGCGCGCGGCTCCAGCCCCCTTTGTCGCTCTGAGGGTTTCAAACGCGCGCAGCCGCCGCCGCGCCGTCTCGCCCGCGGGGGGATGGAGTCCAGCCGGCGCGGCCTGGCGCAGAGAGCAACGGCCTCAGGACTACACTTCCCAGCACGCGGAGGGGCAGGCCGGCCTGCCATCCCATCGTGCCCCCGCGCCAATGGCCAGTGGCGGCGGCGAGGACTACGCCTCCCATGAGACACCGCGCGCAGCCATGGCGGACGAGTGACTACATTTCCCGTGAGGCCGCGCGCGATGGGCCTCATGGAGCTAAGCGTGGCGGCGCTGGAGAGGCGGGTCCGTGGTTGCCTGTGCGACTTGGGCTTCGAGATTTCGCCCCTCAAGGTACATAGGCCGCGGGGGGGGGGGAGCTGCTACGGCCACCCCCAGTCTCCTCCCCTCGTGGGCTGTGACATCACACCGGGGCTGTGACGTCACGCACCCGCCCTGTGACATCACATCACCCTGCCAGCCAGTAGGGGAGGGGCGAGGGGGGCAGCGGTTGCCGGATACGTTGTGTCATGGGGGGGCCCCAGTGGATCCGGGCTCCTCCCTGGTGCTGCCTGCAGGCGCCCCACGCGTGGCCGTGTCCTGGAGGGGTGAGGTGGGGGAACCAGTGGGACACGTGGTTCCACCCACACCCCATCCCCGCAGGCTGTATCCGCCAGTGCATGTTGTGACCCTGCCAGGAAACGATACGGCCCAGTTCCTTCCTCACCACGGCCAGAAAGGTAGCATTGCAGGGACGCGTCAACCCGCAAGATGTGGTAGGTTCTCACCCAGAAACCTTCACCAGTCTGTAACTCCTTTTCCTGAACTGCATTTTGCTGACCAGACATCACTGAGTTTGTCCCATATATCTTATAATGGAGATTGCCTATCTCCTAGAGCTGGAAGGGACCTTGAAAGGTCATCAAGTCCAGTCCCCTGCCTTCTCAGCAGGACCAAGTACCATCCCTGATGGATTTTTGCCCCAAATGGCCTCTGTAAGGATTGAACTCACAACCCTGGGTTTAGCAGACCAATGCTCAAAGCATATCGATGCTTGTTTTTCCTTCACTTGTTCCCATTGATTATTTTTGTCTCGTTATATCTAATCCCACTATTGATGTTAGCTGGCAGGTGAAGTGCCTAGTATGCTTTAAACCTGGCACGAATGCCTTTCTCTAAAGGGCCTGATTCTGTGAGAAGCCACGTGCCTTTTGAAAGCTGCACCCAGTGCCATTAGTCCTACCATAAACAACAATCTGTCCCCTGGAGGATGTCTGAGAATTCCTAAGTGTGTTGCATCTTCACTCTTCCAGATTATTTCCAAAACCGCCTTGTTTTCTGTGTAGTGCATCATGGGACAGTATTTTATTTGTGGCAGTTGATACTGGTAGACTTTTGAGAGAGGCCATGTGCAATTTTTTAAATACGTAGGAAAATGTTCTCCATATATGCTGCAGTATGTGTAATTTTGTTGAAAGGAACAGGGAAATTAGAAGCTGAAAAATTCAGAGTAGTTGGCTGGAGAATAGCAAGAATGGGAGATAAAAACTGGAGGAAAGTGTGAGAAGGGATTATATAACTTCACAGATGAGCTACACAAAATGATAGTAATCAGATAATTGACTTCTGTTGAGATTAACATCAAACTGTATTGACTTGAAAGTTAAATATTGGCAATAGTCTAGAAACTGACCGCTATAAGAAGTAAAATCGTTATTGACCCAAGAATTAAATATTAACTTAGGCAAAGGTGAAACTAAGGTTTGCTGTCAGAGTCAGTGAATGTTGATCTTCAAGTTCAGTATGGGCCAACATACATTTTGAAAGCCTTCATCAGAAATCTCCTCCTTGAAACTATACATTTCTTAAACCAATCTTTTGTAAACTAATATTTTAGGAGAGATAATAGGGTACGTCTAGAGTACATTACTCTTTCAGGATACAGGAAGTATCCCGAAATAGCAACACCGCATCTTTAGAAGCACCTGCTATTTCCTGAAATAGCGCTTGCGCTATTCCGGCATCCCTTTAGGTAAGGGATTTGTCGGAATAGTGCCTCATTTTACAGTTTGGCGCTGTCTATACAAGTTAACTGATAAGCTCAGACCGTTTTCTTGGTTACACTTTCACATCCCTACTAGGTAGTTTGGCCTCCTGGACTGAGCAAAGACTAGGAGGTGATAGGTACACTTCAGATCAAGCTTTTTTTTTCTAATGATGTGGTGACATCCCTTGACTTCCTCAGTTTCTTAACTGTGAAATGGGAATGGGAATTGTTTCCCTTCCTGTGGTGTTGTATTAATGTTTGTGTAGCTCTCAGAAGCATGTAAAGCAATTCATGCATGCTAGAGATTGTACTCTCATTAACTTTGTATGTTGTTTACTATATGAGAGCACCTCTTAAAATGTGCTGAGTGTCTCTTGAGAAGGTCCTTTGCATTCTTAGCTTGCACAGGCTTCAGTTGACTAAACACTGGTCCAGTCCTGCTTTCAGGAAAGCCAACAGAAAGATTTGTGCTCGCTTTAGGGGGCATTCGAGCCTGTCTATGGGAGTACTAGTGCAGGGCCATAGCTACTAAGAGACAGTAGATGGCGCTGCCATGGCCTCGCCAAGTTTTTAGCACTGAACAGAAGAAATAGCTCTTCTGTCTCTATCTCTACCTCTAGGTTCAAAGGGACTGCTCCTTGTAAAGTTCATGTTTGCAGGTCCTGGGCCTGACAATGCAAGGAATTGCACTGGGTCTATCACAATTTTTCTGGGGAACTTGAAGACCTTCCTTAGACAGAAAATTATATACCCTTTCCTATGCCTCCATCTGCAACCAGGAGTAATGATCTGCAGATTATAACCTAGATGCCTACAGAAGCATGCTGCATGGCTAATCATGCAGTTTTAATTTATTATTATTGTAAAAACTCAAACATACAAGATGTCTATGTGTGGGATGGTCCCTATTGCTTCCTGATGAAAAACTCCACATAGTATATTAAAAATATAGTTCTCCAAAAAACATATTAAGGGACAGTAAATATTGGCCTTTAAGATCTCCCAGGAGGCAAAACTGCAAGACACTTATGAAATCATAGGGGCCTGTAAGAAAGAATAAATGTGCCTTGTGTATTCAAGTTGTATAGCCTGCTGTTCATCGATTAGGCTAGGATTTTTTGAGTTATTACCTGGCTGTGTTCAGCACTCCTGGGGCTGAGTCTCTCTTCTCCTGCTCACATCTCCCTGCTATCTTGGCTTGATCTGCTCCCTAATTTCTCATACTGTCAGCTGGGATGCATTATGACACATCCAGCCATGAAGGTAACTCTTGAAATCTGGGAGCATCATAATGTGTGTGATGCACCTAATGTTCCGCTGAGGGATTACTGGGCTGTTGGGAGCATCATGTCGTTTTTCTTCACAAATAAATGTTTATGCCTGGAGAAGTAAAGCATGTGGCCTCTCACGTGACTGAACAGAAATATGGATTTCTTTCCAGCAGTCTGCCATAGCCCTTATGACATCACAAGGGGCAGGGTGAGTGTGTGGGACTGAGCACACTAATTTGATCCTTGTAAAATCCATTCTTGACAAAAAGGAGAGGCCGCAAAAGACAAGGAGCAACCAAACAGTGAGGGACTAATAACAAAATACAACAAAAACAAGGAGTTCAGTCCCTCCAGAGTCCATGTTGTTTTTGCTGAAACAGACTAACACAGCTACCTCTCTAAAACACAACACAACACAAAAACAAAAAAACCCACACCCATCCAAGAACAGGAATCAGATCAGAGGGTCCAAAGAAAGGATCCAGAGGGGACACCAATCAGAGAATCCCAGATAGTATCCACTACTCCTTCCAGAGAGGCAGTGGAGTCTACGCAGAATAACTTGGTTCCAACACATGAATGGAAAAGTGCCAGGAAATATGCTCCGCAATGCCCCCATCCCGCCTCCTACTATGTTAGTTTCTCATCACTTATAGTACACTGGCTTGAGGCCCCACTTTCCCCCAGACCAGGCCCAGGGAGCACCAACAGGAGACCTGTGTGCCTCCTCCCCTCCCCCTTGCCCCCGGACTTCGCACCCCCAGCCTACCTCTGCACCCTGCCTTCCACCAAGACCCTGCACCCCCACCACCAGCCTGTTCTCTAGCAGTCCCCTCCCACACACTGAATCCCTCATTTTGGTTCCATCCCAGAGTCTAGGGGGCCCCACAAAATTTACTAGCCCTACGCCCCTAGAAGAGTTAATCCAGACTTGGTGAGTGTCCCTTTTTTCTCCTTGCTTTTCAGTTGGTGGCCAGATCAGTGAGGTCTTCTGTTTTGTTTGTTTTTGTTTGTTTTTCCCCAAGCTTGTGTGTGGCTCCTGACTGACTTTTCTGTGGGTCAGTGACCCTGGACTAAAAAAATGTTCTCCACAGCAGCGTTCCTTGACTTGCACGGGGGGTAGTGCCTTCTGGGATCTAGCCTTCTGCACATCTATGGTACATATGAAGATGGGCAGCAGTCTCTTTCATCTTTATGAAATTCTGCGCAGCCACAGTGGGATAAAATCGAGGTGTCTTTTCTCTAAGGGATGTTTGTCTTTATTTGCCGAAGGTTGGGTGGTACAATGCTGTTCTTCAGCCATCCTTTCACCTCCAGTACTCTGAGGACACGCTCGCATTCGTTGTCCTCAGCACCCCTTCAATGTTTGACAAGGCCTTTAAACCCTTCGTGAACAAACAGCTGCTGAAAAAAATGAATGACCCAGTGGATCAATGTGTTTCTTATCATCTGTCCCTTGTGAAGGAGGTAAGAACTCGCATGCAGCCTCTGTTATCGTGGTAATCTTTATATGTACATGGTGCTCTATGGGCATGGATTGAAAAGAAAAGCTGTTGTTGGATGAGTTCAGGGGTTGGAGGGGCAGGACTGGTGATGCAGCCGTGTGGTTGAAGTTTGTTCACTGGATCATACAAGGTCAGCCTGGGTCTGCCCCACCAGAAGGGAATGGACCAGAAGGAGTTAGGAGTGGAAGCTTCAAAAAGCTCAAGGCAGGAGTCCGAGATCTTGGAGAGGGCCCTCCACCACCCTTCTCCATGCAGTCCTGCCCTCATTCCACCCCTTTCACCTGTGACTCTACCCACTGCCCCACCCTTTCTGCCCCTTCCCCAGGGCCAGATCTTGTTTCACCCAGGGTCTCCCCCATTTCACACCCCACTGCAGCCCCGCCACCCCTTTCTGCCCCTTGCCTCCACTTCAGCCCCATAACCAGAGGAACAGTGTCCCTGTGCCACAGCCCACGGGCTGCAGCGGGGAGCGAGAACGTCTCCAGTTCCAGGCCCCTGACTCGTCATAGCTTCTGCCAGGGATGGATTGGAGGCTGTAAGGCATGGGGGTGGCTTCCCCTGTCCCATGGTTTGGGTCTTCCCCTGCCCACCCAGTGCTGCTGCCATCGGGGATTAGGGAGTGGGGGCTTCCCATGCCTGGTGCTGCTGCCATGGAATCAGTTTGGGGCATGAGGGTTTCCCCATCCGCCTGCCTGGTGGCCAGTATTCTGGGGTTCAACTGCTGGTTTTTTGGGGGCCCACCCACCCACTCTGATTGGCAAACACCCTGGGACACAGGCCCCACGACCCTTGTGGCTAATTTGCCGCTGACATCACTGGGCTTTGGAACAGTCCCTTAGTGGAGATCATCCTGCTGAACAGATCATGCAAGTATCTATATAAATAAATACCTCCATAAATACAGCAGGGAACTTGCTGACAGAGGTCATCAGAGCCTTTCTTTCGACTTCCACACCCACTGCACACCCCAATCAAGACATTGTAAATCCTCAGAACTACATAGGCAACACCCCACGTTATGACTTCAGAGATCAAGGAGTGCCAGAAGATTTCAGGATGGAGATTTACAAAAATAATTTAAAACTTTCCTGCTAAATATCGCCATTAATCATATTGCAGGGGTTGTTCATCAGTATCTTTAAATGTAATTCAGTGATACAGTACTGGAAGACTGCAGGTCTTACTCTATAATCCTTGTCACCTTAATCCTCCATTTTTGGGAGGCTAGCATTTCCGCTGCAGAAGCTAACTTAATTTCAGGTGAGCCCAGGGATTTAGATTTCCATTTTTCCTGCAATTCACCCTGATCAGCTTAGCAAGTCTGACTTCAATGCAGCTTGTAGACCTATTCTTGGAGGGCAATGACAGTGTTAATCAGTGACCAGCTCTCCTCAATAAAGCGGAGTATTTGATCAGAACAACAGCAATAAAGCATAGAAAGCTTTACAGAGAAAACAGGACAGATGTGTAATGGCTTACACGCACACTTACCAGGTGTCTACCACATAAGACCTTGGTAGATTTCAAAGTATTTAGTTCAGACTTTTTCTGTCCCTTGTCTCCTATCAGTTCCTGGATGTAGTGAGAATGACCACTCCCCTTGAGAGGCTGGTTACAGCTATTCTCATTTCTTTGTTTGCTAGCCACCTTCAATCATTTATACCAGGATATGTCATTCCCCCAGGGCGGCCTCTCCAGATTTGTTTACTTGCCCAAGGATTTGCATTAATTGCCCTCCAGTGATTTTAGTTCCTCTAGATTAGAAACTCCTGCCATTTCCATGCCCCCAGCTCAGACAAGTACATATTTATAAAGCTAATAGTATCTTTGCATATGCTTACACTATAGTTCAAGTTCACAGGTTGATAGTTCAGTTCACCTGGCTGATAGTTTGTTCATGCTTTTGTGAGGTCTGACCTGCTACTGCATTGCTTGTTCTGATTTAAAGAAGCTATTAATCCCATGCCTGGTAGGTTACAATACAAGGTAAGAGGGGATACTGAATCACAGATAACTTTTCATAAAAGGGGGCACGGGGCTGGACTTGATGACCTCCTGAGGTCTCTTCCAGTTCTAGGATTCTATGATTCTATTAAAAAAATAAAATCAGTCAGAAGTTTCCCAGTTCTCTGGTGTCCACTAGATGTACTGAGCTCTATTATGGGAAGGGACAAGGAGAGGGACATACGAACTAACTCACTTATAAGTGAATGAAACTCATTAGTAATGCACTTGTCACTATAGGGTCGGAAAGGGAGAGAGAGTGCTTCAAATTCATGCTTTTCAGTAATTCTGGGTCGATACTTTTCTTTCTCCAGAATCTTTCTGATCAGAGGATGGATGTTATCTATGATTATGAGATCCTGCCAAACAGGAAGCCCAAGTTTCTGGCACAAACAGCTGCCCATGTGGCCGGAGCAGCATACTACTACCAGAGGAAGGATGTGAAGTGTGATCCCTGGGGAGAAAAGGTGAGATACAAACTACAGCCCAAAGAACCTCTCTGAAGCAACAGAATGTGCTTCAAGAAAGATGTGGAGAAATTGGAAAGGGTACAGAGAAGAGCGACAAGAATGATTAAAGGTTTAGAGAACATGACCTATGAAGCCAGGCTTCATGAACTGGGCTTGTTTAGTTTGGAAAAAAGAAGATTAAGGGGGGACATGATAGCGGTTTTCAAATATCTAAAAGGGTGTCACAAGGAGGAAGGAGAAAATTTGTTCCTCTTGGTTTCTGAGGACAGGACAAGGAGTAATGGGCTTAAAGTGCAGCAGGGGAGGTTTAGATTGGACATTAGGAAAAAATTCCTAACTGTCAGGGTGGTCAAATATTGGAATAAATTGCCAAGGGAGGTGGTGGAATCTCCCTCTCTGGAGATATTTAAGAACAGGTTAGATAGACATCTGTCAGGGATGGTGTAGACGGAGCTTGGTCCTGCCTTGAGGGCGGGGGGCTGGACTCGATGACCTCTCGAGGTCCCTTCCAGTCCTATTATTCTATGATTCTATGAATGTAAAACTTCTATTGACTCACTGATTTCTTCTTCGGGGAGATGATGGAAGTGCAAATGATAGTTATTTGAAATGTGTCTACTAAGGAATTGGGTAATTCTTTGGAGTGGGACAATGGGCATAACTAGGTGAGAAGAGATTACATTGAGTAGAGGAAAATGTAGGCTAAATTGGAGGGGAAATGTCCTGATTAATGAGATTTATTAACTTCCAAGGGAAAAAGAGGAAGACCAATTTCTTGGGACATCTAAATCTAGATTAGACAAAAGCACAGGGAAATGTGGCATAGGGAAAAATCCAGGTGGAGGACAGAAGTGATGGATTAGAGAACCAGATAGGTCTTTTCCATTTATCTGGGCTAAATCCTGCAATCCTTAGTGCAAGTTTTACTTGAGTGTCTTCAATTTTTTTATTTTGGAATTCTGACAAGAGGCTCACAAGATCCACTTTCTAGCACATCATGTTTGGAGGATGTGAGCAGAGGGCTATGTCCGCATGCATGTGCATGAACAAAATAAGGGGAATCAAATCTAGCATGCTTCCAAGTATAAGGAGGAAAATCATCTTTCTTGCTCGTACTGAGCTTCATGAGTTGGTTGTGTGCATTAGAGGTTCTCTCCAAGTGCCAGAAACTAGGCACTGCTAGAGACAGGCTAACCCCGGAAATAAAACAGTGACTCTCATACCAGTTCTCTTTCTTTTCAGAAGATCTATGGTGTTTGTATTCATCCCCAATACGGAGGCTGGTTTGCAATCCGAGGTCTTCTCATATTCCCAGATGTTCAGGTGCCATTCCTGGAGCAAGTTGCCCCTGTTGATTGTGTGGCCTCAGAGGAGAAGCGAATAGAGCTGCTGGAGAAATTCAATTTCCACTGGCGGGACTGGAGCTACAGGGACATCATTGAAGTGAAGGAACGATACTCAGAAGAGCAGAGAGCCTACTTTGGAGCTCCTCCAGCGGAAAGATTCAAATTGCTAGAACTGCAAGGAGTTGTCCAGAAAAGTGCATTTTACTGAGTAATGTGGTTCTGAGTATGGAGCAAGGAATGAACAGAGGGCAGCTCACAGATGCCCTCATCCTTCATAGCGGTGATGAAGGGGTATGTGATGGTTCAGTGATGGCAGATTCCATATGCTCCATCTCAATCCATAAGCCTACCTCATAGATCAAGATGCTGGGGTTTGTAGTCTGGCAACGTATTTATAGAGAAAGATGGTTACAGTCTGCTCCATGTTATAGCTGATTAGGGATATATCCCTCTGGCTCCTTGTATGTTACCATTTCTCCTTGAAGCTGGGAAATCCAGTCTGCTTTTTAGAAACACTAATTATTTGTGTTCTAGTCAGACTTACTTTTAAAAAAAAAGGTTATTATTATTCTATTTAATAACAAGGATTTACTGAATTGTCTACAACCAACATGTGAAATCACTTGCCTTTTTGAGCTGGGGGGAGGACAGACTTTTTCAAACACTTTTTATTCTGAGATGCAGTCTCTCAGAGGATTGAATGTTTTAAAAGACACTTATTTTCAAATCTAGTCTCTTTCACTCAAACTAGGAAAAGTAGCTGGTTTAACTTGATTGAAAACCCCTCTTACTGCCACTCCCCCCATCACAAACAGACCAAAACACTAAACACTGATGTAGACCGTTCTACACGCTTAGTCTGATGTTCGGATCGTGTTTCAGCTGTAACTTGACACGGTCAAATGATGCTAAAGCAATTGTGCTGTGTCTGTGCAGAATGGGCTTTTCAATCAAGATCAAGTTAAGCTAAAGTTCAAGCTTTTCAGGTTTTTGCTACTGCCACATTGTGTGAGAGGGGAAAAAGCTGAGATGGAAAAGTGAATGAGAAGGTAAATCTGCAAAGCTGATCATAGGTGAAGTGCTGATAAAAGTAGAGTAAACCTGCTGAAAAGGAGAGATTTTGATTTTTTTTCTGATCTTTCTCTTACAGTGATCAGAGGTGTTAGATCAGCAGTTCCCAACCACCAGGCCGCTGTTGGGCTGTGGACCTCTGGCTGCTGGACCATGGAGGCTCTGGGGGCTGGGGTACACTGCTCTCCCCCTAGCTGTTAGGAAAGGCATGATCTGCCCTGCCTCTCAGTCAACCGGCACCAGGCAGGAGCAGGGTCTCCTTCCAGCCATGGAAGAGCGCTTCGCTACACGGTGAGAGGGCCATACAGAGCTGCTCCGCACAACCCTCCTGCCGTGCTGGGAAGCGCTTTTCCGCCGCTGGGAGGGGACCCTGCGCTGTGTGGCCCCCCCGCCACGCAGCAAACTGCTCTTCTGCAGAGCTAGGTGGGGGGGGGAGGCACTGGGGACTTCAGGAGCAGGGCTAGTGCTGGGGTGCTCTTGAGGCTGAGCTAGCAGTGGGGGGCTATTGGGGCAGGGCTGGCACTGGAGGGCTCTGGGGATGGGGCTAATATTGGGGACTGGCACTGGGGGAGATTCTAGGCGGGGATTGGTTGCAGTGGGGCTCTAGAAACAGGAGACTGGCACTGGGGGCCTGGTGGGGGGGGGCTTTAAGGGATGGGGGCTGGCACTGAGATGTTTGGGATGGGGGGCTGACACTGGGGGACTCTGAGGATGGGAGGCAAGCACAGGGTGGGTTGGCTGTAGGGGACTTGGGTCAGCTGTAGGAGACTCGGGTCAGTGCCTGGCAGTGGAGGGGTGGGGGGCTCTAGGAGTTAGGGTTGGCTCTGGGGGGCTGGGCTTTTGGTGGACTGACAATGTTCACCAATGACTTGGATCACTAGGTAAGATGTCTTTCAGGGACTGATTTAGCTAGAAATCATTTATGAGGCCAGAATCTTGTATGGTAAATTCACAATTAATGATGCAACTTGAAAGGCTGCTAACTTCTTGGGCTCAATCCTTCAAGGTGTGCTGACCACCTTCGCCTTTTGTTGACGTAAGAAGGAACATGGAAGTAACCTACACCTTGCAGAGTCAAGCCCCTAGTTTGTAATTTGTTCTGTAGTTCTGTACTGCTTGCTGTTTGGAGCCCAAGGCCTAAGTTGTCCTCAGTAGAAAACTTTGTCATAGATCAGAATGAGTTTTATTCTAAATAGAGCAGTCAGCATGCTCACCTGCTAGGTTGCTTGGATCAGAAAGTTCTCTGTCTTTCCAGCTCATCTTGCTTCTGTGTTACTCTTCTTTCTGAGGCCTTCCACCCAGGTCATGCACAGCCGATATTTAATGTATTCTGTCAGGATTAGGGATATAAGCAACTAGTTGAGTTCACTACTCGACTACTTGTTTACCCTCCCCCCTCCTTGCTACCTCTGATACAGAGGCAGCAAGGGGAGGAGCAGGAGCCAGTGCTGGTGGGGAGCCAACTTAAAATGCAGAGCTGCAGCAGTCCCGGACCCGACGCGAGTTCGGACTGCTCAGTCCCAACTTGCATTGGGTCCAAGACCTACCCCTGGTGTAGCTCTATAGTTTAAATGTAGTAGGAGCTGGGCTGCCTGTGCGCCTGGCTCCTACTACATTTAAACTGCAGAGCTGCAGTAGGGATAGCTCCTGGACCTGGTGTGAGCTGGGACAGAGCACCTCCCCTTATCAACTAATCGTGTAGTTGATACAAATTGTATTGATTACATGATTAGCCATTTACTTGCTACTTAACATCCACAGTCAGGATCTTCTGCTCACCCTAGGTCCTCTCATGGCAGTGCTAGACGCTTCAATGCTTCTCTGCCCTTCTTCACGCAGCCTAGAAGAGTTGGATCCTTCTACTTCCCAGCAGTGTCTGCTTTATCAGTCATTTTAGTTCAGTGATTGTGAGCTTTGCCTACAGTCACCTGGTTACAAATCAAATCCTTACTCATATTGAAGAGGAGGATTAGATTCAAGTGTGTGTCAAAGGCATAGTCATAATGAGGAGCCCTGCCAATTTCAGGGCTCAGGTTGAACAGCCCAGGTGGACAAAGTCTGGGGGTGGGAGACAGGGACTCCCAAGTTCTAATCACAGTGTTCTGCCATCAGCTTTCCTGCACAAGACAAATTACTTTACCTTCCTATACCTGTCTTCCCCAGCCATTCATTTGGGAAACATCCCAAGTCGTTCCCAAGCTGACCATTAATCTTCAGTAATGAAGATTAACACTAATTGTTGAAATGATACTCACCTCAAGTAACATTTGAGACAGTAACATACTGAAGCACGTAGTTTAGCAGAGCCCGTAAGTGAATGCTGTTAATATAATTTGCTTTACGGGCATTTATTATAACACTAATTTCTTTTAAGTTCATAGTGCTTAAGATTGGAATTGCAAATAAGTTCTTGGTCAGTTTTTTGCATACTTGGTGTAGGCCGAGATCACAAACTATTGTTTGCCTTGTCTTCTGCCTTAGGCCCTTCATTGATTCTCCACAAGAAAAACAAGGACAGGTTTAGTGGCTGTAGTTGACTGTTACAAAATAATTCTAGATATTCTTTCTGGTGAGCTTCAGGAGACACTAGAAGCACCTTGGAATCATTCTGCATATTTGAGGTTATAGTTATATTAATATATATTTGCATATGTCAGAGAGCAATTTGACTGTTACTAATCGTGTGGTCGTGGGATTATGAGTATTTATTTAAATTCTACATTTTTTACTTCGGAGTTACTTCTGATTGAACTGTTACAAATGCTCCTTCTATTTGTTGATTGCCATAAAACTGAAATATAATGGTAATAATGGCTCATATTAAAGAGCCGTTACTAATTCAGACCACTCAACTGGAATAATATACAACGGATTTAGATAAATTTACCACTTTGTGATCAGGCTTTGGTTTATTGATCGAGTTGTTATCCCTTTGCCCATGTTGAAAACTTTGTGTTGAATATAATTAATTAAATGTTAATGCTATTCTATTCATCTGTATTTTGCTTTTTGTAACTTATTTATCACTATATTTTGTTTAAGTTAATGAAATTTAGAAATGTCTAAATAGTCGTCCTGAGTATTGAGTGTACTTTAGTGTAAGCAACATGATAGTGAATTTGTTGGGGAGCTTGAGATGCTTAACCGAGAACTGACCATTGTGTTTAACACACTGAAAATATTTACACATCTGAAGCAAACAGTTTTTGCATGTGAAAGATGAAAGGAGTTGGAATGCAGGCAAGGTATGACAACTAGGGATGTTAAATGTCGATTAATTGGAATTTCCATCGACTACTCGATAAGTCAATAAGGGGGGCACTCTGCTGTGCCTCTGCCTTTGAAATGTACAAGAGCTGCCCAGGACTTTTGTACAGTTCAAAGGGAGAGGCGCGGGATCCCCCACTGCTGAGCCTCTCCCTTTGAAATGTACATTTCAAAGAGAGAGGCGCGGGATCCCCCACTGCTGAGCCTCTCCCTTTGAAATGTACAAGAGCCGCCACGGCTCTTGAACATTTCAAAGGGAGAGGCACGGAAGTGGGAACCCCATGCCAGCGGGACCACTTCAGTCCCGCTAGCGTGGGTTCCCCGCTGCACCTCTGCCTGCCCTGCCCTCTGTATAGATGGTGCTGGGGCGGAGCCATCTTTTAAGCTGGCTCCCCCCAGCACCGGCTCTTGGTACCCCCCCTTGGTACCTCTGTAACAGAGCCAGCAAGCGACTAGTCGACTAGTCACTTACATCCCTAACAATAACAGGCACAGAGTTTAAAAAACAACAACAAAAACAGTTTTTCAGGGGTATAGTAAGGCATAGTGGCCACCCTCAGAGGCTGAGGGAGTAGTACACACTCTCCGGTGGTTCTCTTCCACAAAAACTTGCACAAAAGCATGTCCACACCTCAAAAGTTATGTGCTTTTGCGCAAGAGAGCATCCACACTGCATGGATACTCTTGCACAAGAAAGTTCTGATTGCCGTTAACAGAATGGCTACCAGAGCATCTGTGCTTTTTCTGATCATCTCTTTTTGCCCAAGAAACCCTTGCAGAGCATCCACACATGCCTTTTTGCACAAGAGCTGTAGCGCAAAAAGGAGTTAATTCCTCATGGGGAGAGGAATAACTATACGGGCAAAAGCCCTCTGTCCTGTCAATGTACTGGTTTGGTTTGGATTTTTTGCGCAAAACGCGCTTGAGGTGTGGACGCTCTGCCGATTTGTTTTTGCACAAAAACCTTGTAGTGTACACATAGCCTAAGGGTAAAAAGCTTGTCTTTGCTTTCTCATGGGCTTGAACTCCCCTCTCCCTATGTGAAACAACCTCCTCCTGGAACAGTCTAAGGACTAACATAAATTTCACCATCACCAAACGCTCCCAAGTGCCAGGTGCATCCCATTGCTTCAAATAACAAACCTACTACACATACTGGGACTACAAAACACTTTTCCTCCTGCTTCAGGCAAGAAATTAGAATTAGAACATTGCATATTTTGTTTCAATGTTGATACAGGTTTAATTTCACTTGTGGGAATGTGAGTTGTTTAGGGCTGACCTGTTTTGGGTGGTTGTTTTTTTTAATTAGAAGTGGAGTTTTTAATTGAGATTTGCTGGATTGTAATGTCTGACATTCAATACAGGTTTTGACATTCAAAAAACAACAGCAACTTCACCCAAAACAACACGGTCACTAAAAAAAAAACCCTTTTAACCTCATCAAAACAAATCCGTACCCATTTTCCAGTTACTTAATGATGCTCTGTCTTCCACCCCTTTCCCTTTTTCTTTCTCTCCCCCCTTCCTTTCTCCTCTCCTATTTATTTTGAGTTTTCATATCCCCTACTCATAACTCCGGTCGTCTGAAGAAGTGGGCTGTACCCAGGAAAGCTCATGATCCCATCTACATGTTTTCTTAGTCTATAAAGTGCTACCAGACCATTTGGTTTTTTTTCTGTAACAGACTAACTCTGCTACCCCCTGAAGCTCCAGAAAAAAACGAGCATTCATGTGAGCATCAGTGCAATCTGCAGCTCTAAAACCAGACTTAAATGGAATTAAATCCTGCCCCCTCCCCTAATATTGGGCAATTCACGTTTTGATTGAATGGAGGGGGGTGGCAAGTTGCAACTGGATGCCAATGCATCTGAGTGAAATTGCAATTGAATGAAACCACACAAACTGCCCCCCCACAGTGCCATGTGAATGTTAAATGGCTCATTAACATACACAGCCCCGCTGGGCGGGGGAGCCCAGCCCGTAACTCTGCCGGGGCCATGCACCCAGGCTCAGCAGCGCTGCAGAGCAGCAAGGAGGGAGGCGCAGCGCTTCCCTTCCTTCCCCTGCGCGCTGCAGGGCGCGCGCCCGCGAGCCGCTCCCAACGGCTCTTGAACGGCTGTTGACCCGGGGGGACTGAGAGGCGCTCGCGCCGCAGAGAAAAGGCGGGAAACAGCGCGGGCTCTTCCCCCTTCTCGCAGCGTGAGGGGAGGAGTGCAGGGAGGCGGAACCTCTGCTGCTGGAGCCCATGCACCCCCTGCAATTTCCCGTTAAGAAAACAAACCAACCCCGAGATTTGCAAGCTCGATTAATTAAAAAATAACCCTTTAGTTAGCCAAACAGCTGGGGACCGAGATGTTCTCGGCTCCTAAGCGGGAAGGGGAGGCGCCTGAAAGCCTTTCCCTGAACCTAAAGCCCTTCTCCCGCCTCTGCTCTCCAGTGCTGTGCTTGCCAACCTTTCCAGTCTGCTGGCCCCCTTCAGGATGCTGCTGTGGCTTGCATCGCTCCCAAGTTTCACCTCACTTCAAAACTACTCACGGACATAACATGCCAAAGTGGCCCAGCACACTATGCCTGAAAAGTTGCATAGGATTGCATTTTTAACCATAGAATTATAACTCAACTGAGATATACTGTACTTCCATGTCATTGTACAGCCACTCCCCCACTTATGAACACACCGACTTACGCCCAACCTCCCATTAACCCCAAGTTGAAAACCACGTACGTCAAGTTTTTCAAACAGCATGGGCAGTGCGTATAAGGGTATTTCCAACGTATGACCAAATGGAGTTATGACCAGGTGTTCTGTATATACTTACTCACTGCCCGTTACGCCAAGCGCATAGGGCAGCAACAAAGACCTTCCACTTCTGTCGGTTGCAGGCCAAAGCGCCTATTGTTCCCCGAGTGTGATGATGGTCTTTTAATTCTTGTTCTACTGTTCGGCGCCAGGTTGTTTTTGGTCTTCCTCTCTTTCTCTTCCCATCTGGTTTCCAGTGGAGTGCAATTTTCGTAATAGATCCGTCTTCTCTTCGTAACACATGACCTATCCATCGCCAGCGTCTTTTCATAATTATAGTGGCCATGTCTTCTTGTTTACACTGAGACAATAGGTCTTTGTTGGAAATTTTATTTGGCCAAAATATCCTGATTATTCTTCTACGATTCTGTATATAGAGCAGTATAAATGGGGCACTGTATAAAAGTTCAGTTTGTACTGACTTTGCTAGTTTTTAATTAGGGATGGCAACATGTAGTCCACAACACGATTAACTGATAAGCCTTGGCTTATCGGTTAATCTTATCGGCTACATGCACACACACACACACCCACCCTGCCACTGCCTGTGCCTCAGTGCACATAAAATTCTATACATGGATTGGAAAAAAAAAAACCCACATATGGCTGGAAAAGAGTAGAGGGAACAGTGCTGAGTACTCTCAGGAGTACATGTGCCCCTCATTGAGATCCACTGCTCTAGGGCAAGGCCGTGTATGGAGGTAGTCCTTATGAAAGGAGAAATTCTTAAGGGACTCCTCTTATCTCTCTCCTGAAAAGCAGACCCTAGGATCAGATTGAGGAATGGAACCCGTTAGCAGGCATGAGAGTGTCCAGTTACATATCTGGGGGAAGACTATTTCTGATCTCTTGTCTCAGCTCTCCACTTTAGGGAGAGATTCTCAAGGGGACTGATTGAGAGGGCAGAGTGGGAAACAAAGGCTCTTAAGCAAAGTAAGTTGTCATGGGATAAGAGGGTGTATGAGCATGAACAGCAGAGCCCTCCTAATCCATACACAGTTGCATAGGACACTAAGATTTAGGGCACAACTGGATCTTAGTGTCCAGCTACCTACCAATTCCTGTCCATATTTTGTGGCTTTGCTTCCTCCAGAGAGGATCTAGTTAACTTAAAAGTGAAAAACCTGCCAATCTTATTACAGAATCTGTGAAAACCATTCAAGTAGTAATGAAGCCATTAAACAGGCATTTGCCAGCCCCTCTGTTTCTGAATGTACTGTATTGTCTGCAGGACCTTAGTTTAAAATTTGTTTTAGAAATATCTCATTACTGTGTTGCTGAAGATTGTAACAGGGCACATGGGTTTATTTGGCTTGCAGGAGTGAGCCTTTATGAAGTATCAGAGGGGTTGCCGAGAGTCTGTAACAGGAAAAACAACAAATAGGCTAGTAGCACTTTAAAGACCAACAAAACATGTAGATGGGATCATGAGCTTTCATGGGCACAGTCCACTTCTTCAGATGACTGGAGTGTTGGAAGTCCAGAACCAAAAATAAATAAGGGAAGGGGGGAGGGGAAGAGGCTATTGGTAGATATGTTTCAAAGGGACAGCCAAACCAGTCTGTAACAGGAAAAACTTAAACAACAAATCGGCTGATAATACAGGCAGTCCCCGAGTTACGCCTTACGTCGGCTCCGCAGTTACGAACGGGGCCCTCCCTCTCCCTGGTCTCCAGCAGACCAGGGAGAGGAAGCAAAGCGGCGGAACATGCGGGCAGCGGCGCGTGCTCTGTGGCTTTGCTCTGCTCTGTTTCTTTCATAACTTATCCCAAGGTTCTGCCCATAGGCATTTCAGCATTCCACCTGCGCAGAAGAATCTCTTTGCTTTGATACAGTAAAAACATCTGAAACATGTACAGTTACACTTGGAGAAAGCTATTTGAAGACAGCTGGATTGACACCTTGAAATTAATGGTCAGTGATATGTACATAGTAATGTGGCTATCATCCTACTGTAGAATGAACATGTTTATGTCTAGGCATTAGAGCTCATTACACTAGTATTCATCAGGGACATTCCTCAAAGAGCAGCAGACCCTGCAAATTTCCAAATTGTCGGGCAGCTCAGTAGAGCTGAGTCAACTTTCACAAGATCCATTAACAAAAAAGGTAGGGTTAGTAATTTTTTCCACATCAGATGATTTTAGTAAGAATCTTATACCCGTATCTAAAAACCAATTCCTTGTCAATGACTAAGAATGAAATCCATGTGGACAAATATATGGATTGTTACATTACACATATCCCCACTCCCCTCCCAGACACTGCAGTCAAGAAGTGATCTCCTCATGTATACCAGGATCTTTTCTCATGAATACCAGAAACATTCTTGTCTACAAATACATTAAGAAGTTAACTATTCTGACTCAAGGGGAAAGTGTGCTTACTTGACTTAGACTTGACTGTGCAAGGGAACCAAAATGAAACTTAAGAAAGGGCTCGATAGGTTTAAAGAATGAGATGAGCCCGAAGTGGGGAAACAAGGGATTGGAACAGAGACAAATTTAATTTAAAAGAGTCTCATCATTTGCACTATTGACCAAACCTAAGGTTATGTTCCAGAGTTACTTCACATCCCTCAGTCACTGCTGAAGTGTAGAGAAAACAATACACTATTTATTTCCACAAGTTTAATAACGCTGCAAAATGTCAGACAGCTGTTCTATTTGCAACACTGACCCAACTGCTTACACTGCCATAGTCACTGAAGTCAAAAGGGCGTGGTGCACAAGAGTTTCATCAGTAGGATTCATATGAAAGTACTGGTCAGTAAAACTAGTACAGAGGATGGTTGACACCAAGTCAGCTATTTGACAAGATTTCTCCTAACTTACAGTATACAATCTTTAAATAGCCAGAAAGTTAACCAAAAAAATACAAAACACACTTGACACTGTTCTTATCCAGGATTCAGACACGACTATCCTCAGATTAACACAGTAGAGCACAGACAGTACAAATTTACTTCTGCTTTGAGAAGAATTCTTTGCTCTTCTGAACATCAGGTTTGATTGTTTCACTCCCAGGTTTCCAGCCAGCTGGGCAAACTGAAAGACAAGTTATTAGAAGTTTCTGTAAGACAGGTTTTTTTTGTCCGTCCCCCCCCAGAGAACAGTGTGCGCCAGCATTTCACATGAACACTACAAATACACAATATGATTACAGCAATAAGCAACTGTCACTCCTATTCACCTTTGTTTGATTTAATTTACTTCTATTTTGTACTTCAGTTATCAGTGCCCAAGGAAGCTATGGACAACCTTAATTCTGACATTTCCTAACTTTTGAATGCGTTTATAGCTATTTGCTGATTCAGGAATCCTGGGAGGGGAACGTACTCTAATGCAGTTAAACGTTAACAAGCTTAGGACCCTCATTTTGATTTACTTTTTTGGGGCCCCTTTGCCCCACCTTGTCAGAAGGCTTGCCCCTACTCATTCAGTCCCCCCTCCTTCTATCCTGTTCTCCTGCACCCTTACTCACTTTCACTAGGATGTGATTCTGCTGAGGATGCAGGCATCTGGGGTGGGGCGAGGGATAAGTGGTTTGGGACACAGGAGGGAGTGTGGGACCTACTTACAATGACCTAGAAGCAGCTGTCAAGTTACCCCAACTTAGGTGCATGGGCAGCCAGAGGCTCTACGTGCTGCCCTCACACCGACAGGCACAGCCCCTGCAGCTCCCACCAGTTGCTATTCCTGTCCAATGGGAGCAGCTGAGCTGCTGCAGGGGCAGCCCTATGCCTACAAGCCATCCCAGGGACTGGACAGCTGCTTCCAAGAACCACACCAAAACAGGACACGTAGGGAACCTACCTTAGCTCTGGGCCCCAGGAGACACTGGAAGGATGGGGGAAGATGATCAGTGGGGCTCATGGACCCTCACAGAGTTCCTTCATGGACACCAGTTAGAATTGCTACTCTAGTGACTTTACATCTTTGTCCTCATTTTGGCTCTGTTCCTCTGCTTCTCTCCCCTCCCCCAAAGTTCCAGTACAGGCTGCTTCTTTTTTCATGGCCTGGGTACCACCAGAGGGCTAGTGAGTACATAGGACAGTCTTCCTGCTCAGTTCTAGTGCCTGGCTCCACTAGTCCACAGGGGCTAGGAGGAGCACGTGCAGCGGAAGTACGGCTCAGTTTCTGGAGATGCAGACACAGCCTGGTCAGCACAAACTGCGCTGCAATGGCACATGCCCAGGACAGGCAGAATTTTTGGAGACTTCAACAATAAGCATCTGAGCCTATAGCAACTGATTTCAGAGCCTTCTAGCTTAGCAATCCACTCAAAATGTGGCTGTTCTAGTGAAAAGGCAACATACCTTAAACCAGGGCAGACTCAACCTGCCAGTGTTTCTGCCCTAAAGCATAAAGGCACTAGTGATTTTAAATGATTGGAGGAATTTACTATGGGCAACAGTAGTTTTCCCTAATTGTGTTCGGACATATTTAGAGGAGAATCTTTAAGACAAAGATTCAGCCTGAGGGGGACACCTGGAATGAAAGTTGCAGAATGGGTAGCTAACGTTAATGCTATGCCATTTAAGCTCACATCTTGTAATGGAAAGTGTGAGGTAAATGATTAACCCCATCCATAATTAATAGCATATGACATTAAGTAGCAATTGTTTGGTTGGAAAGAACTCAATAGTCTTGAGTATCATGTAATTATCTCCCAGAATGGCAAGTTTTTATTAGCAGTTCTTCAGTGGGTTTATATCAGTGCAACAGATTCCAACCTCCAACACCACAGAACCTGTGGACTGAATACAAGAAAGCCTTGAGCTGCTAGCCAGTTGCTCTTCTGACCTTCCTAATTTGACTTGCCCCATGACTACAAGGAGGGGAAGAGGCAGAGGCATGGAGAGCTGCCATGCACCATCTCCCCAAGCCTTTCTATAGGGTGTCCTACAAAACCCAGTGGGAAATGCAGCCACTGCAGGAACTTAAGGACCACTCCAGTATCACCCATGTCTTGCATAGTACTTTTCATCAGTATGTCTTAACTGTATTTTCATCAATACGTCTACTTCATCCCGGGAGGACAAATTGTACAGCCACTGGTTAGCAGTACGTTTGTTCAAATGTTAGAAGGCGTAAGCCACTGAACTAGATCAAGCAATTGCTAACTACTGACTTTGCTTGATATTACTCAGTGGCTGTGTCTACACTGGCATGAATTTCCGGAAATGCTTAAAATGGAATACTATTCCGTTTTCAGTTTTTCCGGAAAAGGAGCGTCTATATTGGCAGGCTGCTTTTCCGGAAAAAGCCCTTTTTGCGGAAAAGCGTCTGTGGCCAATGTAGACGCGCTTTTCCGGAAAAGAGCCCCGATCGCCATTTTCGCGATCGGGGCTTTTTTCCCCGGAAAAGACTGGGCTGTCTACACTGGCCCTTTTCCGGAACAGTGTTCAGGAATAAGGACTTATGCCCGAGCGGGAGCAGAATAGTTTTTCCGGAATAGCGGCTGATTTTGTACAGTAGAGCATCGTTGCTTTTCCGGAAATTCAAGGGCCAGTGTAGACAGCTCGCAGCTTATTCCGGAAAAGCAGCTGATTTTCCGGAATAAGTGGCCCAGTGTAGACACAGCCAGTAAGTGCCCAATGCTAGAATCAGACTTATTTCTAAGTGATTATATACTAGATGAAGCAATGCTTTATAGATTAACTACAGTAGGGGGGGTGTAAGAATATTGTTGCATTTTTATAGCTAAGAAGAGGACTTTTAGAAAGTAAGATTTGTTTTGAGGTGCATCTTGAAGTTACTTCCAACTAAGTTTTTACACAACGCTTTATCCAAAAACATCCAAGTGCCCCAAGTTTACCAAAACCCTGACTAAGTGACATTGCTTTCAGTTGATAAGGCTATTTCTCTTCACAGGAGGAAGAGAGGGTAATTTTATATGCCTCAGGTCAACTGATTCGAGAGCTTACCTTCACCATGTTTATCCGTAAACTGGAAAGCCTGGACTAATCTGAGAGTTTCATCAACTGAACGGCCAACAGGGAGATCATTGATGGTGATTTGACGCAAGATTCCCTTATCATCGATGATGAACAGGCCTCTGCAAAAAAGCAGATAAAGCAGTTTTGAATGCAATGCAGGACAGAGAATGAACTTTGAAAAAATACACACACACAGGAGCACTGCAAGTTTTTGTTTTTTTAAAGTGTAACACTAAGTAACTGAGTTTCTCAAAAAGCTTCTGACCATAATACTATCCACTGCACATAATAGTCAAACAAGGATTTCTCCCACAATGCTACATTGTATGCTCATCTTCAACACCAGCTAGAGGAAACAGGAGAACAAGTTCTCATCTGGAGATCATTTACAACTCCCATTGCCATATGGAACATACCCAGGAAAGTAGAGCCTTCCTTGCCTAAGGATCCATATGGGGGAGCGGAGAGGGAATAGGGGAAGGCAGCAAAGACAAGGAAGTTCCTTTCATAAGGATAAACAGAACACTCATGTCTGACCAAATGAAGCCATAGCCCAGTTTCCTTTCAAAGTTACATTAGTGCAATCAAATACCTGCTGATCATCAGAGGTGAGGCCACTGAAATAAAGACTCGAGTTAAAGCTCTGAATGGTTTGCAGGGGTGAACAGAGGCCCATGGGTGAGATACGGCCCCTGGCTTTTCTGGGTCCAGCCCCCAAGGCTTAAGGCCCACCCCCAAGATTGGAGAGGAGCACTGACATTCCAGCTGCCCTCCCTAGTCCCACCATGGCTACTAGGCTGGGCCACCCTAGGCTCTGGTGTGCAAGAGGAATGTGGAGAGTGGAGAATGTGAAAGGGTTATTTTTTTGGGTGCTTTTCACATGTGTGCAGCTCCTCCCACTGATTTTTCTGCAGGTCAGTTCTCCCCCCCCCCCCCCACACACACACACAAAAAAAGTCCCTACCTGTTGCTTAAGGCCACAAAGAATGTGGCGGTCTTCTAGCCTTACCATATACTTTGAATGTCAATTTTCTAAATGTGTTAGATCTCCAGTTCCTTAGCCTAAAATGTAGTCATGAGGCGTGTGTGTACAGGAAGTTCACACACATGCCTAACTAGCTATTACTCTAATTAGGTTAGTTTTTATAGCTATCCTGGCAAGTCTTGTGCACTTTGGGGATTAGAGAGTGCTTCACTGAATGTTTCCATAGTGATGAGTGGCAGCTAGCCAGTACACTGCCCTGTAGTGACATTAGGAAAGTAACTTTTAGCTAAGGAAAGAAACCAAGGCAAGTCCCCGCATTTGAGAAAGGGGGCCTTTGGCATCCAAACCCATCAGACATGTCTGAGAAAGAAAGCATATTGAAATTGTGTGCAGGGCAGCAAAAAAGCTAAACGAACAACTTTTAGTTTGCAAGATCTCCCAAGTCCATGCAAGTTAAAAAAGCTACACAAACAAATTCCAGACATTTCTCTTCTGTTTGAAGTAATCTGTGGATCACAAAAGTCATGATGATATTCTGCCAGGAGCCTTACCTGTATGCAATACCTTCATCTTCTTTTAATACGCCATACTCTTTAGCAATGGTGCGTTTTGTATCAGAAACCAGTGGAATGTTCATGTTACCCAATCCACCCTGTTTTTTAGGAGTATTGACCCTGAAAAGGAAGAGGAAATCTTGAGAGGAGAGTACATAGTTTTGGGGGGGGGGGGGGGGGGGGCGCGGAATTTACATGAGTGCAGTGAACACTTTTGGGGTGGAAAACACTTTTTTGCAGAATATCACAATTAACTACATAGTTAATGACTTGGGGTAAGAAGGTAACTGCAGTAGATGAGATTGGCTTCTGACCCAAGAATATTGCTTTATTTACTGGGATTGATCTCAACAGAACATTTCTGTTAGTAACATTCTGCTTGCCAGCATTGCTGTAGATATGAATATAGCAGAAGATAGTAACCTTAGAAACAAATGATCCATGTAGAAGAAAACCTAGCATAAAAGTCACAAGCATGAAAGATGGAAGACACCCAATATGTCATTTAGTTTCAACTCAAAACCAGTATAGCAATTAATTTAAAATTATAAACCTCAGATTCTTACCAGGCAAGGTGACAGAAGTGAGAGTCAACAGAAGCTCCAATTACTTGACAGTTAAGTTTCTTAAACTCATCAGCCCTGTCACTGAAGGCAATAATTTCAGTTGGACAAACAAAGGTGAAGTCAAGGGGATAGAAGAAGAACACAACATATTTTCCTAGGAAAAAACAACAAAAACACACACAAGTTAGTCTTTGGGTACATTAGACTTCCTTGGGTAGTTACATTAGTCTCAAAAGTACAAACATGCACAATGAGACACCCTGTGTGTTACAGTTACTTAGAAACAGGCTGTTTCTCCTTTAGACCAGGAGGTCATTTGCTTTAGGTATACCGTTAACCTCCATCTAGAAGCTGTATGTATTTTCTGGTTATGAAATGTTCAGTTCCATAGTAGATCGTACTATATTATTTCTTATGAATTTAAGAAGTGTGTCCGAGAGTCTGTTTAAGAACTCCTAAATGGTAAGAGCTAGGACCACAAACTTCGTATGCAGCTTCCGGTTATAAAAAATTTAAAAGCAAGGTCAGGGTTTGGTTGTGCCAGGACAATGGGATGTGCGTGTAATTAGATCTTTTCCATTTTAGGAGAAAAAAGGGTCTGGCAGGAGAGAGTTATACTGCAGAATGACCATGGAGGCAGGGGGTGGGAGGCCAGCAAGGGATCAGGACAGCTATAACCCCACTGGAGTACAAGGGGGCAAGAGTGGAAAACGGGAAAGCTATCAACTATATATTTCAGAGTGTGTGTGTCTGTCTCCCAGCCGGGGCACAGGCATGCTTCCCCAAGCTGTGCCCACTGGAGCTGCAGTGGTACTGGAGAAGTACTTCCCACCTGGCTCCATGCTGCTGGAGAGAGGGCTGAGGTTGTCCTCTCCTCTGTGGGGCAATCTGCATAATGAATGAACCGTGCCCCAAAATAATGATTTAAATGAAGGAAAAACAAAAACTTGTTTCCATTAAGGACCCAAGCAATGCCAGGTAAATCTTCTGATAATTAATATCCTTAATATATTGTTAGATATACCATGAAGGACTTGGATGTTATTCTAAAAATTTAACCTTAAAGTTTGGGATCTGCAGCATTTGCTACAATCAAGAAAAAGGGCTAATATTGCCAGATTCCTCACAGCTTTGTAAATGAAGCCTGACCTGTACTAGCAATAACCCTACTATGCCAGCTCTGGATTTAACCAAACTATTGCACATGTATGTTATAAGTGGGTAATTTAAAGGATGACCACCAACTAGGGAGGTAAAATCCTGTTTAGTTAAACATAATGGCTAACCAGTTAACTGCTTAAGTGGGGCCAGACCGGAGTGGCCCCCAGCCTGTGGCATGGCAAGTTGCTCTGGCCAGGTCAGGCCCACCAGTTAACTATTGACATCCCTACCATCAACTTTTACTTAGACCAGTGTTTCCCAAAGCGGTCCACAAAACCACTTAACAGGTTTCTCAAACTGGCCACTCTGGTGTGTTTATTTACTGGTGCCATGGTGCCTCTCAGCTCCCATTGGCTCTGGTTTGCTGTCTGCAGCCAAAGGGAGCAGTGAGGCTACATGGCCACAGTGCCAGTAAACTCCCCCCCCCCCCCCCCCCCCCCCCCCCCCCCCCCCCCCCCCCCCCCGAGTGGCCAGTTACCAGGTTTCTCAAAGTGATTTCATGGACCACTTGAGAAACACTGGCTTACACCCAATAAATTGACCACCAAGCATTGTCCATTTGGGTACTCCACCAGGATGAGAAGAGTAGCTAAAGTCAACAGGAGCACAGCTCCTGCTGACCTTACCATATGGAAAACACTGCGGAAGTATGTTGACTTCAGCTGTGCTATTCACCTGGTGTTGATTGACCAGGGGAGTGAGATGAAGTCATAGAATCCTAGAACTGGAAGGGACCTCAAGAGGCCATCAAGTCCAGTCCCCTGCCCTCATGGCAGGACCAGGCACTAGATCATCCCTGATAAGAGCAGGTTGGATAAACATCCAAGTTTCTTCAAGGATGGCAATTCCACCACCTCCCTAGGCAATTTATTCCAGTGGTTAGCCACCCTGATAGGAAGGGTTTCCTAATGTCCAACCTAAACCTCCCTTGCTGCAATTTAAGCCCATTGCTTATTATCCTATTATCAAAGGCCAAGGAGAACAATTTCTCCCTCCGCCTTGTAACACCCTTCTAGATACTTGAAAACCACTATCGTGTCCCCTCTTGGTCTTGTTTTCTAAACTGAAGAACCCTCAATTCCTTCAGCCTTGCTTCATAGCTCCTGTTTTCTAGACCTTGAATAGTTTGTTGCGCTTCTCTGGACCTTTTTCAGTTTCTCCACACCTTTCTTGAAATGTGGTACCCAGAACTGGACACAATACTCCAATTGAGGACTAATCAGTGCAGAGTAGAGCAGAAGAATGAATTCTGGGTCTTGCTCACAACATTCCTGTTAACACATCCCAGAATCATGTTTGCTTCCGCCCCCACCCCCAAACAGTGTCCCACTGTTGACTCATGTTTAACTTGCAGTCCGCTATGACCCCTAAATCCTTTCAGCAGTACTCCTTCCTCGACAATCACTTCCGATTCTGTAGGAAGGAACAATCAGTTCCTCCCCTAAGTGGAGTACTTTGCATTTGTCTTTAACGTCATCCTATTTACCCTCAGACCATTTCTCTAGTTTGTCCAGATCATTTGAATTTACTCTATCCTCCAAAACACTTGTAGCCCCCCCGCCCAGCTTTGTATCATCTGCAAACTTAATAATTGTACTCTATGCCATCATCTAAATCATTGACTAAGATATTGAACAGAACTGGACCCAAAACAGACCCCTCCGAAACCCCACTTATGTCTTTGAAGCATTTAGTCTTGGATCTGGACTTCTAATACTCCTCTCATCTGAAGAAGTAGGCTGTACCATCAAATACCATCTACATGTTTTGTTAGTCTTCAAGGTGCTACTAGACTATTTATTGTTTTAAGTTTATCCAATCAAAGAAAGCTATCAGATTGGTTTGACATGATTTGCTCTGTATACATTCATGCTGGCTGTTACCTATCAGCTTGTCATCTTCCAGATGGATTCCTTAACTACTTACTCCATTATCTTCCCTGGCAAAGTTAACTTAACTAGTCTATAGCTTCCTGGTCATTTGTATTTCCTTTTTTATAGATGGGCACTATATTTGTCCTTTTCTAGTCTTCTGGAATCTCTCCCAGTTTCCATGATTTTTCAAAGTTGAAAACTAAAGGTTCAGATACTTCCTCTCAGCACCTTTTAGTATTCTAGGATGCATTTTATCACACCCTGGTGACTTGCAAGACATCCAAATTGTCTAAATAATGTTTAACCTTTTTTATTTTAACTTCTAATCTTACTCCAATTCCACATGTATTCACTATGTTAGGCATCCCGTCACCATCAATGTTTTGGTTTTCACCAAGAAGAAAGAAGTCATTAAGCATCTCTGCCATTTCCAAGTTTCCTGTTATTTCTCCCTCTTCATTGAGCAATGGGCCTACCCTGTCCTTGGTCTTCCTCTTGCTTTGAATATATTTATAGAAAATCTTGTTTCCCCTTTATTTCTCTAGCTAGATTTAGCTCATTTTGTGCCTTTGCCTTTCTAATCTTGCCCCTGCATACCTGTGTTGTTTGCTTATATTCATCCTTTGTAATGTGACCTAGTTTCCACTTTATACAATATTTTTTATTTTTAGATCATGCAAGATCTCCTGGTTGATCTAAGGTTGTCTCCTGCCATACAAAAGAGCGTAGTGCACAGTAGACTAAGTATTCGGACTTACCTATATAATCAGAGAGGCTGATGTCTTTGAACTGCCCATCTGGCATCACAGCTGTGGCTTTGAAGTAAGGGGCTGGTTTCCCAATATATGCATTTCCTGCAGACATCTTGAGATGGGCTAGAATATTAGAGACATGTTAGACAATGTAGCTTCCTAGACATTGTCAACTCAAGGAGCAACTGGCACTATTGCCGTAAAAATCCCCACTAGAGTTTGACTCAAAACTTCAGTCAGTGAGTTCAGCAAGCAAGTTTAGTCTGCCAAACACTCTGGTGCCTAGGTATCACAGCTACGCTAAACCATATATTTAAACCATGAGCTCAGGATTGGCTACAGACATTTCAAGCAGTGACTGTTGCTATCAGTTTTGTAGCTTACCTCACAGACATACACAGTCTGTTTAGGAAAGATGTCAGATGCAATCCACACATCCAGACTAAACTACTCAAGATACCAAGAAACTGTGTTCATACAACCTAAGATTCCATGGACTAGATACATTCCTTCTTTCGCCTTTCTGCCCTAAGTAATTTAAATGTTTATCGTGCATATAAACAGAATCCACCTAGAATCCCACTGCAAAATTCAAGGTTTGAAAGGAAACTGGCCTTCTGCCATTATATTATTATGCATCATGACTCAGACGAGTTAGCAGAACCAACTCACACAAGGAAGCTACTGGCTGTTTCATCTTCAGATACATGCAGTTTAAGACCTTGAGCATTCCACCATGCTATTGGTTTGATAACAGATATTCTTCCTACGCATACTAGCAAATACTTATGTCCTTCCTTGAATTACACCATACCAATCTTGGATACTGTAAGTTTAAAAGCTTTAATTTTACTTGTTAATGAAGGGGGGGCACCAAGAGAAAAGGAAACAGGAAACTTTTAGGAACAAACATTTACAACACCATGCATGTACATTTTACTCTAACAGCTTAGATCTGAATTAACAGTTTGTACCAGTTTTTACAAAGTCAGTTATTTTATTGTAGTGCTGAATTAGCAAATTTGAGATTGAGTGTGCTCTCTCAACAGTACAGTATACGCTTCTTCAAGACTATTTAAGATTGAACAAAAGAAACATTGTTGCCCTTGCACAAGCTAAGGGAGGTGGCTGTGTTGCAGAACCAGATACACAGGCACAAAGCTCTTAAAATCATCAACAAATGTAAGGGTACACATTTAAAGCTCTATGCACAAAAATCAAGCTGCTTCAACTAGGTAGAATTTATTTAAGAAATTGGCAAGGGTTTGTACAAGGTTTGTTAGACAACAGTTGTGGAGAATTAACAAGTGAAAAGACTTTTGATTCTCCCTACAGCAGTTTCTACTTTGAAGTCTCCGCCATGGTCTGGTATCGCAACACATGACAACTAACCACAGAAAACTATTTTAACAGCATTTCCTGAATATAGTGTGGTGAAAAACACCCAGGGCTAAATACCGTGCTATTTCCTTTCAGTTTATACACCAGCTGCAGAGTTTTGCTTTGAGACGCCTATCTGTGATTTAAAAAATGACAAATACAGTTCTTAGTTATTCTTCACATCCCCCTGTATTTTCAAAAGCCAGATGAAACAATTGGGTCCCGCAGTGTCCCCTGAAAACAAGTTCAAAGCAGGCGTGAGAGCATTCCAGAAAACATCCAGCCAGCCCTTCTACTATAATTGGGGGATGGAGAGAAGGAAAGTAGCACTGATACTAATCACAACTGTGGCATTACCCTGTTATAATTTGCTGAACACCAATCACTTCTGTTCTGCCATTCAGACTAAGAGGTCACAGTTATGAGGCCATTGAATTAGCTTTGCTTAACATGGCTGTCTGAACCTTGCTCCAGGGCCTGCTCTCCCACACTAAAGAACTCAGCCCAAGGAGAACTAGCATGGCATTAGTCCTAGCTCAACATAGGGTTAATTCCCACACATCAGCTTAGAGAGAAACCCTATCCAAACCAGATTTCCCAGAACCCAACAGGTCCAAACCAGATTTCTTTGCTAAACTTCTGGCATTAAAAGATTAATACGCTGCTAGGATATTGGTATATGCAGCCAAAGGAACTCAGTTTCATATCAGGGGCCAGTAGCATGCCATTTCAGGGCTACCAAGAGTCTTTGTTTCCCCTTCTTGCGTAGGAACAAATCAGCAGCCTGCATCACAATCTTTGTATGAATTCCCACAACTGGCACGCTTAACGCTCCGGCACTTTGTAGTGAGAAAAAGTAGCGTATTAGGGGCACCATTTGTTTTGAGGACCCATTCAGAAGCAGCTTCCCAGCCAGAGGCTTTGCTAATAACATATTTTCAGCACCTTAGAGACAAACCCAAAATGTAGCTGGTATCATGAGTTACATTTTTTGTTAGTCTCCAAGATGCTGCAGGACTAGGTTTTTCGGGGTTTTTTTAAGTTTTAGTTACAGACTAACAGCTACCCCTCTGAAACTTTTGAGCATATTTGTAGATTGTTCTAGGTAGAGTCTCTTCATTTTCCCCTTTCCCCCCTAAGGCAAGAGATGTTCCTGGCTGAAAAATTAGTTCACCATACTCTTCAACTATCAAAAGGCACGGCACAGAACAATTACGCTATTTTTAAGCGGTTGGAAACCAGGCAGGCAATTCAAGCCCAGCATAGAACACAAAGAGCTCTGTCGCCCTCCAAGTTACAGAGCCCCATTTAAGAAAATAAACAGTAAGAAAACTTTTACCCAGACACCCAGTTACAAGCAGCATTAGGCAGGATCACACAGCTCGAATCCGTACCTTTGTATAGAAATCCTCTCCTTTGTAGGGAGTGATAGAAATGTAGCCGTGTTAGTCTGGGGTAGTTGAAGCAAAATGCAGGACAATGTAGCACTTTAAAGACTAACAAGATGGTTTATTAGATGATGAGCTTTCGTGGGCCAGACCCACTTCCTCAGATCAAATAGTGATCTATTTGATCTGAAGAAGTGGGTCTGGCCCACGAAAGCTCATCATCTAATAAACCATCTTGTTAGTCTTTAAAGTGCTACATTGTCCTGCATTTTGCTTTGTAGGGAGGAGAGACAAGGTTAAGCTTAACAAGAAACAACCTAACCCCCCAAATCCGTCCTGTAGATAAAACACGCTATGCCATAAATGTTGTTACGAGCAGATGTATCCATCTGACACCGAAGCGCACTTACTGGACCGGTAGGAGCCTCAAACGCCACTTAACGCGCCCACAAAGCGATCAAGTGCAGATTAAGTCAATTACAGCAGCCGCAAGGCACCGCTCTGTACCTGGCTTTATACTCTCCCGGATCTCGCGAGGGAACAGGCTGGGCAGGGAAAAGAGAAAGGAAACTCACTGGCTCCTCCCTTCCCGATGCGATGGCTTCAGCGTCAGCGTGACTTGGCAGATTTGTGCAGCTCCCGAAGTATTTCGCCGGAGCAGACGTTCCTGAGATTAGCTAGAGACCGGGGAGCTCCAGGCTGTTGCAAATTGTGAACGAATTGGAATGGGGATTGCAGGCTGAAAACGGTGCACAAGAAACGTGCAATGTGATCGTAAAAAAAAAATCAGTGTATAGGACAGCGGTTTCAAATGGTTCGTGGACATTTTCACAGGCTAACTCAGCTACCCCTCTGAAGCTGTTTACATTTAATTCATGGGCTGTGTCTACACTGGCCACTTATTCTGGAAAAGCAGCCGCTTTTCCGGAATAACTTGCCAGCTGTCTACACTGGCCCCTTGAATTTCCGGAAAAGCACTGACGATCTACTGTAAAATCATCAGTGCTTTTCCGGAAAAACTATGCTGCTCCCGTTCGGGCAAAAGTCCTTTTCCGGAAAACTGTTCCGGAAAAGGGCCAGTGTAGACAGCACAGATTTCTTTTCCGCAAAAAAGCCCCGATCGCGAAAATGACGATCGGGGCTTTTTTGCGGAAATGCGCGTCTACATTGGCACGGACGCTTTTCCAGAAAAAGTGCTTTTCCGGAAAAGCATCCTGCCAATGTAGATGCGCTTTTTCCGGAAATACTTATAACAGAAAACTGTTCCGTTATAAGCATTTCCGGAAAAGGATGCCAGTGTAGACGTAGCCATGGGGTATGTCGATACAGTGGTGTTATTTCGGAATAACTTTCCGAAATAACACAGTCTGCGGCTACACGACAAGCTGTTATTTCAACATCATGTTGTAACAGTGTGGAGCTGGAGGACTTCTTACTCCACCTCCCATAACTCTCATTTTAGGAGGCGTAAGGGACGTTGCCATAGCTGAAGTTGCATAGCTTATTTTGGCTATAGCCCAGCTGTGTAGACATGCCCATGGTGATGGAGTCTTCACCATTTGTGACATGAGTGCACGGGTGCCATTTAGGGGGGCTGGTTTCCTACCACAGAAAAACACCCCCACCTCCCCTCCAGCCAGAAATGGGAAGAATGCAGGCAGCTTTGTGTACTCCTCTCCTCTCCTCTCCTCTCCTCTCTCATTCACTCACCAGAGTGAAAGGAATGCAGGCTCCCCAAGCACAACAAAAGGGCCCCTGCCTATGCTACTGAAGTTTGGCTCCTGGCTGAAATCCGGAGCAGCTGGGTTAAGTCATTCTTAGAACAATAGCACACCAGAACTGGAAGGGACCTCAAGAGGCTATCAAGTCCAGTCCCCTGCCCTCACAGCAGGACCAAGCAAGAACAGAACTGCAGCAGCAAATGCAGAACACAAAGGTGAGCAGTCATGGTGCTTGGTTGCTACCAGTGGCTTACTCTTCTCCCCTCACCAGCCAGCCACAAGCTACCTATGGTGTTGTTCCTCTTCAGGCTCAGCCTCACTGATTGAAAAGATGAAGCAAAATGCAGGACAATGTAGCACTTTAAAGACTAACAAGATGGTTTATTAGATGATGAGCTTTCGTGGGCCAGACCCACTTCCTCAGATCAAATAGTGGAAGAAAGTAGTCACAACCATATATACCAAAGGATACAATTAAAAAAAATGAACAAATATGAAAAGGACAAATCACATTGCAGAACAGAAGGGGGATGCGGGGGGGGGGAGGAAGGAAGGTAAGTGTCTGTGAATTGATGACCACATATTCATTCTGCTGATGCCATTATTGGACCTAACCAAGTGAGTTATAAGATCAAGAACACATATTCCTGCGCATCCAGAAATATAATCTATGCTATCATGTGCCGAAAGTGTCCGTCTGCTATGTACATTGGACAAACATCTCAGACACTTCGCCAAAGGATTAATGCCCACAAAACAGATATCAGACAAGATCACAAAGAGAAAACAGTTTCTTGCCACTTTAACCAGAAAGGACACTCTCTAAATGACTTAGCCACCTGCATTCTGCTACAAAGACCTTTTACATCTGCACTTGAAAGGGAATCCTCTGAACTGTCATTCATGTTAAAATTCGACACTTGCCAACAAGGACTTAACAAGAATTTGAATTATCTCACCCATTACCAAGACAGTTTCCCCAATTATCACCTGTAATACCATTAACTCACAAACATCCCACTCTCCCTACCTTTTATATCATCAATTCACAGACACTTACCTTCCTTCTTCCCCCTCCCCCTCCCCCCCCCCCCCCCCCGCATCCCCCTTCTGTTCTGCAATGTGATTTGTCCTTTTCATATTTGTTCATTTTTTTTAATTGTATCCTTTGGTATATATGGTTGTGACTACTTTCTTCCACTATTTGATCTGAGGAAGTGGGTCTGGCCCACGAAAGCTCATCATCTAATAAACCATCTTGTTAGTCTTTAAAGTGCTACATTGTCCTGCATTTTGCTTCAACTACCCCAGACTAACACGGCTACATTTCTAGCATGATTGAAAAGATAGTTCACTCTTCTTCCCCCCCTTCTTTTCTCTACCAATAGGAATGCAGAGGTGTATCTGGGAGGTCCAATAGCAGGGCTGGGTGCTCCTGTAGCACTTTTTTCCTCATAGGTTGCAATGTTACAAAGGTGGGGAGGAAGCCACTTGTGGCACCAGTAGACAGGGCTGCTCAGGCAGGGGAGGGAGTTGCTGCCCCTTGCACAATTAGGTTAGCCCAGCTTTGGATGTTTGCACTTCATTGCAAGAGCAGCAGAGTTAAAGAATGGTCACTGGGGGACTTTCCCTGCTAGAAACATTGCTTAAACTACACTTATACTTTCCCCCTTTTTCCCAAGTCTCCAATTTTGAGGGGAGTGGCAATACCTGGAGGTAGCCATCCGTTCTTCCATTTAGTTCCACTTGTCTGTGAGATGTTTCCTTTTGACTACAAAGGGCTTTGTGTCAGGTTACCAGGGCCCATACAAATGGTAACACACAATTATTGATTCCTCAGCAGGTTTGCAATTGCACTTTTTAATTCTAGGACTTTTTTCCCAGAACACCTTTTAAGGAGTTTCAAAAAGATCGAGTAGTTCCATGATACTTTTAGAGATTATCGAGAGAGAGAGAGAGAGAGAGAGGGAGAGAATCATGAACTTTTGTGATCAAAACCCATTTTTTCAGATGAGATGAAACTCATAATACAATCTATCTATCTATCTATCTATCTATCTATCTATCTATCTATCTATCTATCTATCTATCTATCTATCTATCTATATTTGTTAGTTTCTAAGGTGCCACAGGACAACTCATTGTTTAAAGTTACAGACTAAAACGGATACCCCTCTGAGACTTTTAAGGAATTGTTGGTCTTTTACATGTGCAGAGACAAATAAATGCTGCCTTAAGCAGCCAGTTATTTTATATCTATATGTTTTCTGTGCTGCGTGTCCTCCTTCTCTTCCAACTATAAGTAACCTTACCTCCTGTTTACTTTTAATATTTCTGAAGGTAGCAGTCTCCCAAACTTGAGTACCTTCAGTGACTTTCATGGAGGTGATGTTCACTCTCTCAAAACCTTTAGAGCAAGCAGCACAACAGGAACCTCCTTCCAATCCTTAGTATTTATTCATAATTATTCATATAAACCAGGGGTCTCCAAACTACGGGCCGCGGGCCGGATGCGGCCCGCAAGGCCCTCTCATCCGGCCCGTGGAGACCTTTTTGTCTACGGAAACAATTTTGGCATCCAGGAAACAATTTCACCATTCACACTAATACAGGTGTTCATGTGTAGTGTATCAATGTGTTATTAAATAATAACTGAATAAAATAATATTAAATAAATAATTAAAAACAACATCCATGTTTTGATTGTTTTTTATTTGGACCTCAAGTGTGTAGTTGGCCCCCGAACTGCTGTTTGATAGTTAATGCGGCCCTCGGGCTGAAAAGTTTGGAGACCCCTGATATAAACCATTCAGTGCACATAAAAAACCTAAGCCAAGATGTGGCTGACAATTTATTTGCTAGAGATGTATTCTGTTAACATCCATTATTTAAGTAAACTCTAGACAGTTGTCCTTTTTTAAAGGTATAGACTAGGATGTAAGAATGTAGCTGTGTAAACAGGTAACTGATAAGCATCAGCTCCTTTACTCTGTTTGGAAGAGACAGAATGCACCATGGAGAAGTGTGACCCTGCTGATGCCTGATCATTCTGGGTTTGAACCAACTGAATACAGCAAAGATGAAAGAGATTTCAGCACAATGGCATTTTGGTGAACTAACAAGTGGAGCAAGGCAGAGCTGGCCCAAGGTACGGGCCAGCCGGGCTACCGCCCGGGGTGCCCCATTGTAGGGGGTGCCGCCCGGGGCTGCCGGGCCGGGTGGGGGCAGCACTGCGCATGCTTCGCGTGCCTGGGGTGGTGCCACGCATGCACCAATATTGGACAAATAAGCCATGAAAGAAGTTGCAGATCCAGGCACAACTCATAGATTATCACTGCCACTGCTTACCACCATCCCTCGAGATGAATGGGCCATATATAATACTTATCCCAAAATCCCTGTTGCAGTTATAAATCAGTGTTTCCATTATAACTCCACCTTACTTCCCAGATCCTCAGCTTTATGAGTTGGTTGTAAAAATGGAGTGTGTGCAAGGTCACAGCTGAATGTGATTCTCCTCCGTCATGGCCATTTTTAATTATACAAGTGCAAGGAACACAGGAATATTACACACTCACGTGGACAGCTCCTGTTCTCACTGCAATCAGTTAAAAGTTTTGCCATTGACTGGAGTAAGAGCAAGACCGTACCTACACAGCATTAATCTATATACTTGTACCAGGTTAACCTTGATGTGAACCTGCTTAAATAAGGAAACAGATTTGAGGATGAGTAAGTTTCAGTAAAATCTGTCTTTGTTTTCCCAGTAAACATCCTCCTTTTACTGCCTCTTATTGCAAACATTATAGCAGGAAAAGGAATGAAAAACCTGAGATTCGTTTTTTTCTGGAATGGTAATATTCAAAACTCTGGATTTAAATAGTGTAAGACTTTTGGTGGGGGAAAATATCTCCCAAAAGTGAGAGAGAAGTTGTTGGGAGAGGAAAAAATAACAAAAACAAACAAAAAAAATCAACAAAGACTTCTGGAAAATACATGCTCAAACAACGTGTTCCTTACGGAGGTCTATGGTTTGTCTTCTTGTGTTGTTGTTTTGAAACCCTTCCTTTTAAATAGATGGGAGCAGTTTGTTATCCTGTTGAGGTAATTTTTAACCTTTTCTATGAATCTGAAAATCCAAACAGTTGGAAAGAATCCCGATGAAGTCAGAAGCAAAGAAACAACAAAAGCCGAGAGGCTCTGCATTTAAACGATTAACATAATAAACTGACACTAAAATGATCCAAAGTGCATCTAACAGTCTTCCATACCATTCCTCCTTTGATGTGCCTAGTCTCCTGTGACTGAATAGTGATTTCCCAGGTTGTTTGTCATAGAGGGCTTGTTGCTCAGGTTTATAACTACGTAGGCCAATCAATTGCTTAGCCATGAATTTGGAGGATGGGGACCAAGAGCTGTGTCACAAATTGTGACAGTCTGGCCGTGTCCAGACTCAGGGGTTTTTTCGGGAAAAGTAGCCTTTTCCCGAAAAAACTTCCCCTGCGTCCAGACTCAAGCCGCGTTCTTTCGAAATTATTTCGAAAGAACGCGGCTTTTCTTTCGATGGCAGTAAACCTCGTTTCACGAGGAAGAACGCCTTCTTTCGAAAGTTCCTCTTTCGAAAGAAGGCGTTCTACAATGTAAATAGGGCTTCCTCGAAAGAGAGCATCCAGACTCGCTGGGTGCTCTCTTTCGAAAAAGCGGCTTGCTCTTTCGAAAGATCCGCCTGCAGTCTAGACGCGATCTTTCGAAAGAGGCTCTTTCGAAAGATGCTTTCGAAAGAGCCTCTTTCGAAAGAAGCCTGCAGTCTAGACATAGCCTCTGAGTGAGAGACATTTTGGAGGAAGAGGAAACACTGACAATTTTTCCATCAGCAGAGGAAGAAATGTTAAAAAGCAAAGCCCTTCTTCCAAAAGAAAAAATAGCTTTAAATGCAAAATCTCCCACGACAAAATTCTACATGCAAAACTCTCAGCGGCAGGATGTAAAGCTGGTTTTAACTCTAGTATTTGAATCCTTTTAAAATCCTGGCAGGGTTTTGCCCTGATAGGGCATCCCCCTTTGTCAATTTCGGTGCTACCCTCTCCGATCCCCAGCAAGCTTCCAAAGGCTGCTGTAGAAGTTGTTGTGTTGCAGTAAGGACTTTGCAAAATAAGGAAACACGTTAATAAATGTGCATGCTTGAGCCCCGAGTGGAAGGAAAATCTGCTGGCTCTGACTGATTCAAGAAAACCCGGAAACGGAAATATAAGGCTGAGAGCAGGGGAGAATTGTTGCATTTTGAACTCCTTGCGGAAACAGAGACGGTAGAGTAACGTGTGTGAGGTGAGTTTCCTGATCTGATTTCCTCAAGCTGATTTAATTCCCGTTTCTATTTAACCCGCTTTGCACGAGGCTGGTCCGGGTATCCCCGCGGTGCGGTGGGACGATTTGCAAAAGTTGTGTCTGACTTGGACTGAATTGCAAAGGGACGCTGATAAATTTATGTAATTTACATCTCTGGCAATTGCTTTAGACTCCTCTTCATGGCGTTTATTTTACTTTCACGTAATCTTTGACTCTTTCCCTTTAACTTCAGTTTTCCTTCTCCTGGCCCTACATACATGTACAGAGAAATACACCCTGTTTATTATTCCCAGGAGTAACCGTAATTGCTTAATTATATATTAACACTTTCATTTTTTGTCTTCATTGCTACAAAAACTGTTCTCTATTTTTAATTGTAAAAATAACTGTAGGCAGCTGAACCTTTTTATGCTCTTCCTTACAAATAGCGATGCCTTTAAAGCAATTCATGTGGAGGGAGACATCTGGACAGAAAAATGCTAGAATTTGACTTATGCTCCTCCCCTCCTACTGACTAATTGTATCCTGTATTCTGTGGAGTGGGATAATTTTGTACTTGTGTTCTACCAACAGTTACTGATTATATATGCAAACCTTGCCTTTTGGGTTAAAGTTCTGAGTTCGGGGTGAATTGTATTTATTAAAATGCAGCTCAGCTAGCGTGTTACTTATGCTACTGGCCAATACAGTTAAAAGAATACACAACTATAATTATAGCTTTGGTGTAAATAGACCTGTCTTTTATATGTAGGTAGGTGATTTGAAAAACAAGTTCTGCCATTCAGTCCCCATTCACTCTGAGCTGTAACTGTGCAAAGGCAAGGGTCTGAATAGCAGGACATAGCAAAATATGCCTTCTTTCATCAGTCTCTCAATGCAGGGAAATTATCGGGAAGAACTATTGCAGAATAAGCTATTCCCGAATAGCCACTGTGGAATAGCTTGTTCCAGAATAGATATTTCATGTAATTTTCTCAAGTAAATGAGTCTTGAGCTAATGCTACTCTTCGTGGATCTTTACAAGTGCATTTACCCGCACTAGGTAATCTAATTGTTATAGCTATGTCTGTCCCGGGATATTAGTACCTCATTCACTGTCTTGTGCTATCTTTTTATTGGACCAACCTCTTTTGGTGACACAACTTGTCTCTCTAATGTGGGTAGAATTTAATTTGCTCCCATAGTGGTGCTTCCCAAACAAAATAACTTCCTCAACTTTTGCTGGGATCAGCTAACAGGCTTTGAAATGCATCCTGAAACATGATTTCCTTTAACAGTTCAACCATAAGAACACCATTAGCACATGCTGCAAGACCTTCCTCTTTGATAAACATTTTCCACCATCAGCAGAATGCTCATTACGTGCCTCCTTCTCCTATAACCAAAAGTAGCAGAAAGACTGCACACAGTCCAATAGGAATTTTGCTATGCCAAACTTATACCCTCAGGAGCGCTTGAATACTCTGGCATCAACCTTGTTGGATAATCCTAAATTCTCTCTTCTAAATCAAAATTACATCTTGCATTATTTTTCCTCTTTTTCCAGCAACAGATGACTACTATTCCTATAAACAGAAGTGGTAAATTAAGCCTCTGGTCCTGTCTACACTGACAATAATAGGTCCTGGATTTAAAGTACAGATGCAACGTGTTTTTTATCTGCTCACCAAACTCTTATTTCTAATAGAATCCATGTTACCATTCAGCTGTTGGTGGGGTGAAACATTCTTTCGTGATTGTTAAGGAACTGTGTCCAAAGGGGAGAAAAGTGATAGAGATGCAGTCGTGTTAGTCTGGTCTAGCTAAAACAAAAGACAACTATGTAGCACTTTAAAGACTAACAAGATGGTTTATTAGGTGATGAGCTTTCGTGGGCCAGACCCACTTCCTCAGATCAATTTGTGGAAGATTGTTCCCAAATTGATCTGAGAAAGTGGGTCTGGCCCACGAAAGCTTATCACCTAATAAACCATCTTGTTAGTCTTTAAAGTGCTGCATAGTTCTGTCTTTTGTTTTAGCAAACGGGGAGAAACGAAGGCATGATGTGGGTCTCCTTGTATCTGTTCTAGTCCTCAAACTCTTGCCCGCATCAAATAATTTGGACAAAATCAGATACCACTCCCCAAATTCAAGCTGTTGCAGGAGCAGGACTACAAGCTGCTCAGGTGTGTAACTTCATTTCTGAGGAGGTGAAATGCCATAGTTTTGACTGCTGCAGGATTTGGCCATAAGCTCTGCAGAAGCACTTTGTAGTTAAGCCTGAAAAATGGCTCTCTAGTTTTGTGTTCTCTCTGCTATTCTTCTTATTAATTTCTGGGATATTATGGAATCTCTTTTCACCTGAGCTTGTGTATTCAGTAGAGGTAGTGCCAGGTTGCTGCATTGTGTATTCTGACATCCTAGGATGCAGTTCTCTAAGGCTGTGTCCAGACTCAGGAGTTTTTTCGAAAAAAGTAGCCTTTTTTCGAAAAAACCTCACCTGCGTCCAGACTCAAGCCACGTTCTTTCGAAATTAAATCGAAAGAACGCGGCTTTTCTTTCGATGGCGGTAAACCTTATTTCACGAGGAAGAACGCCTTCTTTCGAAAGTTCCTCTTTCGAAAGAAGGCGTTCTTCATTGTAAATAGGGCTTCTTCGAAAGAGAGCATCCAGACTCACTGGATGCTTTCTTTCGAAAAAGCAAGCCGCTTTTTCGAAAGTTCAACGTGCAGTCTAGACGCTCTCTTTCGAAAGAGGCTTGCAGTCTAGACATAGCCTAACTGTGGGTTGGGTCCCAGTGCAGATTCATGGGGACGCTACTGTTTTTATTTACCTGTCCCCATTCTGAAAGCTGACCATTTTATTCCTACTCTATTTCTTGTCTTTTAACCAGTTACTGATTCATGAATCCTCTGACTCTTATCCAATAACTGCTTATTTTGCCTTTGGTGAGGGGCATTGTCAAAGACTTTTTGAAAGTCCAAATACACTGTATTCAGTGGATCAGCCTTGTCCACATGTTTGTTGATCCCATCAAATAATTCTAATGAATTGGTGAAGCATGCTTTCCTTTTATAAAAGCCATGTTGATTCTTTCCCCACAAATCATGTTAATCCATGTGTCTGATCATTTTGTTCTTCACTGCAAGCTGGTTGAAATTACCTGCCTGGTTAGGTTTATTGGGCTGTAATTTGCCAGGATCACCTTTGGAGTCTTTTTAAAAAATTGGTGTTATCTTCACTATCCCCAAGTTATCTGGTACAGAAACTGATTTAAATGATAGGTTACAACCCACAGTGAGTAGTTCACCCAGTTCTGAAGGAACTCAAATATGAAACTGCAGAACACCATCTGGTCTTGATGACTTATTACTGTTTAATGTAGTGCATGTGCCCCGAAAATAGGAGGGAGGGAGACATACAGCCATGCAACATGAGAGCAGAATTGGGACTTTGTGTTTTTGTTTATGGTGTAGGATACATAAGCTGTTGCAACTTCCTAGTTATAATGGAAAAATTAACTTTTGCTTTAGGTAAAAATGTCTTCAACATGTGATTTTGTTGTGCTTCACACTGGGCAGAAGATGCCTCTTATTGGACTGGGGACGTGGAAAAGTGAGCCTGGCCAGGTAAGCTGTGGACTTGCACGTGGTATAAACAAATGCTGATTTCAATCTGTATGTTTGCCTTATGTGCACATGAAGCACTCTGATTTTATGGGCTGTCAGTGAGCGTTTCAGTCTTACAAAGTAGATGTTTAGGCCCTAAACTTTAATATATGTATGTGCTTAACTTTATGCAAGCAAGCCCCCTGAAGTAAATGGAACTACTCACTTATGTGTTAAGCATGTATATTTGCAAAATTGGGGCATGAAGTCACAATTTGATATTCCATCCATGTTCAACAAAGCATTGAAAAGCATTTGATTAATTCACGCTGATGTCAATGTACAAAAGTTGATGCAAATGTCAATGGAACTGCAGGGTCTGACTGCCGAACGGGTGTTTAAAGAGGAAGGGTAGTTCTTCTCCAAGTGCTTGCTCGTGTCAATTCCATTTTAGGTGTGTGTGTGCCCCCACACGCACAGTTGTGAGATTTCTGCCATAGCAGTGTTGTGCCCTCTCATTTCCTTCTTACCACCCATGATGGTTGATTGGAGAGCCTCGTCTTGCATCACAAGAGCTGTAGCAATTTTCCTAACATAGACTGTTTTGTTCAATGTTACATATAGTTCATTGTTGTTAGTTAATAGAGTCCTGGATGGGTCTTTGCCTTAAGTGGGGCATGCCCTGTTAGCCCAGCTTGAAGTTGTGTTTAGCACCCAGCAGCAATGCCCATCAGTGATCGGCACAACAGTTGTCTCAAGTGTCTGGGGGGAAGTGACAGGCAGGACGAGTGTTGTATTAATAAAAACTCCGGCCCTGGTACCCAGAAGAAGTGGGATATCTGCTTGAAGGCTCTCCTAATGGAGGTGGCTCTTCATCCCATGTCAGCACTTGGTCAGCTGTGGAGGGCTCGAAGTATATTGGCTTCGGTGTGTAGTGCACCACCGGTGCCTGACTTGACCCGGCACTGCTCCCCTTCACTGGTGCCTAGGAAGTGGCAGAAGAAGTGGAACCCCTCAGTGCCAAAGGACAGAGGGCCTGTGGGCAAAGGACCTGTGTCAGGCCATGCACCCGCTTTGGAGCTGCAGGGGAGCACTGCTACAATTGGCCCCCCAGGCCCAGCCAGGGACCTTCACCCCACTGTGGATAGCCACAGCGGGTCCCAGCCTAGAGTGGGCTCTTCAGTGCCCCAAGCGGTTCCAACAGCTAAAGTGCAGAGCTGACAGGCCCTGCACCAGGGAGCTGAGATGGCTCTGCCCCTGACACTGAAGAGCAAGTCCACCAAGGTGCAGCAGCAAGGACTGGCAGAACACCCCCAGGTCTCCTACGCTGCGGCCTGGGATCCCGGCACTAGGCCTCAGCTCACCAGCCAGAAGGCTTACGTCCCCAACGAGATCCCTGCCGACTGGGCGGTCCCTTTGACATCGGTTGCCATCCTGCTGAGGCCACTCGGCATATTGGCACCACTCTCGCTCACCCTGGTGCAGTGGGTTCTGTCCAGCATGGCTGGAGCGGCCCTGCCGTGTGATGCGGAGGGCTCTGCCTGGCCTGGCCAGAGCAGCACGATGGTAAACGTACTGTTTAACCAGTTAATTTTTCATATGGGATTTTACATCCCTAATTGCTAGGTTATATTAATGAATGTGAGGCTCTTGATAGTACAGTGATGGTGTCCGTAGAACTAATTAGATCAACATTACCATTTTAATCCATTGTGGATACTTTATTACTATCCAGAAGTTTGTAAAATACCGTGTGAGTCATTGTCAGATTCTGAAGGGCAGTAGCAGCAGGAGGGGCTGAGGAGGCAATGTTTCCATTTCTCTCTCTCTCATAGGGACAAGGCCAATCCAACCGCTCAATTTTAAAATGACAGCACACAGGATTTCAAATCATAAGAATATGTTTATTTGATTAACACCATTCCTCCGAGAGCCACATGTTGGACAGCACGGATTTAGAATGACAGTAAAAATACTTTGCAAGTCCTCCCCACATTTCCAGTTTCAAAGTCTTTGATTTAAAAAAAAAAAAATAAATAAAGCTTGGGTCCACTGATCCTGTCATTCTGCAGACTGTTACAACCACCTCTCAAATTCAGTTTATTCTCCAGCAATGGGATGCCATCCAAAGTTCAAATTCTTCCAGCACTCCAAAGATCTTGCATGACTTGAACTTTGAGCAAGGTAAAGAGGAGACTGTGTATGTGTGTTGTTTTTAAGGAACGCCATTCTAGTATTTATCTGGAGAGAGAAAAATCAATAATGTAAACCCAAGAGTGTTTATTGATGTAGCACATATTTTATTAGGCTTTAGGAAATCCTACTGAGTTCCTTTCTAGATTGTTTGTGAACATTAGTCTCTTAGGGTCTGTCTACACTAGCCCCCTAGTTCGAACTAGGGGGCTAATGTAGACATACTCTTAGCAGTCCTTTGACTGTGGAATTCCTTACCGTGAGTGAGCGAGATGAACCTGTTCTGTATTTTTTTTTTTTTTAAGGGCACCATGTAAAATGCAGCCCTTTCCAAAATAACGATTGGCAGTGTCTGTCTTCTAGAGCAGCATTTCCCAACCACTGATCTGTGGACCAGTGGCAGGCTGCGAACCTCTGCCAAGCCATGTCCCCAGCTGCTAATGAGCCCGGCCCACTGGAGAGCTCTGTTCCCTATAAGGTGCATGCCTGCGCACGCACTAAAAATTCTCCTACCACCCTCCCATGGTGAGTGGCGCTGTGGACTGTCCCTTCAGGGGCAGCCTCACCACGACCCTGGTTCCAGCTCCAGAGTAAAATATTAATTTATGTCCAAAACAAAAGGTTTCAATGTTGTCTTTATGGTAGGGCTGGGGAACCTTTTTGGGTTGGGGGCCACTGAACCACAGAAAAATCAGTTGGAGGATCTCACACAACTGAAAGGCAAAAAACAACTCCCCTCCCCCCCCCCCCCCCAATAATGTGGCCTTTCCAATACCTCACTAACCTGGCACTCCAGCCCCATGGGAAGAGGAGAGGGGGCAAGGAGGACTATGTTTCAGGGTTTCCCATAGGCCAGATTAACTCATTTGGGGTTAGTAGATTTTGTGAGCTCTCCTAGGCTTTGGGGTGAGGCCAAAAGTGAGAGGTTCAGCGTGTGGGAGGGAGCTGTCAGGAAGTGGGATAAAGATGGGGGTGAGTGGGAGGTCTGGGTGGGAAGTAATGGGCTGGAAGTGGGGGTCTGGCTGGGAGTTTGGGTGCAGAAAGGGGTGATGGTGTGAGATCTAGCCAGGAGGGAGGGTGCAGGAGCAGGTTAGAGGTGGGTGATCTGGAAAGGAGGGAAGGTGCAGCAGCGGGCTGAGGGTAGGGTGTCTGGCCAAGAGAGAGGGTGCAGGAGCAGGTTAGAGGTGGGTGGTCTGGAAAGGAGGGAAGGTGCAGCAGCGGGCTGAGGGTAGGGTGTCTGTCCAGGAGGGAGGGTGCAAGAGCAAAGGAGAGTACAGGAGTGGGCTGGGAGTGCGAGGTCTCAGTGTCTGTGTGTGCATGAGGGGAATAGAGGTGTGGGGTCTGGGTATGAGAAAAATGAGGGATGCTTACTGGGCTTCACCCCCGCCTCCCTCTTCCCATTGCTCCCAAGCATTGTACCTCAGGCACCACCTCCTGCTGTTCCCATTGGCTGCATTCTGGCCAATGGGAGCAGTGTGGAAAACCTCCAGGCAGCACATCTGCGAGCTGCAGTCCTCCCAGCCAGGGAGCACGGGAAGCCACTTACTCCCCCTTCAAGCCAGATCTTACGGCAAGGCTGAGGGCTTTTTCCCCCTCCACAGCAGTAAGCCGGCACTGGCACTCCAAACTTGCGAGGGGAAAAGGGAGGCCTTAGGGCTGGAGCCTACAGGGAAAGGTTCGGGGGGGCACCTGCAAGACAGCTGTGGACCTCAGTTTGAGAATCCCTGTTCTACGAGCATAGGCGATTGGACGCTACAGTAATAGGCTCCATAGATATACCTGTCATTAACAGACGTGTCGCTATAAAAGTAGCCTGCTTAAGTGATGCCATAGTCCTTTTGAGTGGAACAAGTGCTATTTTTAATTTCTGTAGATGGTGTCTACATGCAATGATGATACTGTTTAAAAATGGTTGAGCATGCTGGATGTGGTGCGGCGCTTTTTTGTTTCTGTGCGGGGTCAGAGAGCAGCCACCACGCCTACTCTTGGTGTTCTGTGCTGTTATTTAGCTCTAGCTGACCTCTAAAGAGCCCAGCCAGTGTCGCTTATGCTGCTAAGCGTAAGCATGATTTTTATGCTTTAACTTCTAACTTCCTTGTGCCAATGTAGTAAAGTTGTGTAACAGCACTAACACCTTATGAAGAGAGCTGATAAGCCTTGGAGGGCTGTAGGCATGACTTAGACAGGGTTATTAGTGCAGTCCAAGGCTTTGTTTACACTGCGGGCTTTTGCTGGCAGAGTATGCAAATGAAGTGCTGATTATGCAAGTGAAGAGCGACAAAATGCTAATCTATTTGAGCCGTTTTTGTGCAAGGGGTTTTTAGAGGCATAAGGATCTTGCACAAAAAGGGGTTTTTGCGCAACAAGGAAACGTCCACACTGAGTGTTTTTGTGCAAAAACCCCTTGTGCAAAAATGGCTTGAATAGATTATGCAGATGAACAGTGACAAAATGCTGACCAGCACTTCATTTGCATACTCTCTGCCGGCAAAAGCCAACAGTGTAAACATTATTAAGCGTGTTGCAAGCGTTGGTCCATTTATTTGCCTTGCTGAAATAGAGACCCACTCACTCACAACATTGACCTCCTGTGGTCTGGCAAATCCTCTGTCCAGCAGATCAGGTCTGGAGATGGTGGACTTGAGAGGTTCAGCAAGTACTCCCCTTCTGACCCAACAGGGCCCTCTTGGCACACTCCCTTCACATCCTTCTTTTGAGGTTCAGAAATAAACCACTCTCATCTGGAGTCTTTAAATAATATTCCATTTCTTCTGTGGAATTATTTATTTTAATCACCTTTCCCAACTATGGCCTGAGGGGATTTCCTGTAGGGCTTCTCCCTGCTTGGCACAGCAAGTCTGCAGCACTTCCTGTTGGCTGTGCTTGTTATTTGAGGTCACTTGTGGTCTCCAACCACCACCTTCCCAGGTGGACACTTCTTCACTTTAGTTGTTTTCACTGTGGTAGAATTGCTCAGCAGGCAGTAACTTTACACCACTTGTGTTCTTATGCATTATGGGGAGGCAGACTCGCCTTCTGTCTGCAACGTGCATCTACTGCATTCCTCATACATTTGTGCAATTACACACTTATCTTGCTCTATTCCCTTCAAAAAGTAGTTTTTAAAGCTACCCCATTTTCCTGATCATGTCACTAAAACTTTCATAGTCTATTCTGTCACTTTTAAAGCATTGAAATTCTTCATAAAGAACCAATCTTTCTTGTGAGAACTCCCTGCATTCTGTATCTGGTAATCAATTGTTTAACCTTTTGTACTGCATACGTAACTCTTTCTCTTTTTATAATATCTTCTTTCTCTTTGCTCCTTGGTCCATAGTTCTTGCCATTAAAAAAAAAAAATTAACTAAACTTTTAAATTCCTGCTCACTCAAAGGAATCTTTATATATATTTCTCCACTTAAGGAAGCAAAAAAGGTTGTTGTTTTTTTTGTTTTTGTTTTTTTTTTGTTTTTGTATCTGTCACTTCGTTGCCAGGTATCGCACCATTTGATAGTCCATACTTGCTCACACCCAAGAATACTATTTCTGTTGCCAAAAACAGTATTTCATTATTAGAATCACTCCTGGTTTCTGAGAGAACCCTTTTAATTGCCTCTACACCTAATAATGACAGATAAAAGAAAACAGCTGTGGTTAGGGTTGCCAGGTGTCCAGTTTTGAATCGGACAGTCCGGTATTTGAGCTTTCTGTCTGGGAAACAAATTGAGGAAAATATCGGATATATAAATGTCTGGTATTTTCTAATTAAGTTTTGTTATTATCATGAGTATCAGTACGTAGTTGCATGCTGCCTGGCTTGTAGACATGCTCACACTGCATGAGCATGTCTACCAGCCAGGCGGTACACAGCTATGCAGTAGAGAGGAGGGGGGGCGGGGCCAGGGCGGGATGGAATCCCTAAGTCCGGACTTGCCCGTATGCCCCTCCGGGACCGTGCACGGGATGGGCAGCACCCCCGGATCTGCGTGCGCCCAGGCCAGCTCTGCTCCCTGCCGGCCGGTCCGTTCCCTTCCCTTCCCTTCCCTTCCTTTCCCCCCCGGCCAGCCCCACTCCCCGCTGGCCAGTTCCCTCCTGGCCAGCCCTGCTCCCTGCTGGTCAGTATCCGTCATCTCCCCCCGCCCCCGTCCCCCCAGCCAGCCCCACTCTCCCCGACTCCCTCCCGGCCAGCCCTGCTTCTTGCCGGCTGGTTCCTTCCCCTGCTCCCCCTGACCCACTCTCAGCCATCCCCGCTCCCCCCTACCCCACAATCCCCTCCTGGCCAGCCCTGCTTCCCACCAACTGTTCCTCTCACCCCCCGATCTCCCCTGGCCAGCCCTGCTCCCCCCGACCCTCTCCTGGCCGACCCTCTCCCCACCCCAATCTGAGATCAAGTGTGTCCGATATCTTTTTTTGAAATCATCTGGTAACCCTAGCTGTGGTAGGCCATACATCTCTTATCTGGTTTAAGCCAACATTTATTCCCATCAATTCAGCTGTTATAATAGCTTCAAAATGAGAGATCATAGAGCTGGAAGAGACCTCAGGAGGTCATTGAGTTCAGCCTCCTGCCCAAAACAGGACCAACTCCAACTAAGTCATCCTTTTAGAATTTGACTCCTATTTCAGAGATGAAAAAGACTTTCCCCATGGCTCCCTATTCGGGCAGAAGAAGGGAATATTTACCCCCCCCCCTCTTTCCTAGAGCAGATCCTAGTTGGTTAGGAGAGGGGAGCCTTCCCCGGCCCTCTCTAAGACTTCTTGTCCTTTGTTCATAGGGGGATAATAGCACACGTTTTCCTCAGAAACAAACTATTTGCCCAGCACTGCTTCCTCTTTTCCCCCCTCTCTCCCTCTGCCATTTTCCTAGTACAGGCAGTCCCCGGGTTACATGGATCCGACTTACATCGGATCCCTATTTACAAACGGGGTGAGGCAACCCCGCACTAGCTGCTTCCCCCCAGCAGACCAGGGAGACGCGGAGCGGCTTTTCTCAGCATACACCTCAGCTTGAGAATAAAGGACTGAGGGAAGTGAGGTGTGGGAGAATAAAACTGAGCTCTGGAGAAATGTTTGGCTAGAGTTTCCCCTACAATATGTACCAGTTCCGACTTACATACAAATTCAACTTAAGAACAAACCTACAGTCCCTATCTTGTACGTAACCCGGGGACTGCCTGTACATCAAAACTCACAAACCTGAAAAGACGAGTGCTGTCTAAGAGGGATTGTCTCTCACCCCCTCAGGCCCTACTATCCTTAAAGGGAGACAGTGTGCCTCTGTTACACTTAGGCAGTATCTCTATGCCATCCGAGTTTAAGCTGCTTTGCAGCAGTCTTGTCAGTAGCATTTTAGTCATTTTACAGCAGTGTTTTTTAAACTTTAAAACCGAGGAACACCAAACAATATTTTTTTAGGAGGAACACCAAGGATTTTTTGTTGACTCCCCAAAAAGGGGGGGGAAGGGTCAGGGGACAGTTATTTGGGGAGAGGGCGGCGGAAAGGGTTGGGGGAAGATGAGAGGAGGGGGGGGGGAAGTCACCTCCCTCTTTAAGGGTGACCATTTTGAATTCTGTTCTCCACAGCACACCTCCAACTGCCTCTGCTTAAACTGTGTTCCACAGCAATCACTGTTTTACAGACTGATAAAGTGAGTCAGACTAGGCTCAGAGCACATAACATCTATTTGAAAGCCTTGAATCAAACTCTGTTTCCCTGACTTCCTATCTTATGATCTAACTAGCCTCTATGCATCCCAGAACAGATAGAAGAAGTTTAGCAAAGTACAGTACTTTGAAAATTTGGGCATCCCAATCTTGGTCGTCCCCTCCCCCTCCCCCAAAGGAACTAGGATTGTCTTTAGATTTTGGCTAAATCGCCACCAGATAAAGTTTACAGTAACACCATTCAATTAAACCTTTCAGTACATTTCAAGTACAGATTTCTTGTGATCCCAGCTCTGATAATCTTTCTAGTCCTTCCATTCCTATTCATTGCATGCTATTCCTGTATCAACCATGTGATTTTTTTTCATAGCCAAATCTTAAATTGTATCCTACAAATAAAAGTGCTGTAGCATCTCAGTAGTGAAGCTATAATTATGTATTTGTTAGTTCTTCCTGAGCTTGTTTACTGTTTTCCAATCTGTTTTTTTTTTTTTTAATTCTTTGTTTAAAAATGCAAAAACGGGTTGCTTTTCTTACCTACCTTGCCAAATGCTGGGAGGAGGGGAAGTTGGTGTTTTGTGATGTCACCTTAGGAACGAGATGAAAAGATTTTTTTGTTTTGTTTTGTTTGAGCAGACGAGAGCACAATGCAGTACTGTCTTATGAAATAACAGCAGGCATGAGATCAAAGATAAATCTGTTCACGTAGTAGCATCTATCAGTAAGAACATGAATAGCATGGACTTTATGAGCGCCTGGGTAATATTAACCCTTTCCTACCTTACTTACTTTCTTCACACCAGTCATGACTGCATAGACCTCTATCATATTCCCCCTTAGTCACTTCTTTTTCCAAACTGAAAAGTTCCAGCCTTATTTATTCGCCTCCTATGGAAGCTGTTCCATACCCCTAATCATTTTTGTTGCTTCCTGTAGCAGTGGGAGGTACCTGGAGGTGGCTCTGATTTCCCCTGCATAGCTGCTCTCAGGGGGAGGAATAAGTCTTGTCCCTCTGGAGTGTGGGGACTAACAGCTGGAGTTTGTGGAATGGTAGGTGTCCCAGTGCCCTCCCCTGCCTTGCTAGTTTTCACAGTGGAGGGCTTATTTCACTGTCTGCCACTTTTTTTTTCAGGCCCTGTTTATTGTCCGTTCCTTTCCTAATGATTCCCAACATGCTGGTAGGTTTTTTGACTGCTGCTCATTGAATGGGTGTTTTCAGAGAACTAGCCACAATGACTCCATGATCGATCTCTTTCTTGAGTGCTAATGGCTACTGTAGACCCCTGACGTTGTATATGCATAGCTGGGATTGTGTTTTTCAATGTGCATCACTTTGCATTTATCCGTCACCCAATTTTTGTCCTTGGGCAATAGCTTCCTTTGCGGCTACAGGCAGCCCATAGTTACAAGGTATTTGATCCTCTAAATACTCCAGTCAAACCTGTTTCTCTGAAATGCTTGTTTCTCTGACAAAATAAGAACTAACTGTGTTAACCAGTTTTTCGGTCACAATAATTCGTTAATATTTGGGCAGGGCCGTGAAAAAAATCAAGCACTCGATGGAAGCAGAGTGGTCTAATGGATGGAATGTCGGCTGGGAGTTGTCAGAGGCAGGAATAGAGAGGCCAGGTCTCCCTCTGGCCTGTTCATCTTCTGACTGTTGTTTCCCTCTCCTATAAAATGGAGCTGCTACTGTTGTGAAGCTGTAGCAGCCAGGAATTATTAACAACACTGCTAAGTACTATTCTTATTCTTTAACCTAATTTTCAGGTTAGAAATACTTTTACTCCTTGGAGTCTTTCACTAGACCTCATTAGCAAACCCGGAAACCTGGTTAGGATGTTTGCCTTTGTGTGAGACCAGTGACTCACCCGTTTCAAACTGGAAAGCTTTAGTAGCACTCAGGGCAGATAACATACATGGAAATATCTTGAGTAAATCTGTAAGCCTTGTGAGATGACTGGTCCTGGTTTCCGTGTGGGAAATTTAACTTGCACGTGTTGGCAGGAGATGGCACCCCTGTGTTTATGCTGCCGTGTAAAGACATGTCTGGAGCATGTTGTCCTTACACACTGCTTGCTGAAAATCACTTTCTCTGGGGGGGTTCATATGCTGATTTGAATGTGACTGTCACAATTTCAGGGTTAACTGAAACCCCTTCCTCCTGGTTCTTCCTTAAGGGCACCCACTTAAGCTTTCAGGTGTCACCTCTCTTGGACAGAGACTCCCTCCAGACCAGGAATTTAGACTTCCAGTCCAGCCTCTTACTGTGATTTCTCCAGCAGGTATGATCAGGGTTCAGTGCCCATGGGTAGCTGTTCTCTAGGGGCTTCAACAATATACATAAAGTCCTGCACTGATACAAAATTTGGACCCATATCCATTTCATAGAATACTAGAACTGGAAGGGACCTTGAGAGATCATCAAGTCCAGTCCCCTGCCCTCACGGCAGGACCAAGCACCATCTTGAGATCATCCCTGACAGGTGTCTGTCCAACCTGCTCTTAAATATCTCCAGTGATGGAGATTCCATAATCTCCCTAGGCAATTTATTCCAGTGTTTAACCACCCTGACAGTTAGGAAATTTTTCCTAATGTCCAACCTAAACTTGCTTCTTATCTTATCTTAGAGGCCCAGGAGAACAATTTCTCCCCCTCCTCCCTGTGACATCCTTTTAGATATCTGAAAACCACTATCCTGTCCTTTCAGTCTTCTCTTTTCCAAACTTAAACAAGCTCAGTTCCTTCAGCCTTGCCTCATAGCTCATGTTTTCTAGATGTTCCACAAACATGGTCCATGGATGTATATGTTTTCAGGGCTCTAAACATATATCTGTTTCCAACCAATCTTCACAAAGCAAAAAACCATTTCTTTTTGTGTACAAGCATTACAGAGAAAACCTATTCAAAACATTAACATTCCTATATGGAATGTAAAAGTTTACCAGAGGTTACCCCTCCAATTTTCCCAACACTTCAGCAAGATTGGAACCCCTGGGACAAATGTTTGTTTGCTGGATCAGAAAGATCAGCCTTATATTATGAAAAGTACTTTCTTTGTCTGATCCCTGAAAATCCCAGGTTGAACTGGTACATGAATACCTTCCTGAGGTGGTATCCCTATGGGATTGATTAGACTTTAAGGATATATCTACGCAGCAGAGGTGTGTTTTTTTTTTTTTTTTTTTTTTTGTGGAAAAACAGCAGTTTTTCTGAGAAAACTTCAGTTATGTCCACACTGCAATTACATTCTTTTTGAGGGGAAAAAACACTGAAAGAACAGAGGGTATTTTCTGACATTGGTAAACCTCTTTCTATGAGGAAGAAGCCTTTTTTCGGGGGGGGGGGGGAGAGCTCTTTGGAAAAAGGCGTGTGTGGATGGGGAAGAGGGATTTCCTTCAAAAGAAGAGGAAAAAGCACTGGTGCCCTGGTGGCCATTCCGCCCATAGTAATCACAGCTTACACGTGAAATAGCATCCATTTAGTGTGGGGAACGCTATCTTTTGAAAAAGCAGATCTCTTTTTTGTTGTTGTGCTTTCACTGTGTAAACGCCCTCTTTTGAAAGAAGTTTTTCCGGCAGATCTCTTCTGGAAAAGCTTCTTCCGAAAGAAGCCTGCGGTCTAGACCTAGCCTGGGAAACTTGCTTTAATTACTCCGTTTTTGGTTCTAATTCCTGGATGAGCTGTTGTAACCTTCTGCTGAGGGAGTAGGACACAATCAGTGAACCATGATTCATAAACTGTATACAATATCAGTTTCCAAGGATACTGCATGTAGTTAAAGTATGCCAGTGACACATTTACAGAGAGTTTTCAAAATCTAGCCTTCAGTATCTTCATTCTCCTGTACAATTACTGACCCACATCAGTCTTCCTGCTGCTTATCCTTCTATTTTCATGGAAATCATTGCTCATGGGGACGATATGGATTGGGGCTATGCTATGGTATGGAACACGTTTCAGGCTTTGCAACATGAAAGCACTGCTGCAGCATTAAAGCGCTGACGTGGCAGCACATTATTGCAACAGTGTTAAAGAGCCCCCATGAGGGGCATAGCTCCCAATGTTAGGTGCCAGTCTACACTGGCAAGTTACTGTGCTGAAACTTGCTGCACTCGGGATGATTTTATTTATTTATTTATTTATTTTTTACACTTCTGAGCAAAAAAGTTTTCAGTGCCGTAACTTGCCAGTACCAACAAGCCTTTAGTTCCCTTTCAGAGCAAATGCTTCTGCTCCATGGCTTCCTGTGATCAGTAAATCCATTTTTATTCTGTTCTCCGGGTGGGTGATTGAGCTGCATAAAACAGTAACATGATGAGTGATTTCATAATCCAGACACTATTTGTAGTAACCATTTCAACAGAAGAGTATTTGTCATAGTGAAAGTAAAGCCTATAAATCAAGACCATGTGGAAGAAGGAAAAACTTATTTTTTTTTGTCATAGTGACTAAGGGAAACTTGCTCTTCAATGCACGTTTTGTCTTAAGGCACCAAAAAATTGAGTGTAAGTATCCTGCATCTGGATTCCCCTGTCTTTTCAACTAAAGGAAAGGAAATGTAGCAGGCACCAATAGATGTACTCCACACTCAGTTGATCTTTCAAATCTCTCCTGTAAACCAGAACGTTTGATTTTCTTTCCTTAGTGTTAATTACGTCACCTGCTTTGAAATGGAAAATGCAGGTGCTTTGAAAAATTAGTTGAAAGATCATCTAGCTCACTGTTTCCTCTTCAACTATCAGTGTATCTTGTGGAAATTCTGCTTTTTTTGGCGGGGGGGGTTGGTTATTTGTAGTACAGTAGCAGGGAGTATGTGTCTACGCAGCAGGTGCAAAAGTGCTAGTGATTCCCAGTGCAGGTAGACGGACTTGTCTAGTTCTGCTTGAACTAGTGTGCTAAAAATAGCAGTGTGGCCTCTGCAGCACAAGTCACTCACTCGTGTACAATCAGTGGTCCCCAACCTTTCGGGGCTGCCAGGCACCTGGGGCCAGGGCCGCTCATGCATCTCGTGTCCGGAGGCGGGGCCACGCATGTGCTGCGCGCCCGGGGGTGGGGCTGCCCACGCGCCATGCGTCCGGGGCCAGCACCGCACATGTGCCATGCGCCCAGGGCAGGGGCCACCCACGCACCTTGCGCCCGGGCCGGCACCATGCATGCCGGGGGCGGGGCTGGCCCAGATGATTCGGTGGGCACACGTAAATGCCCTGGTGGGCACCCTGGCACCCACGGACACCGCGTTGAGGACCACTGCGTCTGGGTACATACTTGGGTAGCTAGTTCAAGCCACCACTTATGTAGCCATAGCCACATGGTTATTTTTAGCTTGCTAGTTCAAGTGGAACTCGCTTGTCTGTCTAGCCGAACTGGGAAACCCCCTCCCAGCTGCTGTGCAGACCTCTCTGGTATCCTTTCAGTTCTCACTGAGTCCCCCATGGCGGACCCCATACAAACACAGTCCCTGCCATGAAAATCTTACCTTCTACGCAGACAAGGGAGCAAAATAACAGCCCAATGGGGGAAGAGAGTCACTTCCTCTGTTTCCATGGGTGGAAGAGTGTCGCAGCCATAAAAGCCTGTGTTAGCTCAGGATGCTAATTCTTTCCATTCTGATAATACAGACACACAGTTATCACCCTAAAGGAGACTCTGGGGATGTCTACATGACCAAGTTTTGTCGAGGAAACTCAAGTCAACACGCAGATGTCGACAAAAAACAAGTCGCCAAAGCGTGTTTACGCTTGCTCCCTCTGTCGACAGATTATGTCCACATCTTTAGCTTCTCCGTTTGACAGTGGGAACAATGCCCTGTGGGTATGTTTCCCGCAGTGCCTGGAGGAACCATCTGTTGCTAGGTGTTGTGGGACCCACAAACAGAATGTGGGGCATCTTGAGACTGTGCAAAACATCCTGTCAGGCACTGCTTTGTTCAGGGGCTTTCAGCGTCCCTTAATACCTTTTTTCCAACTGCCATTCTCAGCTGTGCACGGGCGTATCTGCAGCAAGAAAGAATGGATCCCACGTTTGTCTCACATGGTCTGTTAACTGTGGTGAGGACCTCACATGTGACTGACTGGAGATCTAGAAGTTACTGACAGGAAGAAGACTCCGAGAACTTGACAGTGTACGTAAGGACAGCAGCAACCTGTCGTTGCATTTGTAGAGTCCTACATGGATGCACAATTTGTATCCGCATCCATATCTGCAGAAACAAGCCACAGATATCCACCGTTCTCGCTAGCTGCAGCTGGTTCAGATAATATGGTCATGGTATCCTGCCTGCCCCTGCCCTCTCTTCCCCTTGGCATGCAAATATGTAAATAGAAGTGAATAAGTTAAATCTTGGCATGCCACTTCTGAAAGGTTGCCGACCTCTGGACTAAACGATTAAGGGCTGCTCTGCAGGGGTAGCTCCAGGAGCCAGCTTGAGCCAGGCCCAAGCAGTCCTGACTTGTGCCAGCTCCAGGAACCACCCGCACTGTGGCTCTGCATTTTAAACGGCTCTTCCTGCGGCTCTGCATTTTAAATGTAGTATCCTTGACTAGTGTGAAGGAGGTAGAGTGCAGAAGGGGGAGAGGTTGCAAGGTCTGGGTGGGAGGTAGGGTGCAGAAGCAGACTGGGAGTAGGGTGTCTGGGCAAGGAGAGGGAGCAGGGTGACCAGTAGGAAGGGTGCAGAAGCAGGGTCAGGGGAGGGTGTCTGGCTAGGAGAGAAGGTAAAGGAGGGGACTTGGGGTAGGGGTTGGATCTCTCTGATCTGGCATACTTGGGACCTGACTGGTCCCAGATGATGGATTTTTTCCAGACCATGGGCGGTCATTTTAGGCCCCCTACTATGCCCCCCACTGGGCTTCCTGGCACTCCCTTCCCCCACAGCCTAGCTGAGCCATACACCAGTTCCCTGCATGCCCCTTGCAGCTCAGCTGAGCCCCTGTCTGTTCCCTGTGCCTCTCCCGTCCCCCACAGCCCAGCTGACCCAGTGCCCCTTGCCCCGCAAATCACTTGCTTTCCCGTGCTCTCACCAGGCTCTGCCTCCTGCTGCTCCTATTGAGCAGGAAGTGTCCCTGACTCCTATTCCCCCAATGAAGGAGGGGGAGGGGAAACACCAGTGCACAGCTACATTTGGAGTCTGGGGGCTTTTTGGGACATTTCAGTGCTTTACAGGGACACCGGGACAGGAGATTAAAAATCAGGACTGTCCTGAATTTCCTGGGAAGGATGGTCAGCATGCTCATCGAGGCAGCAAGGGTGGGGGAGCGAGTAGTCGATACTCATGGCTATCAGGTAGTCGATTAGTCAACTTCTTGCTAACATCCCTAACATACCCTCCCTGTTTTTCTAGGGCACTTCCTTATATGTTGCAACCTCTCTTATGTGGTAGGCAGTGGGGTCATCAAGGCCTCTACTGTTCAGCACAATGCACAAAAAGGAGTCTGTTAACACTGAGTCCTCCATAGTAGCAATTCACTTACAACCCCCTTTCTCGACATATCCGCTCGCTTTCCTGATGACCCTTGCAAAGAATGCATCCCACCCAGTAAGCACTGGAATCGTGGTGAGTGAGGCGAGGGGGAGGGATTGGCTGGCAGCTGTACGTGAGTACAAAGAAAGGGCACAACTTCTCTAGGCTTGTGGCTTTTCCCCTGCTCCATGTGCTTCCGCTTTGGTTCCTGCACAAGTGATTGATGAATGGTATGAGCTAGTTTCCTGCAATGGGGGAGGGGACAGAACTGCCCTGCCATGGAATCTGTAGCAGAAACTTTACAAATTCCTCTCCAGAAGTTTCCATCGCCTGCTCAGCCATGGCAATTAGCAACACAGGATTACGTGCAGCTCTCAGAAACACAGCCAGCCTTCTGCTTCTCCATCCCCCCAGCCCTGTGCTCACCCCCTGCTTTCTGGTCCCCGGACAGTGGTTGTTCAGAGTGATGATGTCCATCAACAGTGAGAACAGCCTCTGGCTACCTGACACACTCAGCAACCTTGTAGAGAGCCCCTGGTACTTGTCTACCTCCACCTCTTCATCTACAATTTCATCCTCTGAGGGGTCACCGCCCAGGGTAGTATCCAGTTCCTTATAAAAATGGTAGCTCTTTGGAGATGCATGGGGATATCAGTTTGCTTCACCAGCTCATACCTCTTTGTGCACAAGGATTGAGAAATGTGCCTGCACGGGTCCCAGTTCCTATGGGTCACTCACAGCTGGGACGGAACAGACTTGTCTCCATATGCTGATCAGATCCAGCAGCTCTGCAGTGGCCCATGTGAGGGGAGCGTTTGGTGCAATGGCCAGGCATGGGCACCTGGAAAGACACCATGAGATCACTGCATGCTGAGCCAGCCCACGGGGAGATGCTGGGGGGCGGGGAGGGGCAGTTCCAGGTGCTCAGCAGGAAATGGGATTTAAATTTTGCCGGGTTGCCAGGGGACAGGGTGGGTAACTTGATCACCTGGCTGCAGGGCAGCGGAGTTCAAACTGCTGACTCGAGTGGCTGATTGGGAATTATGGGGTCACAATCAGTGACACAATGCCTCAAGGGGTCTACCCTGCATGTTTGTCAACAACACAGGGAGGAGAAAAGAAAGTGGAGCTGGAAGTTTTTTGTCGATTGAAAATGGACTTTTTGGTTCCAAAAAAAAAAAAAAAAAAAGTCATGCTGCAATGGGAACGCTCACGCAGTTTTGTTGACAAAAGGCACTTTTCCTCGACTAAACTTGTCAGTGTAGACAAAGCTTATATAACGACTGACCGTATGGTCCCTGATGGGCAGCTAAGACAAAAGATGACTCAGTATGGGTCTTACTTTCTGCTGTCAAGGGATGGGCCATCGTTATTTGGAGCTGTCTCTTGCTGCTTGTAGAATAATGAGATTTGCATCTTTTTTTCCTTAACCAAAAACGGCGTGAGAAGTCTGGAGAGTGTGCTCTAGCCACTCGTCTCTAAGGTTACTACACCCCTAAGGCATGTCCTGCAGGTATGATAGCACTTCCACAGAGCTTCAAAGCAGAGACTTGTGGAGTAAAGGAACACAGGAAATGAACAAAACTGTAGGATATCCTGGCATGTGCATTGGAGCAGCTTGTATCCCAATAAGAGCAGCTTACATTTCAGAAATGAGGAGTGAGGAATTTAATAAAGCCCTGTCTTCTAATAATTTTGGCATTTAAAGCATAGCTCTTTCTCCTTGGATTGTGCTGACAGGCAGTGCCTGTATTTGGAGGGAACTGGGAGTATGTCAGTAGGCGCTCCTAGAGTTTTTTGGTGCACGAGGGGAACATGGCAGCTGTACCGTTCCTTAAGAATAATGTTCATCTTTGGCCATTGAGTTCTACATGCCTGCCTATAGGACAAATGATTGCCTGTTCCCTCTGGAGTACCTAAGGGCATGTCTTCGTTTGCCACTCCAGAGATCGATCTTCTGGCCTTCAATTTAGTGGGTCTAGTTAAGACCTGCTAAATCAAACCCTGAGGGTGGCTCCAGTTAGTGCCAGGACTCCTGGCAATCACAAGGAGTAAGGGAAGTCGACGGGAGTATTTGCTTCCATCAGCTGCCCTCTGTGAAGATGGTGCCAAGTTTGGCTTAAGGTAAGCCAGCTCCAGCTAAGTATTTTACATAACTGGAGTTGCGTACCTTAACCTGACCTTCTGGGTCTAGTGTAGAGCTGGCCTGGGAGTGCTCACCTTGTATAGTCCTTACTCAGATGAACACAAGGGCTGCAGAAGGCTCCTTGAGTACTATTTAGCTTGTCCTGCTTTTACACTGAGGCACAACATGCACTCCATTTAAAAAAAAAAAATCTCATTATTGATCTACAACAGCTCTTTCTTCAGAATAAACCAGGCCTTCTCTATCCATTGCCTGGGCTGAGTTAATCTGATTTTGTTTCTGATTACAGGTGAAGGAGGCAGTGACGTATGCCCTGGGTGCAGGTTATCGCCATATTGACTGTGCTACAGTATACGGCAATGAAGTGGAGATAGGGGAAGCCTTCCAGGAGAGCGTCGGGCCCAATAAGGTGAAAATGAAACGGTGCATGCAAAGTGGACTGTAAACAGCAGCTCTACTGTGAAAAGCGACTCTGTAACAATGGCATTGTGAGGTTCCACATCCTAGTGTACCCTAGTTGGTTCTAAATTAGGCAGAATTTTCATTCCCGGATCTCTGCTGGATTATAATTTTACATATTACTTTTATAATCACTTTTTTTTTTTTTAAATAAAGATTTTCTCTAAACTCTGGGTGAAAGCCTGGTCCCACCGAAGTCAATGGCAAAAGTCCCACAGACTTCAGTGCGGCCAGGATTTTATCTTTTGCATACAATATGTAACATAGAAAATATTGTATTTATTTATATACACTAGAAGAGTTACCTGGCATTGCTTGGGTCCTTAACTCAAATCATTTTTTTTCATTTAAATCATTGCTCTGTAGTGGGTCTGGGATGAGGGGGTCAGGGTGCAGGCTCTCCCAGGGAGAGAGGACAACCCCAGCCCTCTCTCACCACAGCAGCTTGGAGCCAGGTGAGAAGTGCATCTCCATGGTTGGGATGTAAAACATTATGTTTAGGTGGTTAAACTCTTAACTGGAGCAGCCCCCTACCCATGTAAGACGCAGTTATTTCAAGAGAAAACCCTTCTCTTGAAATAACCCTTATTCCTCATACAATGAGGTTTACCAGTTATTTCGAGAGAAGGGTTTTCTCTCGAAATAATCGCGTCTTAACAGAGTCTGTTATTTTGAAATAGCGCAAACATACAAGTGAAGGCGTGGGATATTTAAATCCCGGCTTCATATGCAATTTCAAATGTCTTCATTTGCATCCCTCTCTTGAAAGAGGGTACAAGTGTAGACATACCCTCTGAAAATCCCTGTAGCCGATTTAGCTGCTTCACCTTATACCTGCATCATATGCTGGGCTTTACGCAGCAGTGCAGAATACTTGAAACACATTGATTGGACTTTTTTGTGTGAGTCAGGTGCAAGTAGGGAGGGGTTGGGGACATGGGGTTACTTTCTTTGAGTTAGCCTTCTTGGTAAATAATATGTCGTAAGTTACAGAAGCTAGGTGAGCCTGTCTCATGGATGTGATTATTCATAAGACAAATATAGATAAATAACAGTTTACAGTTGCATAATTGAAGTCTATCCACTTTGGCCATGTGTAGTTCAGGAATGGCTTTAATTCCTAATCAGACCAATTTGCATGTGGGAATAACTTTTATGGAAATTGATTTTGAAGATCGTATTTAGGTTACTTGATGGGAGTACTTACGCTTCTTCTATGTGGTTTTTCCAAATATCTGGCGATAGGAGAGCAGGCCATGAGAGATTTTAGAACTTTGCTTTTCAATGTAAAAACCTATTTCTTTCTTTTTCCATTCTGCATCCCATGCATTTCTAAAAAGTATAATTAATAGGTTCTAAGTACTCCCTTTTAATTGCACTTTGGTGGTGATTCACCTGGGGAGCTGCAAAGCAGCGACTGTCTATTCCTCTTCTGACTAGTTCCTTTGACTACATTGACACAGGTTCACATCAAAGGCTTGTATGAATGTGTTTCCCCCACCCCCTTGTCTCTGACAGCCTGTCAAGAGGGAGGAGCTCTTTGTGACATCAAAGCTATGGAATACCAAGCATCACCCAGAAGATGTGGAGCCAGCCTTAAAGAAATCTTTGAAAGATCTGAAATTGGATTACCTGGATCTGTATCTCATGCACTGGCCACATGCCTTCGAGTGAGTCCCACACGGGAGGAGAGCAAGAAGTATAAAGGCAGTACGGGCCATCTGTTTCTCAATGGAGGGTAGTTACTGTGAGGCTGTCAATTTCTTACCCCAGATATTGCCTGCAAGCAATTTCTTGGTATAGGTGGTTAGTGTTGCTCTCCCTCCAAATATGTGTACGGTATGTATTTTACCTAAGGACAAAGAGTGTTTCCTGTTCATCCCAGTTCTTTGCCTTGGAACTGAGTTTTAGAATTACATGAAGTCTGGAAACCGCCTCCCAGGAAGATGAATTCTCCTCCCCTCCCCCCCCTCCCGATAATTGTGCTCACTCATTTACAACTATAAATCTCAATGAATAAAAGTAGTGCAGTTTAAAAATCAGATATGACTTAATTTAACTTTTTTAGTACATGTAACACCATTGTAAATGCTGGAGGCAGATGGGGTGGATGTTAATAACTTGTTAATAACTTGTGACACCCCCCCTTGATATAGTAACCTCATGAATTCTGGGGAGTCCTGACCCCCAGTTTGAGAACCCCAACATGTAACGTGTCTATAAAGTTGGTCCAGCCTTTGAATATTCCATGTGTCCAAAGTATCTGTCACATTTCCCAAATTACAGTTTGGCCAACACTAGGTGGCTGTAGATTTTTACCTGGAAGTGGCCTAACTGGGAGAACCAGGATTAATGAAACACATCCTTGCTAGCATAAACTGATGCAGTTGCATTGACTTCAATGGGAATATGTCAGTTTATTCCAGCTGACAATCTGACCTATTATGAAGGGAAAATCTTCCCAAAGGTAAGATCTGTTAGTGAGGAGTAATCTCCAAGGGCAATGGTGAAGTCAGACTTGAGTTTGGGCTTGAATAATCTAATATTGGACTGGGTAAAACACTTAAGTGTCCACTGTAGGGGCCAATTGTGTGGTCTGTTCTCCTACAGCTGAACATGACCTGTTATAATGTAAGTGAGAGTCTCTGTCAGACCAGTTACACAAGATACTCTCAGCAGATCAGGTCCCTATGAGATTCAGAGAGACTCAAATTCTTGCCTCCTGGAAGCAAAGAGGGGCTTCCATTTTTTAGAAGTGTCACTTTTTTCTGGAAATGGACAGTGAGTATCAGTGTGTTGAATCATAGAATGCTAGGACTGGAAGGGACCTCGAGAGGTCATCAAGTCCAGTCCCCTGTCCTCATGGCAGGACCCAGTACTGTTTAGACCATCCCTGATAGACATTTATCTAAACTACTCTTAAATATCTCCGGAGATGGAGATTCCATAACCACCCTAAGCAATTTATCCCAGTGTTTAACCACTCTGACAGTTAGGAACTTTTTCCTAACGTCCAACCTAAACCTCCCTTGCTGCAGTTGAAGTAGATGATACAAAAAGACTGTTTGGCACCTAATATGCCCCTTTATGTAACTTGGCTATGTCACTACACTACAAAGAAAAGTTGGAAAAAGATACGCAAACCACAATTTGCATATCTTTTTCCGCTTTTCTTTCTAAAGTAGCTTTTCTGAAATTTGGCACGTTTACACGGTGCCAGATTTTGGAAAAACCTCCTCTTTCAACACATCCCTTCTTCCTCGTAAAACGAGGTTTACAGCAATGTCGAAAAAGTGCATCCACTTTTCCGAAATTTTTTTTGGGAAAGTGGACGTGTTCCTTGGACATGGCATAGCTTTTCCGGAATACCTCTGATACCCCGGAAAAGAGCTGCAGTCTAGATGTAGCCCTAGTGAGGTAGTGTGTTAAAGGTTCTAGTCTCTAGACAATCAAATGCAAAACCAAACCTACTGTATGGGGAAGTTGAGCCCAAGGGTTGTACTTAAATGGGAACTAAAACTGATGCTGTCAGTTAGAACTACAGTGTCTCTGAGTCCTGAGGACAAACCCTCTCACCCCAATACACATAAAGCTAGAAGTGAAACCATGTTTCCGGAGCATTTCTGTTGACATGTGATGCTGTTTTTCCCCTTACAGGGTTTCATAAGGCTGTATTCTAAGTTATATTTGGTACTAAGTCTACTCGTGCGCATTGAGCAAGAACCCTCCCATTGACTCTGATCCCTCTCACCATCTCATGCCATTTTCACAATCCCAACATTTTCCTTTCAACTAGGAGAGCATCAGAAAGTCTCTCACCAAAACCCAAGGCAGTAATGTACCTGGTCACAGATGCTCCTTAAGTAGCTTGGTCAACCACCATCCCATGTTGCATTCCTCTGAATGCAGTTGTATCCCCTTCACAAGGCACAGTTGTGCCACCATGCCAACCAGATTCTGTGTGTGTTTAGAAGTGTTTGTTATGGCTAACTGCAAACATTCCTTATCCAGAGACGGCAAGATGTGATTTTTTTTGTAAAAGGCCTATTCCCACTGAGAGTTGAACTCAAATCCACGGCTGATGCTGTAGTACAGTGCCAGGGAAAGGAAATATTTACAGGTGTTCTCTTCTGGATGAGCCTACAACCAAAGTCTCTTTGGTAGCAGGTTGGCTGTAGGTGGAGTTTAAAAATGCTGTAGGTGCCTTTTCAAAATTGATGAAGGAATTACCACTGTTTTCTGGCAAACATTTTCTCTTTCAATCAAATATTTTCTAAGGGCAGAGCCTGTGGGTTAACCGTTGTTTGAGTGTATAATGATTGCCATGTTTTCATACAATCATAGCACTACAGATAGGTAGCTTTGAGTACTCTGCAGGAAGTTACCTTGACTAAGACAGACCTCCTATTACAAACCAGTTTTCCAAGTGCTAAAGAAGCATATTGGAATCTAGAGGAGATGTATGCTTATCTCATACAGTACCTTGTAAAGCATGTATTGAACTTTTACTAGTATTTGAAAGAATGTTTCTTTTATTGACATATACCGTACTATTGTGTGTGTGCTGTATGTTTATACCGTGTCTTCGCAATGTTGTAGACGAGGAGATACTCTTTTCCCAAAGAACCCCGATGGCATGATGCGTTTTGACTACACTCACTACAAGGAAACCTGGAAGGCTATGGAGAAGCTGGTGGAGAAAGGTCTGGCGAAGGCCATTGGGCTGTCCAACTTCAACAGCCGACAGATTGATGACATCCTCAGCATAGCTGCTATCAAACCTGCTGTGCTACAGGTGAGACAAACACAGGCCCACAGGCAGGAGGGGGCCCACAGTGTGAAAGGGCAAGGTCTGTGCAGAAAAGCTACATGAATGACTACTAATCTTTATGCATATCCTGGCCATCGGAGGAGTAAGCTCATATGAGCACTATTTGCTGAGCACAAATAATGTGCCTAGTGTGTGTGACCATGGGGCAGAGCAGGCACCAGTAAAGGGATGGGCACAGCACCCATCCTATTTGTGTTTGCATGAGTGGGTTTCATCCTGCATGTAGATTAGTGTGGTCCTGAGGGCTGCCCTAACTTATGTCTTCCTTCTGTAGTCCCTTGCAGGCCTGCAGAATACTTGGGAGTGCAAGAATGCCCTGGCCATGGCTTTTCCCATCTCCTGTCTGCCCCTTACCTCCCCCGAAATGACACCTGTATCCAGTACTCCTGCAGAGATGGCACAGAGCCAGGTCTCTGCCTAAGCCAGGAGTCCCTTGTGCTGGGGCAATTGCCTGGGAGAAGGGTTTATGCCTGTCCTGTAGCCCTTTATGCCAGCCTTGCCGCATGAAGTTGACAGGCTAACATCCCTGCTATGCAGCCTGATTCCTTTGCTACCGCCTGCAAGGTGGCCTCTCATTCCTGCTAGCAGTAAATTCTTACATCATTGTGGGAATCCCAACAACTGAAACAGACTTCAGTCCTCTTCTTTTTTCTGTTGTTGTGCACTTAAATTTCTATTTTGTTGTTGGCTTTGTTGTTGTTGTTTTTTATTGAGGTCTGCTCACTGTGTATTCACTGTGCATTGCTTTAACAGGTGGAATGCCATCCCTACCTTGCTCAGAATGAGTTAATAGCTCACTGTAATAAGCAAGGGCTGGTAGTAACAGCATACAGTCCCCTCGGCTCTCCTGATCGAATGTGGAAGCACCCTGATGAACCAGTACTTCTAGAAGAATCTGGGATCAAAAAACTGGCAGAAAAATATAGCAGATCACCTGCTCAAATCCTCCTCCGGTACTAAACAGTTCTGAAAAGGGGGGGGGGTTCATCCCTGTCCCTATTGACACAAGTAAAGCACCGTTATAAAGGGGTTCTGACTGAGACAGTATTTTGTCAATAGAGTATTAGAACCACAGAGCACTTTTCTACTTGGCAAACACTATTTTCTCCTCTATTTCTTCTGTAGCTCAAGTCAGTCTAAGGTTTTGATTCTGTACGGTGTTGAGCACTTGAAAGAGTCATGGTAGTTGTAAGTGGGAGGTAAAGGGCATCAGCAACATCTGGGCTGGATGAAGAGGTTTGCTTCATCCTTTGCCATCCCCATCTTCAATCACAGCCCCACAAATGTGTTAGGTTAGTTAGCTGGGAGTTGGTTAGTTAGCTGGGAGAAGGATGAGCTCATGCTCAAGGGAGTAGAAAGAACTGGGGACTCTTCTTGGTTTACCTTACGCTTGAAGTTACTAGGGTCAAAATTTTCTAAACAGTTTGGCAGTCCAGCCTGAGACGTGATGGGTGGGTCTAGACTGGCAAGACTTTGCGCAAAAGCAGCTGCTTGTGCGCAAAAACTTGCCAGCTGTCTACACTGGCCGCTTGAATGTGCGCAAGAGCACTGACGTTCTAATGTAAGAATTCAGTGCTTCTTGCGCAAATACTTTGACGCTCCTGCTCAGGGATAAGCCCTCTTGCGCAAGAGGGCCAGTGTAGACAGGCACCTTAATTTTTTGCGCAAGAAAGCCCAATGGCTAAAATGGCCATAGGAGCTTTCTTGTGCAAAAGCACGTCTGTACTGGGCACAGATGCTTTTGCGCAAAAGCAGTTTTTGTGCAAAAGCATCCGTGCCAATCTAGATGCTCTTCTGCGGAAATACTTTTAATGGAAAAACTTTTCCGTTAAAAGTATTTCCTCAAAATCATGCCAGTCTAGACGCAGCCCTTGAGTTTGGTTATTATTTATTTGTTTGTTTGTTTTTCAAAACTGATCACTCATGGTTCTCACTGAAATAGTCTAGTGACCATTCCATTTTGCTCAAAATTGGTGTTGATGGGTACGAAGATTAAACCCATGACCACCTCACAGCCATAAAATGCCCAGAGACAGGTAGAAGGTGCAGAGAGTAAACACACCACCAAGTGAAAGAGGGAATTTTTTGCTTAAACAAAAGTTTCTGGTTTGTTGCCCCCCACCCCTTGGTTATATGAGAGAAGTTGAGGTTTTTCTTCCTTCCCTGTGTAATAGGTGGCAAGTGCAGCGTAAGGTGGCTGCCATTCCCAAGAGTGTCACTCCTGCCCGCATTCTGCAAAATCTCCAGGTAAGAGCTTTTCCCATAGAAGCAGACTTATTAACAATACCAATGCGGCAAAATATGTTAGTAACGGAGCAACAGCAAAAACAAGGTTGTTCAGCCAAAGACTCGTTACCAGTACTGCAGTTCTGTACGGGCATGTACACAACAGATGGGTGGGAAGAATTTTTGGAAAAGAAACTCCTTTAAGTTCTGAGTGACAGAAGGGTTTGATCACATACTACTAGTTTTTAGATAAAAATCCCTCGTCCTTAACTTAGCACTGGAGTTTGCCCTTGTCTTAGATAAATAAACAATAATTTTTCTTAAAATGCTACCAGCAAAGCTGCTTTTTGCTTTTTTTGGAAAAGCTAGGACTTTCAATTTAATCAGTTAACTTGTATGATTGACTCCAAAACATTAATCACAATTAAAAAATGTAATTGTGATTAATCACACTTTGAAACTATAGAATACCAATTGCAATTTATTAAATATTTTGGAAGATTTTCTATATTTTCAAACATTGGTTTCAATAAAAGCACAGAATGCAAAGATCACAGTGTTCACTTTATTTTTATCAGAAATATTTTCACTGTAAAAATGATAAAGGAAATAGTATTTTCCAATTCCCCTCAGACAAGTACTGTAGTATCATGCCCTGAATAAAGACCTCCAGGTTTAGCCCTGCATCTATTTATTTTTTATCAAATTGCTTCAACCCCTGTTAATGAACAAATGTAAAAAATAGAGAACCAATCCTGACAAGTAGAGACCTGGGATTTGGCCCATTTAGAGGTTTTTTTTCCCTTCTTTTAATCTCTAATGTCTAATGCTTTCCAATGGGAAAGGAAGTCTCTTCATCAGGAGGCTATCAAGATTACATCTTCCAGTATGATTGTTAATTCCTTTGTAATACTGTTTCAAAGAGAGTGTTTAATAATTTACCCTTTATAGAGGAAAATATAGAGATTAGAAATTCTAATAGTGCATATTGCACTGAGCTTTTTCCTCTAAAGCCCAGACAAAAGCATATTGTAATTACATTTTTAAATTATTCCTGTCTGTTGTTGGGGGTGGGTGTGTGTGTGTGTGTGTGTGTGTGTGTGTGCGCGCGCGCACAGAGCTCTAAAAGGGCAGTTGCAATTTACCATGTCCAATCTATGCAAATGTCGGTACTGTTGCAGGGCCCCAGGTTGATGCTTCAAGGTGTTTCTAAATCACTCTGTGCCCTGGTAAACCGAGGCAAGCAGGTGCAAGTCTTACTTAGTTGCAAACCACCCCCCATTGTTTGTCGGATCTCTGAGGGAGAGGGTCGGAGGCAGGTGGGCTATAATTGTTACAAAGGGAGTGTGACAGGGTGGCAAGGTTCGGGGGCTATATAGACTGGCAACCAAGAATAAAGCTTGAATTGTTGTCGTTTTAGGTGTTCGACTTTAATCTCACAGGAGAAGAGATGGATTACATTGGAAGTCTGAATAAAAACTGGCGCTACATTGTGCCAGTGGTTACAGTAAGTTTCTCTGGCTGACCATGGGAGCAGGGCGGAGAAAGTGTGTGTGTGCTTGCGTTGTTTGCTTCTCTGTTCTTTCTTTCTTCACCCCCTGCAACAGCTATCTGTGAACAAAGCCCTGCATCTTATTAGGGTAATGAAGCTGGAGAAAGCCTTTTCATAAAAGATTGATGAACTTGCTTGAATTAGAGCAATTATACCAGGTGTCCCGAATTCACCATAGGAAAATATGGTCACCCTAATCTAACCCGTTAACATCTAACCTTATTAACATTAACTGACCTTCTGACACTGGCCAGTGCCAGGTGCCCCAGAAAGAATGAACAGAACAGGGACTCATCAAGTGATCCCTCTCTTGTCACCCATTCCCAGCCTCTGACAAACAGAGGCTAGGGACACTATTCCTGCCCATCCTGAGTAATAGCCATTGATGGACCTAACCTCCATGAATGTATCTAATTCTTTTTTGAACCCTGTTAAAGTCCTAGCCTTTACAACATCCTTTGGCAAGGAGTTCCACTATGTAAAGAAAAACTTCCTTTGGTTTGTTTTAAACCTGCTACCTACTAACTTCATTTGGTGACCCTTAGTTCTTGTGTTATGGGAAGGAGGAAATTATTCTTTTTTATTCACTTTCTCCACACCAGTCATGATTTTATAGACCTTTCTCAAATCCCACCTTTAGTCATCTCTTTTCCAAGCTGAAAAATCCCAATATTATTAGTCTCTGCTCAGATGGCAGACATTCCATATCCCTAGTTGTTTTTTGCCCTTTTCTGAACTTTTTCCAGTGCTAAGGCATCTTTTTTTCAGATGGGACAGTCACATCTCTCACACTATTCCAGATGTGGGCATACCATGGATTTATACAGAGGCATTAAAATATTCTCTGTCTTTATGATCTATCTCCTTCTTAATGATTTCCAACACTCTGACTGCAACTGCACATGGAGTGGATGTTTTCAGAGAGCTATCCACAATGACCCCAAGATCTCTCTTTTGAGTGGTATTAGCTAATTTAGTCTCCATCATTTTATATGTATAGTTGGGATTATGTTTTCCAATGTACATTACTTTGCACTTATTAACATTGAATTTCATCTGCCATTTTGTTGCCCGGTCTTTTAGTCATGTGAGATCCTTTTGAAGCTCTTGAGTCTGCTTTGTCCTTAACTCTCTAGAGCAGTTTTGTACCTACCTCCCAGCTTGCCTGGACAGAATATTTAGTGAATGCATGTGTGCAATGTTTGCAGACACACCTGATTGCTGACGGTGATCCTTTCTAGTTTTGATACTCATGTTGCTAACAGAGCTGTTGACTAATCAATAACAAAATACGGTAAGAATATGTACCTGGTAGCTGGAATATTTAGGTGCCTTTGTTATATGGAAGAAACTATGAGCATGATGGTGATTCACTGAGCAGATACTGAGACAAAAGAAGGTAGTTCAAAGTGCCAGCGAGGAAGAGGCTACATGCTGGGCAGCTGAGCTTCAAAGATGAAAAGTGAAACAGGAAACAATGAGATGGGAAGAATTTAAAATAGGAACGTATTGCCCCAATGTGTGTGTGGGATCCTCTGTTCACGCTTTTCTGATTTTAAGAAGTGTTTCCTGATCTCCAAATACCACTTATTTAAAAACCAAGTGCCTTTGAAAAATCTCGTGTATCAAATCTATACTATCTAGGTCTTTAGCATGGCATCTGAGTACCTAAAATTACACTTGATAGGACATGTGTTTTTTTCTTGCTTTACCAAGCTAGCATGAAACCACAGCAGCTAATAGGGGCTAAGGTCTAAGGGCAAGATTAAAAACATTGATAGGGAATGGATCATTTGATGTGTACATGTTCTGTTTGTTCCCTTTGGGCCATTAAGCATTGGCCACTTTTGGAAGACAGGCTACTGGGCTAGATGGACCTTTGGTCTGACCCAGTCTGGCCGCTCTTATGTTCTTGTCTAAAGTTTTATTCTTAAGTTCAAATTTAGGTGTCTGTCTAAGTGGTTTGATTTCCTCCTTCCTGTGGAAGAAAACATTGTCCCTCACTCTGAGTTTGTAAGCAACAAGTAGCCAGAGGCAGTTTTATTACGAGCTGCAGCAAGGGAAAAACTGGTTCGGACAGGGGGGGAGTTCCCCCCCCTCACCGAGGCAGATCTTTGAATACAAGCAATTATGAAGCAGTTTATATACTGTCTATTAAATATAATAACAATTAGTCTCCTTCCCATTACAAACACCAATGGCTAACAGTTATTTAGTTCCACCCAGATGCTCCTTATCTCAAGGTCCCTGCCAGAGTCAGCATTCTATCCTTATCTCCGTATGGAGGCGAGAGGCGAAGGCAGCGTCTAATTACAGATCTCGCGTTGTCAGGCCACAGACTTAGCCTGACTCTTGCTCTCTTGTTAACAAGACCAAGATGGCTGCACACAAATTCCCTTATTCCCTTTTCCTGCCTCCACATTCCGCTCTCTATAAAGGCTAATATCAGCACCTGTTGTGGGGGAAGGGGGGGGAGAGACAGGAAGAGGTATGTAATCATAAGTGGGTATCTGTGTCAAATCAATACTTCCCTAAATAAATCAGTGACAAAGGTACACATTTAGGCAGAGCACTAGATGACCACAAAACAGGAAGGTGCATGATTGACAGGTGTGCGTGCCAATCTGTTATTGAATAAGCAGCTATACTTTGGAGCATATTTGATTTTTATTTCAAGGTCTCTGTGGATAGGGCATTTGGTAACTACCGCTCTTAACACCCTCCCTCCAAATAAGGTGAATGCACCCCTGAAAAATCTCTCGTGAGCCAGATTTCTACCTCTTGTGTTTTGTGTAGCCAGACGGTTGTACAAAGAAACAGCAAATGATATTGGAATGGAACCCAGCTCAGGGGTGTACTGCTAACAAGCATACTTACCTGCAAGAAGTGCTGTCTTACACAGAGCACTTTTGAGAAATAGGGGAACATGGAGGAAAGGAAAGATGAGTGGAGAATATGAATTTCTGGAAGGTGTGGAGGAGTTGTTGACTTTCCTGTCCAAGGAGGATCACTTTCTCAATGAGAGAGTTTTAAAAAAAATGCACAAAGATCCCAAGATGGCTTTGTCCGTGGAGATTTGGGGGGCTCTGGCTTAGCAATTGGTCAAACTTTTGAATATTTTAATACACTTTTAAATCTGAAGATTAATCATGTTTAAAACTCCCAACATGTTTCCATGTGCTGGTTAGTCCTCTGCATTTTAGTCACTGCTTCCAGTGCCCCCTAGTGGTCTGGTTGAAGAACAAAATTGTAGCATACACACTAAATCAGGGGTGTCCAAACTTTTTTCAAAGAGGGCCAGATTTGAAGAAGTGAACATGCGTGAGGGCCGTCCCCGCACTCTCAGCCCCAAGGCGGAGGGCCCGCGGGGTCGGAGGTGGGTGGAGAGCGCAGGGCACGCCGGCCTCCCGGCGGCCCGGGGGCAAAGCGAACCCGCAGCCGAGCGGGGGAGCGGGGCTGCGGACATGCCCTACAGGGCAGGCTCTAGGACCGCAGAGGCCATGGGCGGCGGCGGCGCGGCCGGAAGCAGCGCGCTGGGCGCGCCAGTTCAAAAGAGCGCCGGGGAGCCAGGAGAGGGGGAGGAAGCGGGGGCCGTATTAAACCGGAACACGGGCCGCAATTGGCCCGCGGGCCGGACTTTGGACATGCCTGCACTAAATAATTAATGAGATCTAAGCTGTTGGTTTCAAAGAAGTAGGTGGAAAATTTACTAGTAGATATGTTTCTGAGATTTTTTTTTTTTCTTAAGAACATAAGAACAGCCATTCTGGGACAGACCAAAGATCCATTAGCTAGTTGATAGGGGCGCCTCTGCCTTTGAAACGTAGCAAGAGTCTGGTCAGCTCTTGCTACATTTCAAAAGCAAAGTGCAGCTGGGAGCACGGGTCCAGTGGGAGACTCACTGCTGGGCACTTCTGCCTTTGAAATGTAGCAAGAGCTGACCAGACTCTTGCTATGTTTCAAAGGCAGAGGCGCCCTTATCAACTAGTTGATGCAAATTACATAAACTATTTGATTAGCTGATTAATCTAAATTTAACATCCTTAATCTATATGCAGTATTCAAGATGTGGGTGTACCATGGATTTAAAAAGAGGCAGTAAAATATTCTCTATCTTATTCTCTTTCCTTTTAAAAATTATTTCTAACATTCTGTTTGCTTTTTTAACTGCTGCTGCACGTTTGAGTGGTTGTTTCCAAAGAACTATCCACAATGACTTCAAGATCTCTCTCTTGAGTAGTTATAGCTAAATTAGTCCCCATCATTTTGTGTGTATAGTTGGGATGGGATTATTTTTTCCAGTGTGCATTACTTTACCATTTATCAACATTAAATTTCATTTGCCATTTTGTTGCCCAATCACTAGTTTGAGATCTTTTCAAAGCTCTTCACAGTCTGCTTTGGTCTTAACTATTGAGCAGTTTAGTATCCTCTGGAAATTTTGCCACCTCACTGTTTACCCCTTTCTCCAAATTGTTTATAAATAGGTTGAATAGGATTGGTCCCAGTACAGATCCCTGAGGGACACTACCAGTTATGTGTCTCCATTCTGAAAACGGACCATTTATTCCTACCCTTTGTTTCCTGTCTTTTAACCAGTTATCAGTCCATGAGAAGATCTTGTCTCATCCCATGATAACTTCCTTTACTTAAGAGCCTTTGGTGAGGGACCTTGTCAAAGGCTTTCTGGAAATCGAAGTATACTATATCCACTGGCTCCCCCTTGTCCACATGTTTGTTGACGCCCTCAAAGAACTCTAGTAGATTAGTAAGGCAGGATTTCCCTTTACAGAAACCATGTTGGCTTCCCCCCAAAAAATTATGTTCATCTATGTGTCTGATAATTTTTATTCTTTGCTATAGTTTCAACTGATTTGCCCGGAACTGATGTTAGACTTACCGGTCTGTAATTGCCAGCATCACCTCTAGAGCCCTTGTTAAATATTGGCGTCATATTAGCTATCTTCCAGTCATTAGGTACAGAAGCTGATTTAAAGGTTAGGTTACAAACCACAGTTAATAGTTCTGCAATTTCACATTTTGATTTTTTTTCAGAACTCTTGGGTGAATGCCATCTGGTCCTGGTGACTTGTTACTGTTAAGTTTATCAATTTGTTCCAAAACTTCCTCTAATTACACCTCAGTCTGCGTCAATTCCTCTGATTTGTCACCTAAAAAGAATGGCTCAGGTTTGGGAATTTCCCTAACATCCTCAGCCATGTAGACTGAAGCACAGAATTCATTTAGTTTCTCCGCAATGACCTTATCGTCTTCGAGTGCTCTTTTAGTATCTCAATCATCCAGTGGCCCCACTGGTTGTTTAGCAGGCTTCCTGCTTCTGATGAACTTAAAAAACATTTTGCTATTACTTTTTGAGTTTTTGGCTAGCTGTTCTTCAAACTCCTTTCTGGCTTTTCTTATTATATTTTTACACTAAATTTGACAGAGTTTATGCTCCTTTCTATTTTCCTCACTAGGATTTAACTTCAACTTTTTAAATGATGCTTCTTTATCTCTCTCTGCTTTTTTAGTTGATCATTAAGCCACGGTGGCACTTTTTTGATTGTCTTACTGTTGTAGGTTTTTTTTAATTTGGGGAATACATTAAAGATGGGTCTCTATTATGGTGTCTTTAAAAAGTTTCCATGCAGCTAGAAGGGATTTTTTTTTCACTGTACCTTTTAATTTCTGTTTAACTAACCTCCTAATTTTTGTGTAGTTCCCCTTCCTGAAATTAAATGCCTCAGTGCTAGGCTGCTGAAGAGTTTTTCCCACCACACAGATGTTAAATTTTATTATACTATGGTCACTATTTCTAAGCGGTCCAGTTATATTTACCTCTTGAACCAGATCCTGCGCTCCACTTAGGACTAAATCAAGAATTGCCTCTTCCCCTTGTGGGTTCCAGAAATGGATGCTCCAAGAAGCAGTCATTTAAAGTATTTTGATTGCCTCTCTAATCTCCCTTAACATTACATAGTCACTATCACTGTCCTGGTTGGGTGGATAATAATATATCACTACTGCTATACAGTACTTTTATTACTAGAGCATGGAATTACTACCCATAGAGGTTCGATGGAACATTTTGGTTTATTTAAGATTTTTACTTAATTTGATTCTACATTTTCTTTCACGTATAGTGCCACTCCCCCACCAGCATGACCTGTTCTGTCTTTCCGATATATTTTGTACCCTGGCATGACTGTGCTCCATTGATTGTCCTGATTCCACTAAGTTTCTGTGATGCTTATTATATCAATATCCTCCTTTAATACGAGGCACACTAGTTCACCCATCTTATTATTTAGATGTCTAGTGTTTGTGTATAAATGCTTTAAAAATGTAGCACTATTTATCTGTCTGCCATTTCCTGATGTGTTACTTTTTTTCATTTGATTTTCTCATCTGATCCTACCTATACTTTATCATTTTCCATCCTTTCCTCATTAGAGCATAAAGAATCTCTATTAATAGACCTCCCCAAGAGATGTCTCTGTCCGATCCATGTGCTCCTCCACATTTGTTGGCTTTCCCCCAACCCTTAGTTTAAAAACTGCTCTAAGACCTTTTTAATGTTAAGTGCCAGCAATTTGGTTTGGGTGGAGCCCATCCTTCCTGTATAAGCTCCCCCTTTCCCAAAAGTCTCCCCAGTTTCTAATAACTTCAGTTCCTGCTGTCTTATTCCATCTCTAACATTAGATGCATACAACTGGTAGTTAGCTTCACAGAAGGAAATTTTAGCTGGCTGGCGGAGCTTGGCTCCTTGGAAGGTACACCTCCTTCTTTTGGAAGCTTTCGGTGTAGTGTAAAAAATGCCTTCTGCTCAAAAGAGGACATGGATGAAATCCTGCTCCAAATGATGTCAAATGGGACTTTTGCTAAGACTTCAGTGGAGCCAGAGGTTCCTACTATGTGTTTAGTAGATAGGAGTCAGAACTCCTGAATTCATTAACCAACCCTGCCACTGACTCACTGTGCAACTTGGAGCAAGTTACCTAACTTCTCTCTCTTGGTGTATCCATTTGTCAAGCCAACATAACTACACTTTTCTCTCTAGTGTCTCACAGAAGTGTGGCTAGTTAAACGACTAGATTATATTTTAAGTGCTTTGCAAAGTACACAGATTATAGCCATTATTAGACAAATATTGTAAATAAGAAATCCTAATTATTCTTAATCCATTCTTCAAGCAGGGCTGCCAATTTTGGTTGGATATATTCCTGGAAATTTCTTTGTGACGTAATCTTTAATTAGTGGAGACTCCAGGTCAATCCTGTAGGATTGGCAAGTGTATCCTCAAGTCCTAGCTACTGGAACATGATTTCTGTTCAGGCTACACAAAATTATCTTGGAAAGAGAAGATTTTTCTAGTAATACTATGCCTTGGGAGCAGTGACTGTTAAATATGTCCTTGCTAAAGACTGGGACGTAAAGGAAACTAGATTCTGCATGGTTCTGTTTTTACTGTCAAGCAAGAACTGGCTTTTTAACTTTCTGACTCAGATTGTCTTTTTATTTCACAGGTGGATGGAAAACTAGTAGCAAGAGATGCTGGACATCCGCTTTACCCCTTCAATGACCCATATTAAGCACAGTAGATTAGGTATTAGAATTAGGACTCCATGCACTCATTCCCAAAATAGTGGTTGCCATAGTTTATCAAAAATCTTTCCAAATAAAACCGGACGTTCTAAATATTAGGTTTCTATGGGTTTTCTGATAGCATACTTTATTACATAACATCTTCCTGACGTTGCAATACCTACATTGTGCTCATGAGACTTCATATAATACATGCTTGCTGCTATGAGGAAATGTATGGTGTTAATGGGGGAAGAGTGAGGGAATCAATATCATGAAAGATACATAGACACTGAAAATGTAAAACTAGGATAAGACATTCGTTTTGAATTGGGATAAGTGTGTAAAACCATTCTGAAGTCTTCGAGGCCAAGTGTGTGGATGGGGGTGGGGAACAGAACAATTTTTAAAAAGCAAATTGCTGCTCAATTGTTTATTACTACATTTGTTTCCTAAAAGAGAAGTAGAAAGCCATTGCCAATCTTTCTACCTAATGCAGCCTCAGCAGCAACTGTCCAATTCAGTTTTTGGGACTGGATTAGTTCCTAGCGATGCCACATGTGCTTCTAGGGCTTGCTGGAAGGAACCTTGTAACCTCTTTGCAGAGTAGCTAGCATGGTCTCATGATGATGCTGGATCGGGAGCCAGAAGAACTGGGTTCTATTCCAGACTCTGCTATTGTCCTCCAGCATGACCTTGAGCAAGTCACTTCCTCTCTAAGCCTCTGCCTGCCCTGTTGGTGATAGCTCTTCAGCGTAGACACTGGGATGGGCACTAATATTTGATGGGGGAGGGGCACTCCAAGAATTTAAGTGGTCAAGGGCTGCACTTTGCATTAGGGATGTCAATGAATAGTTGACTACCCATTTAATCAGTAAGCCTGGGTTAATCCTGTTGACTACACACAATACCATCCCCCCCCCCTTCGCTACCTTTATATCAGCTGGCTCCCATGAGCACCAGATCCCGAGGAGCCACCTGCTTCCCTCCCCCCTTCATGCTGCTGCCTCTGCTAGAAAAATTATTTTAATCTACATGCGTTTTCACCTTTTTTGGGTCATTTTCTGCTCTTAAAGAATGTATCCAGTTTTTATGGCTTGACCTGGATGTAGAAAATTGTGAATGCCAGGAACCTAATTAAAGCATTTTTAAAAGATATTCTCTCAACCAATGCCTGGGGCTTCAGTAGAAAATGCAAGGAATACAATATTAGACAACTAAGGAATAAGCAGTTCATAATCAAATGTCTTTCTAACCCACATCTGCTAGAGGTTAATTTGTACCTGAAGCTGGAAGGCTTGTACTGATGGATTGATAAATATCTGTGAATATTCTGTTCCTTTAAAAAAAAAAATTGTACTAAATTGTTGGAATAAATTACACCTTGAGGTATTGAGTTCCACATGTTAATTATGGATTGCTTGCATTTAAATTTTCCAGTTGTATTGGATTTTAATTTGCTGCCCTTCAATATAATTAAACAGGCCCTTGTTCCTGGATTATGCAAAAGGATAACCATGTTGTTCTACTCATGTTACTTTATCATTCATAAGAATGGCCAGACTGGGTCAGACCAAAGGTCCATCTAGCCCAGCATCTTATCTTCTAACGGGTCAATGCCAGATGCCCCAGAGGGAGTGAACAGAACAGGGAATCATCACGTGATCCCTCCCATGTCACCCATTCCCAGCTTCTGACAAACAGAGGCTAGGGACACTGTTCCTACCCACCCTGGCTAATAGACATTGATAGACCTAACCTCCATGAATTTATCTAGTTCTTTTTTGAACCCTGTTAATGTCCTAGTCTTCGCAACAAGGAGTTCCACAGGTTGACTGTGCGCTGTACGAAGAAAAACTTCCTTTTGTTTGATTCATAATTGATCTATCACCATCACATTTCCTCTTAGGCTTTATAGTTCTAATTGTGTTTTTGCTAGCCTTTCCGGGTCGGGGGGCTATGTCTACACTGCCCCCATTTTGTGCAAAAATATGCAAATGAGGCGAAGCATGGAATATGGCCACGCCTCATTTGCATAATTAATGAGGCTCCATTTTTGCACAAGAGGCTTTTGTGCAAGATTCGTTCTTCTACTTTTTTTCCCCAGAAAGAACAGCTCTTGCGCAAGAGGGGTTTTTGTGCAAAAATGGAGCCTCATTAATTATGCAAATGAGGCATGGTGATATTCCACACTGTCTCATTTGCATATTTTTGCACAAAATGGGGGCAGTGTAGACATAGTCTTAGGGTATATCTACACTACAGAGTGTTTTCGGAAAAATGGCCATTTTCCCAAAAAAACTTCAATTACATCCACACTGCGTGTTCTTTTGAAAGAACAGAGGGGTTTTTCCGACATTGGAAATCTTCCTCGTAGAATGAAGAAGCCTTTTTCTGAAGGAGCTCTTTTGGAAAAAGATGTGTGTGAATGAGGAAGAGGGAGTTCTTTTGAAAGAAGAGGAAAAAGCTCAGGTGCCCTGCTGGCCACTCCATCCATAGTAATCACAGCTGAACTGCGAGATACTGTCCATTCCGTGTGGATGCTATCTTTCAAAAAAGCAAATCGCTTTTTTGATGCACTTTTGCAGTGTGGATTCTCCCTTTTGGAAGAAGCCTGAAGACTAGACTTAACCTTACTCTACTCGCAGGTAAGTCCATGCCTTTAATCCTGGGTTGGGGAACCGATTTGGGGTGGGGGACTGCTGACCCACATGATCCAGCTGAGAAAGAAAGATGCACATTCCCTTTGCACATTAGAGTCTAGAGGGGCTCAGGCTCGTACATTTTGTGTGTTCCAGCCCTGAGGTGGGATGATGGGGGGGCGGGTTGGAGCTCTGAGCTTCAGGGGCCAGATCCAGGCAAGCTGGGAGGTGCAACCTGGCCTGAGGTTCCCCATCCTTACTCTAACTCTTTGGCTATGTCTGCATTGGCATGATCTTGCGCAAATACTCTAACGCAAGAGTTCTTGCGTTAAAGTATTTGTGCAAGAGAGCATCTACACTGGCATGTGCCTTTGCGCAAGCGATGTGCTTTTGCGCAAGAGCATCCATGCCAGTGTAGACACTCTCTTGCACAAGAAAGCTCCGATGGCCATTTTAACCATAGGGCTTTCTTGCACAAGAAATTCATGTTGCCTGTCTACACTGGCCTCTTACGCAAGAACAGTTGCACAAAAGGGCTTATTCCTGAGCGGGAGCATCACAGTTCTTGCGCAAGAAGCCCTGATTTCATACAATAGCACGTCAGTGTTCTTGCGCAAGGACTCGCGGCCAGTGTAGACAGGCAGCAAGTTTTGGCGCAAAAGCAGCTGCTTTTGCGCAAGATCACACCAATGTAGACGCAGCCTTTCTGTTGTCTGCCTCTTCTTTCTGAGCTCTCCAGTTAGAGAGAGGGTGACCCGAACCAGACGCAGCATGTCAGGGAGGGGAGCGATGGTGAATTATATGATGGAATTATTGTCATTTGCACCGCTGTGCTTCATTCGTCTTAGCACAAGGTTGGCTTGTGATGAGCGCTGTTACCCCTTGTGCACAGCAGTGTGTGGGGGGGGGGTGCCTTGCTGTCTGAGTGCCCCCCGAGGGTTTCACATCCCGCCAGCTTGCACAGCCCTGCAGGCTGCTGCTTGCTCGGCACGGGGGGGCAGCGCCCCCCGCGGGGGGGTACGTGGGCAATGAGCGCCCCCCCCCATGCGCACAGGGCGGCCTGCGGGAATGGGGGCTTCGGGCCTGCGCGGGGCATGGAGGCTGAGGCTGGAGGCCGCAGAAAAAATGGCGTCAGCCGCAGCCCCCCACCCCGGATCGGATCGGCTCCCACAGCATCCCGGCCCCCCCACCCCCTTCACCGGTCCGCCGACTACGTTTCCCAGCATGCTGTGCGGCCGGCGGCTACGGGTCCCGCGGAGCCGCGCCTGCGAGGGGGAGGGGGGAGGGGACTACGTTTCCCAGCGGGACGTGCGCCCTGAGTTCGGAGCGGGCCGCGCTTCGCGGCCGCGAAGGAGGCTGGGAGCCGCAGTCCGCGGCGTGTGCGCGCGCCGCGGGGCGGGGCCTCGGGGTTATATAGGCAGCCGGAGGGGCCGGGGGCTGCATTCGGCCGTCGTCGCCCCTGTCAGGCTCCATGAAAGCTGCTGCCGCCCGTGCGCCTGGCCCGCAGCCTAGGTACCGCGGCACGGGCCTCGCGGGCGGGCGGGCTTCGCGCGGGGGTGCCGGGCGGGTCGCGCGGAGCGGCCGGCGGGGCCTTGGCTCGCGCCGCTCGAACAAAGGGAGGGGCTGTGCGCGGAGCCTCGCGCTGCAGCGGACCCCCACCCCTCCCCCTTCTTCCCTGCGCCCCGCCCTCTCCCCTGCTCGCGCTGCCCCTTCACCGGGCGTCGGCGGCGCTGCGGGCCGAGCGTTGCGGGGCCCCCACGTGACTCGGCCCGGCCTCCGCCATGTCTGTTGGGGGCAGCGAAGCCTGCCGCGGAGGGAGGGAGGGGGTGGAGCCCGCCGCGTCACGTGGCCTCCGCGGCTGCCTGTGAGCGGCCACCGTTGGGGTTTGGCGCCAAACGGGCGGGGGCGGGGACGGCAGGGGAAAGGCGGGAAAGCGGCCTATTGTCTGCGTGAGGGGAGGCGCTTCCTCAGGGCGCGAGACCCCGCGCGCGGCGGCCGGGGGGGGGTGGCTGCGGGTCCCCCCCGTGGCTGCGGTTGGGCGGGGGGAGGGGGCTGTGGCGCCCCTGGCTGAGCCGTAGGGTGGGGCAGGCTTGGTGAGTGGGCGGGGGCCGCACTCCCCTGTGGAGCGGGGGCGCAGGCGCGGCTGTGGGGCCTCAGTTTGGGGGGGGTTGGCAGTGCAGGAAGCCCCCTCCCCTCCGCGCAGAGGCGGCTGGAGCCCTGGGGCCGCCCCCTGGTGCCGTGGGGTGGGCCAGGCTCAGCCCTGGGGCCGCCCCCTGGTCCCGTGGGGTGGGCCAGGCTCAGCCCTGGGGCCGCCCCCTGGTCCCGTGGGGTGGGCCAGGCTCAGCCCTGGGGCCGCCCCCTGGTCCGTGGGGTGGGCCAGGCTCAGCCCTGGGGCCGCCCCCTGGTCCCGTGGGGTGGGCCAGGCTCAGCCTTGGGGCCGCCCCCTGGTCCCGTGGGGTGGGCCAGGCTCAGCCTTGGGGCCGCCCCTGGTCCCGTGGGGTGGGCCAGGCTCAGCCCTGGGGCCGCCCCCTGGTCCCGTGGGGTGGGCCAGGCTCAGCCTTGGGGCCGCCCCCTGGTCCCGTGGGGTGGGCCAGGCTCAGCCTTGGGGCCGCCCCTGGTCCCGTGGGGTGGGCCAGGCTCAGCCTTGGGGCCGCCCCCTGGTCCCGTGGGGTGGGCCAGGCTCAGCCTTGGGGCCGCCCCCTGGTCCCGTGGGGTGGGCCAGGCTCAGCCCTGGGGCCGCCCCCTGGGGCCGCCCCCTGGTCCCGTGGGGTGGGCCAGGCTCAGCCCTGGGGCCGCCCCCATCTCGCCTGCCCCTGCCCTAGGGCTCCCCTCTGGGGCCGGGCTGCGGGACATGGCATAGCCCGGCTGGGAGCTGCACGCATGGGCGATGTAGGCAAGGAGAGGCGTTGCCTTACCAAAACTGCCTACCTGCTTGGCAACGGGCAGGGCTTAGCTGGGGGGGGCTGAGCCTTCACCCGCTGCCCAGGCTAATCTCAATGGGCCGCGCGTCAGAGACCCCGTTATGTGGAATACCTACGATCCCTTTTCCAGGAACGAGGGGCTCTGAAGGGCAGACTTTAAACAACGCACCCACGACCGGAGCAGAGTAGGCTTTGGAGTTCTAGGTGTAGGTACTCTACCCACAGACACATCTCTCTGTACTTGCCAGGGTAGCTGTTGTTAATTTGTATCTGCAAAAAGCGAGGAGTCCTGTGGCACCTTAAAGGCTGATTTATTTGAGCCTAAGCTTTCATGGTTAAAAATCACTCTCATCTCTGTACTTGAGACTTGCAGCCCCAGGTATGGCTGTAGTTCTACTAAGTAACTGCCCAAACATGTACAATATGGGTTAGGAAGGCTGCTGTAGTGTATAAGGCACTGGAGAGCTGAGTTCAGGCTCATCTTGCCTAGAAATTTCCCATCTGACCATGTATGAGTTAATATGCCCTGTGTTTCCATACCCCACGTGGTATAATACTTCCTTACTTCTGTGTTGGGGTGACAAAATCCATTAATATTTGAGATACTGTGGTGATGAGCTGTATAAGTACTCAGATAATATTCTGTCACTGAATGGGATGTCTACACACTTCTATTGATTTATCTAAATTGGTTTCCTAAAACCAATTTGATTATTTTTGTGCAACTTTGTTTGAATTCTGTTTCTTTGTTTGAAATCAGTGAGTGTCAAACCACAAAAATGCATAGCTTTAACATGGGTTTTAAATTGTGCTGGCGGGTAAAGGTAAACCCAGGAAATGCAGCCAGGGTTAAAGAAGGGGGCTGAGCCTAGTTGAATTCTGTATATAAATCAGCTTGCCTTGCTAGCAAATCCCCACTTAGAAAGTGCTGTCTCTTCTCCTTAGGATATACTCCAGTATAGATCCTCTGGCTGTTAGACCTTAACTCCACATGGTCTTGCTGGGTGAAGAGGGCACATTTTGTAACCTTCTTTATTTCACCAAATGAGGCCCCAAAGGCCTTCACTTTCACTGAGCCAGAGATAGGAAACAGGTCGCCATTGGTTACCCCAAATACTGTGCTCTCTTTTAAGGGCTATTGAGACCTTAAGTTCTTCTGACACAGACCTCAGTTTTCTAAAGAAGTTATTTGTGATCTGTCCTGTTACACTTGATGTGGCTTGGCAGGGGAAGTGAACTTTGAAAGTAAGAGAGACACATGAGTTCATTCTAAGAAACATATCAACTTCAGAATAAGTGGTCCTGTTGATTAGCGCTAACTACATGCATGATGCTGACTTCGTTTCCAGCTACAGAGCTGCCTTAATTTGGAAAATAATGAATATATTTTAGCTATGTAAGCAGTAGCTATGGTTGACACTGGTGTTATGCAGTTGATACTGAGTGGGATGGGAGGTGTTCATGGAAAGGTGAGCTAGCCAGCTGTTCAAGGCTGCTACCTGTCTTAAAATTAGGTCAACTTAAAATTAAAATCTGTCAACTTCTTTTGACAGAAAACTGGGTTTTTAACTAAAGAAAAACTTGTGTGAAAAGGATTTGCTTCCCCTACTTATTTCTTACTAGAAAGCCAGCAATGTATGTGGAGGAGGGAGGGGAAACTAAAGTCTTGGTTTCTGATGAGAAGTTAACTTATGGCTGAATAGCATTGGTGAGATCCCAGCATAAAGTGTTCTAATTCTACATTTAATTTCTGATCCGCTATGGCCCACAGCGTAGACAAGTTTCCAGACATCTATTCTGGAAAGTCAAGAGTTCAAAATCGTGCACAAGATTTCTCACGTTACTGATTCTGGAAATGTCTGGTCACTTCACCATTTGGTAACACCATGTACAACACTGCAAAAACTCTAATTGCTTGTTAAATCTTCAGTTGTAGAATGGAAGAGGAATTGACTGCTCCCTCCACTTCTGCAGACAAAACTGATAGGTAAGGGTTTTGAGAGTTAGCAGGCTAAGGTAGGAAAATATAGACAATAGGGTAATAGTGGATCTAATTTGAAATAATATTTAAATCTGACCTTGTGCTTAGCTCTAGATCAGGGGACTTAAACTCCTGGCCTGCATGCCTTCCTAATCTGGAGTGATTGCACATTGGAGCTTGGAATTCCTGGCAGGACCAGAGGTAGAGATGTGAAGGACTAGTCGACTGTTCAATAAGCAAATTCTTATAGGATAGTCACCGCCTCTTCTCTTCTCTCTCTCTGCCCCCCCCCCCCCCCTCCCACTGACCTCGGACTCCATGCGGCACTGCCGCTTTGAAATCCTATGGGGAGCCCAGCCTCAGGCTCCTCACGGCGTTTCACAGAGGCAGTGCCACATGGAGCCCAAGGTCAGTGGGGGAGTCCCCAGCTGACGATGCCATGAGCGGGGAGAAAGTTTGATGAGGCAGGGCTTGGTGTCATAAAGGACAGTGGCAGCTGCAGCCCCAGCCTGCTGGGAGTCCTGGGATGGTTTGTGCAATTGCTCCAGCAAGGCATGCTAACCAGGCATGCCCCACAGGCTGGGAGTTGGAGACCCCTGCTCTAGATACAAGGGTTGTTAAGAAATCATGTAGTTCACAAAAATTTTGTGAACTACAATTAATCTATAAGGGTTAGCACTGCAAACTCAGTCCTGGCTTGTCCCGGGAGCTACCCCCGCTGCAGCTCTGCATTAGAAATATTTTAGGTGCCGGTGGACAGGCAGCCTGGCTCAGTCCTGGCTTGCACCAAGTCCTGAGAGCTATCTCCCACTGTGGCTCCACAATAATACTTTCCTTGCAGAGCAGCAGCAGGGATAGGTTCCAGGACCCAGTGCAAGCTGGGACTGAGCCAGGCTGCTAGCTAGCCCTCCAAAATTTTACCAGCAGAGCCGCGGGGGTGGAGGGGAATGCACGCAGTTGGTATAATCATTTAGCTAAATACACTATTACAGCCCTACTAGATGTAGTTACTGTACAAGAAGCCATGGTTCAGGAGTACTCTTTTGTTCCTTTCTCTGGGCTAACACCAATTAAATTGTTCCAGAGAAACACTGCAGTAACATCCTTTGAGTGCTTCTGTGCTGGTAGCTGTAACACAAAAGCTTGCTCTAGGCATGGCTGCTTGACAAATGTTTGGAGTTTTTTAATGGGTCCCATGTCCCAATATTCCATGCCTATGCAACCAAGTTCCCTGTCTTCACAAACTCTCCCTCTTCTGCAGGCCTTTACACTGAAAAATGTAACAGAAAACTGTATTAACACCTCTTCTCATATTGCAGTGTTGTGTGTATATAAGCCCTTGACTTAGCTGGAGACTGAAAGTTGGCTATTGTATTAAGCAGTCTGTCTCTGATCTGCTTCTTGCAGTGAGAGGTTACATTTGTTCTAACATGAGAGGTGGACAAGTCTTTGTCGTCTTTGTGTTGGAGAACTGTCATCTAAGCCAACAGTAACTGAATAACTATGTATGGTGGAGGCTCACTATTTAGCACTTCTATTCACATTGTTGGTTGATGTTTGACTCTTGGTGGGAAGAATCTGAAGGCTGGATTTTAACGTTGTGAGAAATGGAAGTGTGTACTTGAACAGAAAGTGGCTATAAATATCCCTACAAACTTGTACGCTTACAGATGGTCTCACAACTGTACTGTGACTAACCCAGTCTGTGTTCTGTAACTTTACAGTATGGATGTGGATGGAGAAGCCAAGAAACTACTGGGCTTAGGACAGAAACACTTGGTATTGGGAGATATTCCAGCGGCTGTTAATGCATTCCAGGAAGCTGCTAGTATATTGTAAGTAACTGAACACATCACTTTCTTTATTTGGATGCTTGTTTGGGGCACACTGCTGAAATGTAGCTACTTCACTTGGGCCTAGGCAAGCTGTTTTTATAGTTTGCATCTATCTGAATATTAACTAGAAAACTGAGGCTTATATACTGTCTATGTAGATTTCTTTGAAATAATGTTATTTGTGCTGCTTAGACGCTTAATGATGCTGCAGAAATCAACGTATCAAGAAACCAAAGCAACCTATATATTGCAAAATCAGGAATGTTCTGCAATGTAAATCTCATTAGTCTAATCACTAGGAAACAATCTACAAATTGCAAGCAAAGCAGAGACTGGAGTATTGTCTCATTCTGGGCACCACATTTCAGGAAAGATTTGGAGAAAGTCCAGAGGAGAGCAACAAAAATGATTAAAGCTCTAGAAAACATGAGCTATGAGGGGAGACTGAAAGAATTGGGTTTGTTTAGTTTGGAAAAGAGAAGACTGAGATGGGACACGATAGCTTTCCAGTACCTAAAGGGGTGTTACAAGGAGGAGGGAGGAAAAATTGTTGTCCTTAACATTTCACAATAGGACACGAAGCAATGGACTTTTCAATTGCAACATGGGAGTTTTAGGGTGGACATTAGGAAAAACTTAACTCTTAAGCAGTGAACTTTCCTAGGGAGATTGTGGAATCTCTATCACTGGAGATATTTTAAAAGCAGGTTAGATAAAACAGATGTTTATCACGGAAGATCTGGATGGTGCTCTGTCCTGCCATAAGTGAGACATGAGTAAGTCCAGTCCCCTGCAGTGTTCCTTTCAGTTCTAGTATTCTATGAAATGGCTTAGCTTCTAGAGAGAAAGCACTTAGAACAGTTGATAGTTTAGAAAGCCCACTATCATGTGCTCTGAGCACCAGAACTTTCAGTAGAAACTATTCCAGTAGAAACTATTCCAGTTATCAGAAAGAAGGGATGACAATCATTTGCCTAAGGGTGGAGGTTGTGGGAGGTAACAGTGTGGAAATTGACTTTTCCACACACAAAAGGCTGAAATTACCAATATGCAATATTTATATCTATTTTAAAACATGGTACAAATAACCTGTGTTACTGTGTATTTGCCTTTGTAGGGGTAAAAAGTATGGTGAGACAGCAGATGAGTGTGCAGAAGCTTTTTTTTACTATGGAAAGTCTCTCCTGGAGTTAGCAAGGTATATTAAGACACTCTGGCTGGCTTGTCGGTCCTCTGAATATATAGTATCCATCTTCGTTTCTTTATAAAGGGATACAAGTATATGTGCCTGGGGGGAGGAAGCTACTTTGACAATAGCAACTGCAAATTTTAGTTTAGAGTCTCTGGGGTGAAATCGTTAAATGCAACGGCCTCTTAAAGATGATAAATTAAATGGGGTCACTGTTACTTACAGATGGAGTATGAGCATTAGAATAAGAGTGGGTTATTGATAGAATGCTTGAACGTAGGGAGAAATAGGAGATATAATCTGTGGGGCAGGGGAAAGGGAACTGTTCTTAGTAGTATCACCATGTTGTGTCTTGGTACTGAGTATCATACCATATTTACATGGCATGAGGCTCAGTACCTACTGAAATCAAGAGTTTGGCCTGAACTTTCGCAGGCTAGAACATGAGTACAGTAGAAGAGCTGTAGGTGGGAGAGGTGCTCTCAAATTTGATGCTAGGTAGAGCAGTCAAATGCTGTCTCTTTTTGAGCACAAAATGTATTCCCTGGTTCTTGTGTGCAGCTGATGTGTTTTTTCTAGAATGGAGAATGGTGTTTTGGGAAATGCCTTGGAAGGAGTGCAGGTGGAAGAAGAGGAAGAAAAAGCAGAAGATGACTCAATGGTAGAAAATGCTGATAACGTAGATGGTATGTAGAGCTGTCTAACATGCCATAGAGATGCCAAGCTGTATTACCTTGTGTGAATATTGGACCTGGATTCTTTACCTTGCTGCCCTAGATCTGAAATTTTGTGCCAGAACTTTTAGCAGATGGAAGAATCTTATTCTGTAAATCTCCCAAACCTAGCTAAATTTTTTATTTTGCAAGAAACTCTTCTTTCACACTGAGTCAAGGGGTCACAAAATTTGTCAATTGTGCAGCATTACTCAAACTTACTTTCCTGTTCCTGTTCTAAGTTTTCCAGCCAGCTAGGACTGCTTTGTATCCTTGCAGCAGTACAGTGGCATGTGGTATCATTCACTTTAAGTTGGTCATAAGGGGGAGTTTATTTTGGGTCAGGCTCGCCAAACTGTCCTCAATATAAAAGTTCAAGGGCAGTTTTCTCTAATACATTGCAGAGGATTACTACTCAAGGAGTTTTTAATCCATCTTGACAAATGGATTTAACTTGGCATCTCTTGCTCAGCTGTGACTAAAAATTCTAATGCATAAAACTGTTTTGCTTGAGTTGTCACTTACAAGACCATAGGGACTCCCAAAGCTTGTTGGTTGGGACTTGGGACCCAGTTTCTTTAGATTTCATAAGGAATTGAGTTTAGGAACATGGGCTATACACACACTGGAAGGGCCCGAGGGTGGTATTTTTCAGTTTCTATTAATGCTTTTATTACTAAACTCGAAGGAATGTTTATGCTTCATCTTCCTTAACTATGTAGAAGAAACAAGGGAGGAGTTGAGAGAGCAGGTATATAACGCCATGGGGGAAAAGGACGTATCCAAAAAATCTGCAGAAGAGTCTTCAGTACTGAGTGAAGCTGGGAAGGAAGCAGGAGAGGATGTGGAAATGGGAGGAAAATCAAGAGAAGCAGCAATTGCTGACACAGAGAAAAAGCTTACAGAGAAGGCGGAAGAGCGGGTAGAGGCAGATATGCAGGAGAAGACAGTGTCAGAAGAGGAGCAGGCAGAGGTGGCTGTGGAAAAGGAGGCAGTGGCAGACAATCCTGTGATAGAAGCAGCAGAAAAGCAAGCTGAGGCAGGTATTGAAGAGAAGAAGGCAGTGGCGCTGGCCACGGAAGAGCAGGCAGATGGCTATGTGGAGGAGAAGGCAGTGGCGCTGGCCACGGAAGAGCAGGCAGATGGCGATGTGGAGGAGAAGGCAGTGGCCCTGGCCACAGAAGAGCAGGCAGATGGCGATGTGGAGGAGAAGGCAGTGGCCCTGGCCACGGAAGAGCAGGCAGATGGCGATGTGGAGGAGAAGGCAGTGGTGCTGGCCAGGGAAGAGATGCTCAAGTCAAAAGAGGTCCTGGCCTCAAAAGAAACATTGCTTGCAGCTGGAAATGCTACCACACCTGCAGAGGGTAAAGAGTCAACTAATGAAATGCAATCTGAAGAAAAAGTTGAAGTAAAAGTTGAAGTAGCTGTTAAGGTAGAAAAAGAGAGACATGACCTGATGGAAGAGGGAGATGGTGATAAGGTAGAAAAAGAAGAGGAGAGAGAGGACCTGATGGAAGAGGGTGAAGGTAACAGGGATAGGAGAAGTACTTTTGGGTGGATTACTTGATGGTTTTGACTTGCTAACTGGGGTAAAAGTTACTTTTCCATTCAGAATTTTCTGTTTGCCAAAGACTAATGGAAGGTTCCAAACAAAGGGTGCTTGGATATAAAATCCTCCAAATAACTGGCTTCAGTTAAGTTTCACATAGCAGTGAATCATTTTAGCTTTTGTCTAATGCTTAACTAACTGCAAAGCAAAATCTGTGGTTATCTTTTGGGGGGCTGTGGCTAGCTTCAGCAGTAATGTGTGGCAAGTAATATAACTGGGCTGGTAGAGAATACTGAATGGATGTTCACTTGCATGTATGTGGGTTTATTGCACTAACCTTCAAATAATTTGAGTCACAGGTTGCTTTCTGGTCCTAATCTCCAATTTTAGACTTTGGAGCAGTAAAGTAGAATCCACTGAATTGATACATATGATAGCATATCTTGTATTGAGAATTGGAACTAGTCTATGGAACCTCATTGACTAAAGAATGAACTTCATTGTGAAACTTAAATGTAAACTGATAGGTTTTAAAATTCTATTGTAAATTGGTGCTAGCTTATACAAGCTTCTTCCTATGTAGCTTTTCATGTTGTTCTGCTTCCCTGCTTCATTTACCTGCTTAACTATTCTAACAAATTCTATATGCTTTCCAAAATAACATACTTAGACGTTAAGAGGCTATAAATCATCATATGGTATTTTGACATTGACAATCCGAATGACTGTTGGAACATCATGGCGGATCAGTCTATAACAGCCTAAGCCTCATTTTAATAGTAACAGAACATCCACAGTCTCAATTTCCTTAGCATCGTCTGGACAATATTAGAGGCGTTTTTCATTTTGAACATCATGGCAGAACGATCTAGAACAATCACATAGGATGTAATCTAGCCAGTGTAAAACAGTGGCTCTCAATCCTTTCAGACTTCTGCGTACCTTTCAGCAATCTGATTTGTTCTGCATACTCCCAGGTTTCACCTAATTTAAACTACTCGCTTACAAAATCAGATATAAAAATATAAAGTGTCAGAGCTTGGGATGTTACAATAGTTGGTTAAATGCTAACACTTAACGGTTTAACTTAGGGCCTGCTCGTGGTTATGGAATCCCTTCACATGGCCTGCCAACAGTTTAGCATCCCTAGTTAGAGTACACTATCTACTGAAACTCTTCTTGTTTTTACCATTATTGTGGTATTTACTTATTCAATAACTTTATACTTGCATTTCAATGTATAGTGTGTATATATAGAGCAGTATAAAAGTCATTGAAATTTTAGTTTGTACTGACTCCACTAATGCTTTTTGTTGCCTGTTGTAAAACTAGGCAAATATCTAGATAAGTTGAGGTACTCCTTGAAGACCTATGCATACCCCTGGTTGAGAATTGCTGCTGTAAAGTATCTTCAGTTACCATATGCTTGCAGATAGACCCTTGTATTCTCTTTCTCTTGCCTCACTCAGTCTGTGCCAACAAGAAAAATAGCTCTCAACTTTTTTCCCTCCAAATGGCATGGGTGGGGGCAAGTACGCTGACATCCATTTGTTAACTTTGTGAGGATTGTTTGATAACAGCCTCTTGGCCTAATGTTTTTTTCCTCCAGTCTCGAGTTGTAGTCATGTTTGCACAGGTAAATTATCTAAGTGTCTTATTAGGAAGTTAAACACCTAGGTTCTTTGTCCCCATGCTTATCAATCAAGTGTTATACATAGGAGACTTGGCCTGTTTTTGCTGCCGGTATACCATTGCCAATATGGTGGTTGAATGTGGCTCTAGCTGTGGCAGTTATCACAGATGACCACCCATGCGAATCACCCTTATGTTCTAGAGACCATACCTATGTTCTTTCTGTCAAAAGTAACAAGCTTCCTCAAGAGAAGAGAAACTTGAACAGCACAGAGGCTGGTTCCAGCTTTCCCACAGAGCTGCCTTTTTCCAGATCTGTACTAGATTTCCAAGCTTGTATGGGAAGTTGCATGGATACTGCAAAATTACACATTGCCTGATTAAAATCTCCTAGGTTGTCGAAATCATAAGCAGTCTGCACTTGAGTTTTAGAAATAGCTGACACACATGGTATCAGAAATGCTACCTTGATGACTTGTAAGACTAAATGCTAGTCAGATTTGTCTTGGGTGATGTTTACAACTTCATGGACTTCACTTGGGAGTGCCCATGGGAAAGTCAGATTTTAGCCCTAAAACTTCCATTCTAGGTAGTGCAAAATCCGAAAACATAATGTTAAGCCTCTTTTGTAGAACTGTAGTAACATTTTTAGCAAGATGAGTATTGCAAGAGGCTACAGTATCATTTGGACTGTTCTAACATTGCACATAATTCATCACGGAAAAGAGGGAGATGCTTGCCTAAACAACTGAGCCAGGCAAAACAGATTGTGTAGGTGTGCATAGCAAATAACTAGTTATTCTCTGCAAACTTTCCTTGCAGAAACAGAAGGATCAGATGAGGAAGATAAAGAAAATGACAAAACTGAAGACGATAAAGAAAATGACTCCACCATTGAAGAGAAGGTGAGAGATTTTTTACTGTTCTATTCATTTGGAAGAACACAGAACTAATGCTTATGGCTGAATAGCATTGGGTAATCCAGGCACAAAAGGGGTTCTGTCTGTGACCTTGGGTCCTTGTCATATTCTGATTATCCTGGCACCTTTGCAGACTCTTCAGTGACTATGAAAGGCATATTTGTTAGTCTTGGGTAAAACTAATGCCCAAAGTGATATTATACTAGTCCCACTTCATCATCTCAGACCTTGCTTGACTAATACGTTTGACAAATGGTGGTTGTGCTGTTATGCTCTTTCTGGACCAGTGACAGCACTCTGGTAGCCAGTGCAGCTCAGAAACAGATTGTACTAGACTGCAGGTGTATTCTCACAATGAACATACTTCAGCTTCACCCTTCCCAATAAACAGCTTGTAATTCCCACTCCTGGGGGAATTCTGCACCAAAACCAAAAATTCTATGCATAATGTTGTAAAATTCTGCATTTTTTCCAAAATGCAATATAATCAAGTTGGCTTCAATTATTTTGGTTACAGTATAATGGATGGGGAATGGGAGAGAGGAGCATTGGAGGAAATCACCAAACCCCCCTCTGTCTAATAGAAATGTAGGTAGGTTTGACCCTTCTAGTTATTAGTCAACAAATACATGCAGCCATATGCTCACTGTTACATCACAGGCAACTAAGAGCAAGTGAGGGCTAGGGACTCAAACTCACAATTTATACTGGCTACTGCCTGTCTCCAGAAAGCTCTGTAGCCATCAGTTCATGAAAATGTTTGTGATGGGAAAGGTTTTCAGTCCAAAAGCTTAGCACTTTACAAAGCCTTTATACTCCCAGGCTACATCTACACTAGCAAGATTTTGCACAAATACTTTTAACGCAAGAGTTTTTGTGTTCAAGTATTTGCACAAGAGAGTATCTACACTGGCATGTGCTTTTGTGCAAGAGTTGTGCTTTTGTGCAAAAGCATCCGTGCCAGTGTAGACACTCTTGCGCAAGAGGGCTTATCCCTGAGCAGGAGCATCAGAGTATTTGCGCAAGAAGTACTGATTTCATATAGTAGAACGTCAGTGTTCTTGCGCAAGTACTCGCAGCCAGTGTAGACAGGTGGCAAGATTTTGCACAAAAGCAGCCGCTTTTGTGCAAAATCTTGCCAATGTAGACACAGCCCCAGAGTGTCCTTTGCCACTTTTTGGAGCCTTAAAACTTTTATACCTATTCATACTCGTACTCCTGAGGGAATTCAAGTATGAGGGAATTCACTAAGCAGCCAGCATTCTGCTCTTTAAGGGAACTGAGCCTGCCCTTCAGCTACCCCTTCAGAAATGCCCCATAGCCATACCACAATAAAGAGCAAAAGGGACAGTCTTTCTGTCTCGTGTGAGACTGCTGAGCCTTCTTTCCCAGGTGGCCACTTTCATTTCTTCCAGCTGCTGTGGGTGCTCAGACAGACCTGCCTGCCCTGACAGGGAGGGGGCAGATGACTACTCTTGCAGCTTCCCTTCACTCGCAGAAATCATTTTTCTGTGGGGAAGCAAAAATCTTGGTGGCTATGAATTTTGTGCATGCACAGTGACGCAGGATTCCCCCAGAAGTAAACGTCCATCCGATTCTCTACTGGTCTGTTAAATATTTATATTCGCCTCTTTACCACTGCACCTTTGTGACTTGGAGTAAGGTGAATTTGAGAAGGGTGGGAAGGGATAAAGTTCTGGTAGCTCATGGATGAGCCTCTGGCTCCAATTGCAATAAAATCAATAGGGATATACATAATCAAAAACTCACAGGGACTGTGTGTCTTGTGTATCCTTGCAGGTATTGCATAACTAGAATTTTTACATATAATGTAGCAATTCAGCATACCTGTGCACTGACTTGAAGGACTCGTTTAACACAGGGTTTCTCAATCCATGGGTTGACGCTCAAAATTGAATTGCCAGAATGTCAGTGTCACACAACTGTCTGGTCTCAGCTCTCCACACTAGGATTTGTTACTTTGTGCTGGGTTGCAGAATCACTCAAGCTTGGCACCTGTCACAGTAAACCTGAAATCCTGGACCAAACCTAAGGAGAGCTGTGATTGCTTAGAGTGGGGAGCAGAGCCCAACCAGCTCCACAGGACATACGTTGATACTGTTACCTAAGACACATGACACAGACTGTTCTCTGTCTGCCCAGGAAGGAGGGAGCTGTGTGCTTCTTGGAGAGTTATTGGCTTGTCACCTCTCTGCCCTCCAGTTCTTTCTCCAGACCACCCCAACTCCTCCTAGGACCACTGATCTTTGCTCCTCATGGACTATAGAGGAGCAATATTTTTGCTGAGCTGTCTTGGCTTGCTTCCTCTTCTCCCTCCCCCACTCCCATTGGTAGGGTTTTTTGCAAGTTTGCATATGGCCAGGACATCTGAAATTGTAGCTCAAGAGTCCCTGCCACATGGGCCCAGTGAGGAGGTGGGGTCATTGTTGAGACTGGGAGCATCTTAAGGGTGGTAGTGGTATGTTTGGATTGTGATAGGCCATTTGAGTCAAGTGAGTCCTGACCCAAAAAGTTAGTTTTTCTTGTTTGACATACACCATATTTTAGCAGGCCACTACACAACTGCTTTAAATGGAATTTTTTACTGCATTGTGTTGGTAATCTGTTAGATGCAAATGGCAATACCTTGCTTTAGCTTTAATTCCTGGTCCTCTTACTAGTAGTATCTTAAGTTCCAAGGTAATGTTGGCAAAGGTTTTCAGTGGTATTCAAATGACTGTAAATAAACTAAAGATGTGAGATGTAGTCTTAAACAGAACCTGAAATCAAGAACTCTTGAGTCTCAGCTAACTTGAAAACAGCAGACTACTGTATGAGCTTGGGACAGTCTCAAGCTGTGGTGACAAATTTAACAATTTTCTATGGCTTTAAATCATAAATTCCTGATAAGCATCTTTCTACACTGTCACACATTGCTTCACTGGGACAAGTCTTTGTATTTAAATTTTTAAATTTAATTCTAGTCGTTTCAGGAGAGTGAAGAGGATGAAGTTGGAAATCTGGAGCTAGCCTGGGATATGCTGGAGTTGGCAAAAGTGATCTATAAAAGGTAAACGTCACACATGTTGAGCTGAGTCTGTTGGGGGGGGGAGGAATAAAAACTTATAGGAAACCACTATAGAAAGTTGGCATGATAGAGGCAAAAGCCTCTGATCAGAGGTTTTTTTTTATAGCAGACTGTCTAACTAAAGCTTTCTTGATTTAGACAGGAAACAAAAGAAGCTCAGCTCCATGCTGCTCAGGCTCACCTAAAACTAGGAGAAGTGAGCATCGAATCTGGTAAACTCTCTGAAATCTGATTGTACATAAAGTGCTAGAGTACTAAACGGGCTTAACTTCTTGCTTGCTTTCACCCATCATGTGCTTATTTAAAATGGCCATAGGTGATGAGCAGGGCTTGACAAGTGGCGGTGAGTCCTATTCACCAGCCACATGGTTTGGCATGCTGCGCATGCGCAGACCGCGCTGTGGCACCATGCCGGGCTAAAATCTACTCGCCCTGGGTGGGTAGATTGCCCTAATTGTCGAGCCCTGCTGATGAGGATATGCCCAGAAGTTTGAATAGTCTTGGGACAAATGAGGGAACAAGCCAATTAACTGCCAACTAAATAAAATGAGGGAAGGCCATGTTGAGCCTCAACTTCTTTTTTTTATTGCTGGAATAGAAATAGAAGTGACTTGAAAATAGACTTGTACACAGTAGCCGCTCTTGAATATGTCTCCAGAAATTCTAGATGAGAACTTGTTGGGTTCTAGAAATTGGCTGACTCCCCCAAACATCTCTGGTTGGCTTCTTGGTGTTCTTGAGTGCACACAAGGAAAAAATGCGTCAGTTGCTTAATTCTGAGATTTTTGCCTAAGTTGAAACAATGTAGTTCTTTATCATCTTTGCCCCCTTTGGCTAGAAAGTGATTTCAGACTGAATTCATCTGGGAGGATTCAATGGGTGGTTAGGACTGCAAAACTAGGATTGTGCATATGGCACTGTCTAAATCACTGCTCAAATGAGGGGAGAGGAGGAGGTTGGGCAGAAAGTGTAGCACTACATGAAAATGATTAACTCAAGTTGTGTGTCTAATTATTAGCTTCACTTTACGAGGCAACTGATATCAGTCCACCTAGAATCAAAGAGCAGTCTGTGGAATAAATTAGATGGGGAGACCTGTCATGTAAGAATTGCTTGGCTTAATATGTATAATGTTTGTTAAAGGTTCATGGCTTTTTTTCTATTTGTAGAAAACTATGCACAAGCTATAGAAGAGTTTCAGGCATGCCTAGCCTTGCAGCAGAAGTATTTAGACTCTCATGACCGCTTGTTAGCAGAGTCACACTACCAATTGGCACTGGCATATCACTACAACAGCCAGTTTGATGAAGCAATTCTGCAGTTCAGTAAATCTCTTGAAGTCATTGACAAAAGAATGAGTAAGTAGATTTGCTAAAACTAGATAACTCATAAGAAAGCTGGAGAAAGCTAAGATGTTAGTAAAGTGGAAATGCACTACTCTCTCCATTAGAGACCATTGAGAGAGATGTGGAGAGTAGGGATGTTAGTGTTTTTGTAAACATGTAATCACTAAAATTTTCAGCAGTTACCAGTTTACATAGGGAGGAAGACAGCTTTTAAGCTGGCTCCCTGTGAGCACCTGCTCCTGCAGAACCGCCCTGCCCTGATAGAGGCAATGCGGGTGGTGGGGATCTTTCATTGAAACCATGAGGGTTAACTTTTGAGCCCCGGTTCACTGGTTAACCATTTAAATGTGTACACTGGCATGTCCCAAGTGGAGAGGAGCTCAGGAGCTTTTGCCTATTGTATCATTGGTTTACTAAATTGCTGACTAACTTGTATTTCTAGTGATGCTGACTGAACGAATAAAGAAAACAGATGGAGGAGCTACTGAGGACGAGAAGGAGATCGAAGAATTAAAGGGGCTACTTCCTGAAATTAAAGAAAAGATAGAAGATTCAAAGGAGTCTCAGAAGAGTGCAAGAGTAGCTGAACTGGCTTTGAAAGCAACTCTGGTTAGCTCTTAGTTTGTTTACTCTTCTAGTAAGTTGGCATTTACTCCTAGTTGAAGGGGAGAGCAGAAGGACTTACAACAGCAGGGTTGGCTGTTACTGGTCTAGAATTAGTGCTCATCTGCAAATGACCTTCTGTGACCAGAAAATAAATTTACTTCTGTCCCACTATGCTTTCTCCTCTTGATAAAGCTACCGCTTGTTGGGAAAGCGCTCAGCAAAGGGGTAGAGAAGACAATTTCACATGCTAGCTGTTATTGTTCAATCAACAACTGTAAGAGCAATGGGTTTTTTGGGCAATGGTTTGGGTTTTTAGCAAGATAGGTAGAACTTAATTGTTCTCCTCCCTACCTGATAGGCAACCTGTTTGCTCATTCACTGCAAAATCAGTTGGTTGGGTTGGTATAAACTTCTGCAAGTTGGGTACTTGGTGCAAGAAACAAAACTGAGGATTATTTCGTAACTAAAGTCAAATTGATTTGGTTAATGCATATATAATAAAACACCACATCCTGGAGAGAAACAGAACAAACCTATTCATGATACAGCTAGCACATGAAATGCAGTGTGTGTATCTGTTTCATTGTAATAATATATTTACTTCAGAAGTAAAGAGTAGGCAACAGTTATTTAAAAATGAATGAACTGAAATGTCACACTTGACCTCTTCTGTTACTATCGCAAACTGAAAAGTAGTTTAAGATTTTCATGGCAGGCATCCAGGGGTGGCGTGTGAGCCTAGGCAAACTAGGCAGTTGCCAAGGGTGCTGCTGGCCCAGGCGCCTGATGATGACTCCATGGCCATTGATGGGCTGTGCGCCTTCCGCCTGGGGCGCCAGCTGTCGCAGCCGGCCTTGAGCTGCTCCTGCAGACATCCTTTTGGGTGATCAGTAACACAACTGGAAGCCAGAAGAGCTTGACTAATTGCTATGGTTTCTTTCATTTTAGGTTGGAGGCACTACCTCTGGTTTTACACAGAGTGAAGAAAGCTGTTCTGTTTCTACAGTAAGTGAAATAAATCAGAGTTCAGACAGGCATTTAAATACTACTTTATTGGGAAGTTTTAATGTTGCTTTCTTTACAACCTCTGTCTGGTAATAGGTCTCAGTAAGAAAACCAACTGATGGAGCGTCCCAGTGTGTTACAGACATCTCCCATCTTGTCAGAAAAAAGGTGTGTCCAGATATATAGAGCTGTTTGTCCAAACTAATATAAAACTACTGCTGGCTTGCACTGTGTATAGTTGGCTAACCAAAGCCTTTAACTCTCACCGTTATGCACAGAACAAATTCTTGGGGTGGGGAGAATACTGCATAAAACTCCTTTCCACTGGGAGCCAATCAGTCTGGGAGCCAATCAGTTTTCCTGGAAAGTAGCTTTTGATGGTTCCTTGTATGCTTTACAGCACCCCTCCTGATCCGCACTGGTTTAATTTCAAAGCTGAATTGTGTGGGTCCTATAGACACTCAGTGCTCTATGTTGAGGCCCTGCATGAAGGAGCAGGGTAGGCCATAGATATTGAGGGAAAACAACCAGCCTGAGTTGGGTTCCCTTATTTCCAAGTGGAAACGGAGCATTGGAGTTAAAATAGCAAAGCCAGTCTAAAGGGGTAGTTTGTATACTCCTAGTAAAATCTGACTTATTGGAGTAATTAGTAATCAAAGTGTTTGGTGCTGTGTGTGGTGGTGTGGGGGGGGGGGGGGAGGTGGAGGAAAGTGTCATTAGTATTTTCCTAATCTAAATCAAATTTCCGAGTACTTTTCACTTGCATATTGATGTATTGTTACGGCATGCAATGTTTGTTTGCATTTTTTCATGCCAGCATCTTTCAGTCCCAACTCTCAGGGCACATCTGAAGCCTCTGCCATCAGTTCAGAAGCTTAGCTCAGATGTAAGGGTACTAAAACCAGAAATTTAATGTATAAAGAGGATGCTTTCCTACCAAAGTATAATTAAGGATGGCAAAAATGAAGATACTACTAGTATCTAGGCAAGGTAGAATCAGGATTCCTTACTGCAATTGAACTCTTGTGCCAAAAGCTTAGGATTCATTTGACATTTTAAGTCCTATTTGGTGTAACCCATCGTGACTAGGGATTGAGTAGTTAATGTGCAACATCTAAACATTAATTTTCTAGAGTCTTAAATTTGTACATAGTGAAGACTAAACAATTTTGTCTTCAGAGGAAACCAGAGGAGGAGACTCAACAGGGAGACAATGAAGCTAAGAAATGTAAACCAGAACCGGCTGTCAATGGTGGTGGAGATGCTGCCCCCAGTGGAAATGAGGTTGCAGAAAAAGTGGAAGAAGAGGTGGGCAGTTGAGTCAGGAGTCTGTGCCGTGTATATTTCCGTCTGTTCAGGCATACTTTTCATGCCTGATGCGTCTAATACTTTACCTGCTGGCTGTCTTCCTAAGACTGCTGTATGGAGCTAGGAATTTGCTGGGTTCAGCAGAGTGCATGTTACACACACATCTGACCCTTAGTCATTTGGAAAGTAAAACAGCCCCATAGTTTTGCCCACTGGGGAGATGGTAACACAGAGCTAAGTGTTTAAATTACAGCTGAGCAAAACCACAAGATTCTCCTAAAGTATTGGTGTGTAATTGACATGGAGTAGAAGCCTTACTTAAAACCAAAGGGCATGCAGGCTTTGAAACTTGTCTACATCTAGATTTCAGAATAGTGCTTGGTTTCTATAATTACCAGTGGAGTGTAGGTAACCAGTTAATGTAACTATCCAAGCTATCAACATTTTCTGAGTTGGCACATGAATTAGCTGATGTGGAACATGTAATACGGATTCTTAAATTGCATTTCTCTCTTTCAGACAGAGAAAAGGCCACAAATGGAATCAGGGGCTGCAGTTGAAAATACAGTATGATAGGTCTTTAACATGGACCCCTCCTCTCCTCCCAAGGAGAATGGTTTTGTATATAGTGTATTTTTTCACTTTGACAACTTTTGTATGACTTCAATAAAGATTGTAAGCAAATGTTTCAGACTCTTCCTTAATATGGGTGAACTATGTTTCTGGTACAACAGAACAGAGGAACAAATTCTCAGCTCTATTGTGCTGTTGACAAAATGTCCCAAGGAACAGTAATGTTCATCCAGAGTGTATCTGCAGAAGCTTGCTCACTTGACCCAGCTACTTGTCAACTGCAGTGAGGTAAGTAACAAATAATCTTGATGATCCTTTGCTGCAGAATGTAATCTTGCTTGGCCAATTGAGTCAACTGTGTCGTCTTTCTTGAGTGCTAGATTTGATCTAGAATTAACAGCTGGGCCTGAAATAAGCAATAATTGTTACAGGTGTCCCACTATATACAGACAAAACTTAACTTGACATTCACAGGATACTATTAGAGATGGGCCTTTACCTAAAAGAGGAAAAGCAAAGCTATTCTGTCAATGCTCAAAGATGTTTTAATTGGGAAAACAGATTGCTATCCAGCACCATTTTGAAGATTCCCAGTGAGTTTCCACAACTTCCCTAAAGCAATTTGTTCCAGTGTCCTGCTGTTCTTGCAACTAGGATATTTTTCCTTTGACTTAATCTTAATCTGCTGTGCTGTTTGAACCACTTGCTGCCTCTTATCTCTTGCCAGGGTAGAACTTCTCATGCCAGGGTAGAACTTCTCAATCTTTATGGGAGCCTTTCAAGTAATAGACTGCTGTCATGTTATGCCCCTCCCTGCCCTTTATCCCAAACTACACCTAACCAGTTCCTTCAGCCTTTGATCATCTTTAACTCACCTCTGGATCCTTTCCAGTCACTGGCACAATCTGTCATGTGTATTGCTATGTTTTTGTTAATCGGACTCATGCAATAACTACCATAACTCTCAACTGCTGAGAATCTATTGCAGATCCCTATATGTGCATTTGGTGTGTTCTGCTTATGAGTAGCTCTTTAAATTTCTTTGCTGAATTTTTTTGTTGGCTATAGTCTAAATCTCTCAATTTGTCAAGATCCCTTTTAATTCTAGTTAATCCTTAATTTAGTTGTAACAAGACAACATTTCTCCAGCTTGCTTGTGAGAATGTTGGGAGGTGGGGGGGGAGAAGGTATGTCAAAAACCTTGCTGAAGAGCACATCATGCCCACTGCCTGCCTTATCTTTGACAATCTAATTAGTTTGTTAAAGGGAAACAGTAGATTGATTGGGTTAAAACAGTTACTACAGCTTTCTTACCTCTTGCAGGCTTTCTGCCTTCTCTTTAGCACACAAAGTTCCTTCTTGTAAAACTGCCTTCCTTGGGGAGGCAGGACTGATTGATACCCTGAGGTTAAAAAATAGAAGGCTTGACACAGTGGGGCCTCTCAAAAGTTGTCTAGAGCCTCGTTAAGTGAGAGTCCAAGTATTGGTGCTGGATCTCAAAGTTAGTGTCTTGGAAACTAAGGCTCAATGTTTACTTCTAGACCACGTAACTAGAAAACTTTAGCTGTAGGTATACAAGCTCAGCAGATTTAAATAGGAATATAGGAAGTACTTTCTCCTTCTGAACCCTGCTGATGGGAGGTGCAGTGGAGCTAGTCTGGCTACATACCAAGCATAGTACAGCAACACATTCTTCCTGGAGCCTGGTTTACACTTCAGTTTTGGGCAGTGTAGCTATAGCTAAACGAAGGGTGACATTATTTCCCTCCAAACCACACATTGATGGGGGAGAATCAGATGGCCCTTAAGTGATATTTCAGGTCCTAATGTGTGATGGTAAAACTTAGCCTGAACAGCTGGGATATATGTAATGTAGCCATGGGCCTTCCCTACTTCAGATAAAAGTAGAGGTAATTATGTATTGTGTAATTTTCAAAATCTAAACTGGCAGTTCCTGTTAGTATCTTTTTTCAGTTTGCTAATGCCACTTCCTGTAGTGGTTGTGCACTAACCAGTGTTTCTGGCCTTTGTAGCAAGTATCTTCTCTTGTGCTCTGCTGTTCTGAAGTAGTAGGATCTGTTCCTTCCTGTGCATGCTTCTGCTATTTGTGGTGGTGGTGTTTTGTGGCTGTTTGCTTTACAACTGCAATGTGACTAACTTTGCCTCTAGTGTAGGAACCCACCTGTACTCTCTTCAATAAAAGCCCTTATCATTAACCTCTACTGCTGTTCCTTGCTGGTGCTGATTCTGTAAGCATCACTGTTCTTACCGTACAGAGACATCATCCTAGCAATCATCTTTAGATAAGACTTAACAGTGGTTTCCTAAACACTAAACACTGCATGTCACGTGCTCAAAGTGGCAGTACCCTGCTTTCTTAGACAGATTTCTACACAAGTGGAGTCTGCCTCCATATAATATTAAAGGTGAGGAAATCTTACAGCCAAGTGCCAATTCCTTTCAAAGGATTCCTGCACCCCTCCGCTAACCCTAACATGGTGCTCACCTGTTTGTCACGCAAGCTAAGTTCTTCATCCTGCCTACCATCAGCCATATGGACAACCGCAGATGCCCCTCTTGCCAACCAACTCCATGGGATGGAGAAAAAAATCAGCCTGGTGCTTGGAAACAACTGAACAGCTTCCCCCTCCTCAGCACCCACAAGTGGCATCATTTAAAAAAAAATAAAACCTCAGCACCTACCTTATCACTGATGCTTATTAGTGCAATGGAGTCTGTTCTCAAAAAGCTGGCCTCTGTGCTCCTGCTAGTTCCAAGTGCTGCCCTGTGTTGACCTGAACAGACAGTGGCTTAACCTCCTTTAGCAAATTAAGTTATTACACTCATGCAAGGGAGGTATGAAAGTCACTAAATCAGCATGGACTGAGTACCTCAAGGACAGCGTTTTGCATTGGGAATAGCACACTTGATTGTAGGGTGGGGGGGCTGGAGGAGTCATTTTCCCAAGTCATTTTCCCCCCTCTTCACAGCATTAATACTAGAGTCTTGCTACTACACAGTGATTAATAAGACAGGCCCCAGCCTGGCATGATTACTCACTGCTTTCCTGTTTGCCAGCTCCTGCAGGATGCTGGCACGCTTCCCATGGGACAAGGAAGCCACGATGTTCTGTGGGAACACAAGCAAGACTCGCACTTGGCTGAAGCTCGAGTAGGGTGCACATGGGACAGGAACTGCAACGGGTCCTCTCCCTGCTCACCCCCAACATCTTTCCCGGTGGTGGCACAAGGGTCCTGTGGTCAGTCAGAACTCTGCGATGGGATTCTCTGCTCTGTGCTGAGTCGTGAGGGCTCCTGCCTACAAGGGAAGAAGAAAGGAACCTTCTCTCAAAGGTGCTGTGGAAAAGCATGAAGGCAGGTGGGAGAGCTGTATCTGAATGCCAGTGGGTTTGATGAGAACATGGCTGCAGCTGGCTGAGAGCCTGATGGTACAGAGGCAGTTGATAAACATCAGTGTTGCAGTAGCCTCTAGAGAACACGGGCTGCAGCCCATGTCTTGCTCCCCAGTGTGTAACGCAGCCTTTCCCCCTCTTTCCTCAGGATCCCTCAGCACAGGGCAGGGGCTTGCCTCTTTGCCCAAGGCATCATGCTCGGGTCTCGCCAGGACTTTGTACAGGTACATAATCACCGTTAAATACTCATTGTAAAGTCTCTGAGGAAAGGACTGGAAGGAGAGAAAACATTAGCCGTGAAACTCCAAACTGATCCAGAAACGAGACCATTTAAGGGGCCAAGGTGGAAGCTAAGCTGCAAAATTAGACCCTACTTTGGTGCTCACACCGTGCCCCACGCTGAGTGTTGCCCTTCAAAGTCTCTATCCCTGGGTTCTTATTATGATCCCGGCAGGGTTTTACTGTGTGAGACTACAACAAAGTTTGAGCCAATGTATAATTAAGCTGCAGCAGTGCAGATGCACTATATCACCACCTCTCCCAACCCATCCTGTTCTCTTCCTATGGAAATGAGACATCTCCAGAACATCCACTGACACTGGCCGTTGCTGGTAGCTGTCAAGCACCTCGACAAGACAGGATGATGGTATTTTAGCCAGGGTCTCCCAGAATGAAAGGCCCCAGGGGGACTGAAGCAGAAATGAGCCATCACCAAAACAGACCAGCATAGATTCTCGGCACCATCCCATGCAAACAGGAGCAACTGCGAGCAAGGAGATCAAAAGCCAGAGACAGGACCTGGTCAAGATATGTCAGCAAGAGCCTGTATGTGGATGCTCCAACAACAGCTGCACCCCACGCATGGATGGGACCCAGCACTGTCCCGCGAAACCAAGAGGCTGACTGGGGGTAGAGAAAAGGAACTACCTCTCAACTTGTGTACTCTGTGCCAGAGCAGCTAGAATGACCAGCAGTGGACAGGTTAATAACACTGCCCTTTGGCAGCCATTGGCAGGGTGTAGCATTAACACCGCAAGGGCAGTGCCTGACTCCAGGCTCTATGCCTGTACGTCCCAGGCGCATGGCCCCTGTTTGTCTTACTGTGCAATCCCAAAAGCTGGACAAGGCTTTCTGGGGTGTGTAATAAAACCTTCAATTCTCTAGAAAGCAGCAGGGCTGCAGAGCAGGGCAGGTGTAGTCTGTGTCTGCAAATCAGCCGGGCCCAGCTCCAGTCTAGCCCCACACGGAACCTACACAAACACAGCAGCTGTGTAGAACAATAGGGCTACGTCTAGACTGGCATGATTTTCTGCAAATGCTTTTAAGGGAAAAGTTTTTCCGTTAAAAGCATTCATGGAAAAGAGCGTCTAGATTGGCACGGATGCTTTTCTGCAAAAGCACTTTTTACGGAAAAGTGTCTGTGCCAATCTAGACGCGGTTTTGCGCAAGAAAGCTCCAATCGCCATTTTTGCCATTGGGGCTTTTTTGCGCAGAACAGTTCCCAGCTGTCTACACTGGCCCTCCTGCACAAAAGCATTTGCGCAAGACGGCCTTTTCCCGAACGGGAGAGTCGTTGTATTTGCGGAAGAACACTGACAATCTTACATGAGATCGTCAAGTGTTCTTGCGCAAATTCAAAGCAGCCAGTGTAGGCAGCTGGCAAGTTTTTCTGCAAAAGCGGCTGCTTTTGTGGAAAAACTTCCCAGTCTAGACGCAGTCTAGGGGTTTAGGACTCTCACCCCTGGTACTAGGAGAACAATCAGATTGTTGAAGCATGAGGCTACTACTGTCATTCTGACTCAGAAGCATGCTCCTTGGATCACTTGCAAGACAGTCCGGACCTGCGTGCCAACCTTTCTCTACATCAGCCCAGTCCAATGTCCAGCAGGCCACGATACAGTAATTTAAGACTGATACACAGAGGAATTCAGGCAGGCAGCATGGTTTGATTGTTTTAAACCTGCTGCCTATTACTTTCATTTGGTGACCTCTACTTCTTATGGGACCAAGTAAATAACTTTCATTTTCTCCACACCAGTCATCATTTTATAGACCTTGATCATGCCACCCTCCCCCCTTAGTCTCCTCTTACACAGGCCCTAGAAACTTGCACGGCTAGAGGGGAGCAGTGGAATCCCTGTGGGCTGCTGCAGATTGGGCCTGGGAGGTGCTGGCTAAGCTGAGTGAGGGTTCAGGTCTAGAACAGCAAGCATGGGAGAGCAGCTCAGGAAGAAATAATGGAGGGGCGGCTCCCTGCAGCTCAGGACTCATGGCTTTGGTGGTGCTGAGTGTGAGAGGACAGGAGGAGCATGGACGTGTGTGGAAGCTTTGTGCGTTCAAGCTGGCTGCACACCGTGCGCTGAGTCGCCGGCACCAGTGCCCCTCCTGTTCTTATCCTTTCAGGGACATTCAATCCCCCCCACTCCATTACGCCCAAATACGAAAAGCTTGCTCCTCTCTGCCCTGCCCTCCACTCCCCTCCCCCCGCACCAGCTCACCTGTTTCCCATGGCGGTGCAGAGGCAGGTCTCTCTGGTGGTGGGCTGGAAGAGGCCGAGTCGGACCCAGGCTGCCTGGGGACCCAGGTCATTCTGCAGGCGCTGATAGCTGGAGACCACAGGAGCTTTGGGCTGTACCTGGGGGGGAGAGGGGCAACACGGGGGTGACCCTGCACAGTGCACAGCAAAGTACAGGCGCCAAGACACGCGGGAGGGAGGGAGCCAGCCGGGGCAGAGGGCTTTACCATCCTGCCGAGGTCAGCGTGCCAAGGGAGAATGGCTGGTCTGTGGCAGGGCCGCTGTGGTACACACGAAGCTAGTGGGTTCCCTCGTTCAGGTCACAGCAAACACAACGGCTACGTCTACATTGGCCCCTTCTCCGGAAGAGGCATGTTAATTTCCAACTTCAGAATAGGGAAATCTGCGGGGGATTTAAATAAACATGGCCACCGCTTTTTTTCCGGCTTGGGGAAAAGCCGGAAAAAAGCATCTAGACTGGCGCGATCCTCCGGAATAAAGCCCTTTTCCAGAGGATCTCTTATTCCTACTTCAAATGCTGTGTGCGGGGCTGGGAGGGCACCGCGGCCTAGTGGTGAGAGGCCCCAGCCTCCTTCCCCCCCCCCTCTTCAGGGCCTGGCCAGCTTGACAGCTGCTCCCCACGGCCTGTCGCTCTGGGCCCCTGATCCAGAGGGGACCGGGACCGGCAGGTGAGAAGGGGAAGGGGCAGCCAGCACACAGCCTCCTCCTCCTCCTCCCAGGCTGTAGTTGGGGGCAGCTGGTGTCTAACACCGGGGCCAGGACGATGCCCGTGCATGGGGCTCAGCCCCAAGCTGCAGCAACCCCACAGAACCACCCGGCCACAGCGCGGCCCATTCCTGTCTCCCCCCTCGCCCCCAACCAGCTGCTGTGGCTCCCCCTGGTGCAGAGCCAGGCGGCCAGACCCGGCGGGAGGAATCGGACATCCGGACGGACTTTACCTGCCAGGGCCTCGGAGTGGCCTGCGATCCCTGAGCTTCTGGGGTCCTGCCAGACCCGGGGGAGTGAGAAGGGGCGAGACGGAGGCAAGGGAGACGGCAGCGCACAAGCTGGCCCCAGGGCCACGTACAGGAGACACGGCCCCCCAAGGGTGTGGGCTGGAGTCAGGCTCTCTGAGTTGGCAGCTCGTCGCTGTGGCGGGGGCATGAGACACACCCAGGGACGCGCTGCTGGCCCTTTGGGGGCGGCACCGGCGTCTCGGCCCGTGGAGGGGCAGGCTCTGGATGAGCCCCGGTCACGTTTACGGCATCACTGCCTGCTGGCTATTCATACAGCCCCTTCCACGCCAGGTGGGTACCCAGGAGGTTTGCCCCCGCCAGTGTCTCTAACGAGGGGGCGGCCCCCGTGCCCAAGGGAGGCCCCAGCCTGTAAGAAGGCCTGCGGCTAAGGGCCAGGGCAACGCGGAGCAGAGCGAGGCCGGGGAGGAGAAATGAGCAAGTCAGCACCAGCCAGAGAGAGAGACCCCAGAGAATCAGCCAGCGCCCGGGAAGGGGTGACAGCCAGGACCAAAACTGCCAAAGGCGAGAGAGGAGTTGGACTCGCCCCAGACTGGGATCCCAGGCCAAGGCCCCTTGTGACTGGTCTTATTCGCACGCCCCTCAGAACGCACCCGGAGGGCTGCGTGGAAAATCTACGCCCACAGCCAATGGGCCGGGTCTAGCTTAGCGGAACGGCAGAGGGAATCTACGGCGTCAGCTTTCACGCAGGGCTGCCTCATCCCCAGAGATTTTTAAGTCCCGGCTTGACCAAGCCCTGGCTGGGATGATGGAGTCGGGGTTGGTCCTGCTTTGGGCAGGGGGCTGGACTTGATGACTCCTGAGGTCTCTTCCGACCCTGGGATTCCATGAATCTGTGACAAGCCCTCTACATTTGCAAGCCCCAGGAAGGATGTGAGGTCACAGAACCCAAGAGGACATCCTGTCCAGCCCCCCAGCACATGGGCAGGGCCAAGTAAAGCTAGAACGGACCCATCATGCCATGCGCTAATCCTGCCCCAACCCAGAATCTGGGCCTGCCCCTCCATCTGTCCTCCAGCAAAGCTTCCAGGCTTGGGTGTTTTGCTGGGGATTAGCCTCTCTCACTGACACGTGCAAAAGGCTGAAAAACTGGGCCTCTGGATTTCAAGGCCTTTAAAGAAAAGAAAGGAAAAAAAAAAAATCGGTCCTTTAAACAACAACAAAAAAACAACAACCCAAAAGACGACAAATGCAAACCAACCACAGAGCACACAGACCAGACGGGCTACTACTGCATTCAAATTCTCATTGCCTTCAATAGCAGCTGAATTAAGCTGCGGCTCCTAACAAATTAACACAAATGACCCTGCCAAGACAATAACAGGGGAGAAAGTTGTGACGGCACGTTGGGGGTTCCCCGTCTCCAGTCCTTGAGCCACAGCCTCAGTTTGGGTGGGCACGCTTCATAGAACTGCTCCATCATGACCAGCTTGAGCAGCTCCTCTGCGGTCTGGGCTCCGACTCCAGACACCCACTTGCGGCCGTATTGCGCCAGGCGGGAGGCCAGGTCCACATAGGTCTCCCGTGGCCCTTTCTGTACCCCCCGGAACTTCTTCCTGTACATCTCGGGGGTCAGCCCGAACTTGTGCAGCAGGGCCTCCTTGACTCGGTTGTAATCCCCTGGCTGTAGGTCCTCCAGCTGACTGAGCACTCCGGCCGCCTCCTGGTTCAGTGCGGGGATGAGCTCCTGCAGCCAGTCAGCTGGGGGGACCTGTTGCAGCCCACAGGCCCTCTCAAAGGAGCTGAGGAACCCGTCTATGTCGCCCACGTCCTTCAATTGGGCCACCGTGAGCCTCTCCAAGCGCCTGGCATCCCCGGGACTCTGGGGCCCATCCACTCTTGGCGCAGCCGGGGCCCCGCAGGTTCTCCGCTCTGCCATGGCCAGCTCATGCTGTCGCTGCCTCTCTCGATCTTGGCGCTCCTTCTCTCGGTCCTGTACTTCCAATTCCTTCATCCGCAGCTGGATCTCCAGCCGCCGCAGCTCCGCTGGTCTGGCCCCTGCCCTAGATGGGCTACGGCTTGCAGGCCTCCCGGGAGACACTGTCTCATCTCTCCGGTGGGTTCCAGCGCTCCTCCCCCTCTCTGAGCCTGACACACTCTCAGGGGGGGTCTGGCTGCTTCCCCTGGGGACAAGATCCTGGCCCTGTGGCTGGTCATTCTCTTCCAGCTGGGTAATCAGCTGGGCCTTGGTTGCTTTCTGCACAGGCAAGCCCCTCTCTCTGCACAGCCCCACCAGCTCTGCCTTCAATAGTCGGGCGTAGGCCATCTGCCCGCTGGGCCCCTCGGTGCAGACTCACCAGTCTAGTGCTGCAGCGCCCCACGATTCCCAGGAACCGCTTCGCTCTGTCTCCAGCACGCCTGGCTCCAGGGCTCTTGCTTCTACTGCGCCTTGTCGCTTGCCGCTGGAAGCTCCATCCACGGGGTGCAGTGCATCCCACTTCTGACACCAGCCAGTGGAATTGAGGGTGGTTTATTGCTCCTCCAGCACAGCGCAGCACAGATGTAATCTGGTCACAGGAACTGGGCTAGGATGCCTCAGGCCCCCTTGAGATGGGGGAGACTGGGCCCCTAAACTCCAGCCCCTTCTCCTAGGCTCTCCTCCATGCCCTCCGACAGCCAGCAACCAACTCCCTAACTTCCAGCCCTGCCCCCCAGCCAAGCCAGCATTCCACCTTCTTTTGTTCCTCTCCATGGGGGGTGTCTGGCCACTGGTTTGCATAGTGACTCATCCTGTTTTGCTGGGTCGTGGTACCCACGGCAGCCAGTGGGGGTTCCCCCAGAGCCAGCAGCATAGAAACCAGCCAGGTACCCCCACTACGTCACAAAAATAACTTCAGTTTCTTACAGGCACTGTCCTATCACAACCCGGCCCCCCTTGGGAGGGGCGTTACAGCAGGGGGAAGAGTTGCGATTAATTTCTTACAGGTACTGTTGTAAGTGTGGGGTGGAGTGCGGGGGGCTCAGGGCAGAGGGTTGGGGGTGAGTGGGGGGGATTCAGGCCTCCCCTCCTACCCCCACAGCAGCAGGACGGAAGGTCAGTGTCAGCCCTTCCTGCAGCCAGATGGGGGACGGACCATGGGGTCAGGGCCAGGCTGCTGCATCCAGATGGGAGCTGGGCCCTGATGGAGGCCTTGTTGACCAGGCTGCTGTAGCCAGAGCTGGGTTTACCCTCATGCAAACGCTGTTCCTGTCTATGCCTAAAGCTGGTTTGGGTCGGTCCCATTAACTCACGGACGAGTTTGCCGCCTAGGAGAGCTGCCGGCAGCCAGCCCAAAGCAGGGCTGATAAAGAAAACCCTCTGGCCACCCCTCAATGCCAGGTATTATACAAACCCTCAGATGTGCATTTCCCCCCCCACACACACACCCCACAGAGCAGGGGTAGGCAAGCATCCTGGCCCCGCCCCTTCCGCTTGAGGCCCAAAAATTGCCCTAGAGTCATGTGTTGTACAAGCCCTCGTACGTGCATTCACACACACACACACACACACACACACACACACACACACACACCCTCTTGGGCTGTGTTTGCATCCACCCCCTTTCAATACTACATTTTTCCCATTTCCCTGGCTGGGGGCGAAGGGACGGGAAATCCCATCCCAGGGGGGCCACTCCTGGAAGGGGCGGGTGCGGGGCTAGAACATCCCCTCTCTCACCTTTGGCCAGTCTTGCGCTGGATTGGCTGCTCCTGAATAGGAGGCGGGTCGACCAAGCCAGCGTAAGAAGGAGCAGAAAGGGACAGGCTGGCGGGGGCAGGGTGGGAAGGGCGCTGGGGTGGAAGGCTGCCTGCAGTGGGGGCTGTGCGACCGGACACCTGTAATCAAGAGCAGAAAGCCCGGGAGTTACACACAGTGCAGTCAACCTGTGGAACTCCTTGCCGGAGGAGGTTGTGAAGGCGAGGACTAGAACAGGGTTTAAAAGAGAACTAGATAGATTCATAGGGGTTAGGTCCATCAATGGCTATTCGCCAGGATGGGTGAGGAATGGTGTCCCCGGCCTCTGTGTGTCAGAGGGTGGAGGAGGATGGCAGGAGAGAGACGCTTGATCATTCCCTGTTCGATTCCCTCCCTCTGGGGCACCTGGTATTGGCCACTGTCGGCAGACAGGACGCTGGGCTGGATGGGCCTTTGGTCTGACCCAGTCTGGCCGCTCTTATGTTCTACAGCAGCCAGGAGAGAGGGGCCGTCCCGCTGCAGACAGAACGCTCCGGGGGGCTGGGGGCGGACGCAGCGGACAGCGAATCTCTGAGCTAGGGATCTAGGAGCAGGAGCACCAAGGCCCTGGTGGGAGCGAGCCGGCAGCTTTGCACAGGCTGCGCTCCAATGCCTGCCCGGCGGGCCCGGCGAGGGCGCCTGCTCACCGTGGGAGGGTACTGGTACATGGCGGCACGGGCGGGGTCAATCTCCACCATCGCCTGCACGTCGGCGTCTCTCGCATTCACCACCCGGAGGTAGAGCTCCGCCTGGCCGGCCTGTGGGAGGAGCCAGAGGTCAGGTCCCCGGGGGGCGGGGCCAGGTCGTTCGGGGGAGGTTCAGATGTCCATCTTCGCTCTCGCCCGGGGCCTTCCCGTTCATTGCCCTGCGACCCCCGTCTGAGAACAGAAGTTATGGCCCGGCCCCCAGAGGGGGGCTGAACCCTGAGCCTGTCTGAACCCCGCCACTCCAGGACCCAAAGTCCAAGGGCTGCCCCCTCGGTAGCATTTGGGCTTTGGCCCCGGGCCACAGCAAGTCTAAGCCGTCCCAGGCAACCACATTACAATGGGGTCAGGCCCCACTTCGGGGACTTATCCTAACACCAGCGCTTGGCTTTTCCACACCTGCTGAGCCCAGTACGGGCTGGAGGGATTTTGAGGAAGTTTTAAGCAAATAACTAAGCAGCCTGGAAGGACGAAGCGGGAACGGCCCAGCGACGGGGAAACCCGGCCTCGGCCCTGCTCACCTGAGGGATCCCGTTCAGCTGCTCCGGCGTGAGGCCAGGCTGCACCGGCAGCATCCGCACCGGAACCTTCCACCGCCCGCTGATCAGCTGGTGGTGCTGGTCGAAAAGGTGGATGGTGGCCCATCCCCAGGGGGCCAGGCGCTGGATCTCCAGCCTGTAGGTGTGGAAGCTCCCGGCAGCCTGCAGCTCCATCACCAGGGCCATGGAGGCTGAGGGCCGGACTCTGGAAGGCAGGGAGGAGGGAAGCTGAGTTACGGACAGAGGTGGCCTGAAGCCCCTCCGCAGCCTCCCTCGGCAGAGCCGCTGTCTGTGCGTGGCCGGGTGAGTGTGTAAGCAGGGACGCGGATGGGGCTTCTTCTTAGAGTGCTACACACAGTTACCAACCGGGTGGAAGGGCTTCTGGGTAACAGAAATCGACAGCCTCTCATAAGAACATGAGAACAGCCAGACGGGGTCAGACCAAAGGTCCATCTAGCCCAGGATCCTGTCTGCCGACCATGGCCAATGCCAGGTGCCCCAGAGGGAGCGAACAGAACAGGAAATCATCAAGTGATCCCGCTCCTCTCGTCCATTTCCAGCCGCTGACAAACAGAGGCTGGGGACACCATTCCTACCCATCCTGGCTAGTAGCTATTGATGGACCTAACCTCCATGAATCTATCTAGCTCTTTTTTGAACCTTGTTAAAGCCCTGGCTTTCACCACATCCTCTGGCAAGGAGTTCCACAGGTTGACTGTGCGCTGAGTGAAGAAAAACGTCCTTTTGTTTGTTTTATACCTGCTGCCTATTCATTTAATTTGGTGACCCCCCAGTTCTTATGGGAACAAGTAAATAACTTTTCCTTATTCTCTTTCTCCACACCAGTCATGATTTTATAGACCTCTATCATATTCCCACTTAGGCTCCTTTTCCCCCGCTCCCTCAAGATGAAAAGTCCCAGTCTTATTAATCTCTCTTCATATGGGGCCCGTTTCAAACCCCTCATCATTTTTGTTGCCCTTTTCTGAACCTTGCACGTCCGCAACATCTCAGCTGGCTTCACACGTGTCTCTTGAACAGGGACTAAAAGTAGCCCCTGCCCCGGGCCAGCAGCTGTGCCCAGGATCGCTAACCTCGCCCATCAGCGTCCGGGGAAATGACAGGTGGGCACCCCTGCCGTGGCCCACCCTGCCGTGCCATACAAAGGCACACGGGCTTCCTTGCAGCAGATGAAAGCACCGGGCCATCGCCCTGACGGTGACCAGCACCGGATGCCTCAAGGGAAGGGAACACAGTCGACCCCCCAGCTGATTTTGCAATGCTGTCCATGAAGGGGAACGTTCTTTGGGCAGTTAAAGAGACGGGGCAGGAGGAACAGGGCTAGTTCACTGCACACACGGAGGAAGCAGGTGGCAGGAGTTTAACACGGCTCACCTCGGGACGGGCTGTTTGGCCGATAGGATCACGCTGTTGCCCCCCTGCCCGTCTATGACATGCGGTGGGGAGCGGCCCATCTGGCAATAAGCGATGGGAAGAGGGGTTGGCTTGCCCATCTCTTGCCCGTTTCGGTACAGTCCAGCCACCAGGCAAACCTGGAAGAAGGCAGGGTCCAAGCCCAGCAGGAAGTCGTAGAATATCACAAAGCCGGCCCTGCGAGGGAGGGAGAGGAGGCAGAGAGATGGGCGAGGAGAAACAAGTATTTTGGATGGGGAAACTGAGGCACGGAGCAGGGCAGTGGCGTGGGGGAGGTGCCTCTTGCAGAGCCGGGGAATAAAGCCACATAGTCCGATACCCAGCGTTCTGCTCTAACCACTAGGTCACACTGCTGAAGGCAGCTGTTAACTGCAGTGGAACATTCCTGGGTACGTGATGGAAGCTCCCAGTTGCCAGCAGCAGCCTTTCCAACGACCCTGCTGCACAGAGGAAGCTTTCTGACGCCCGGCTCCCCACAGCTGGGCCGAGACCAGAGGGGGACAGCAGCAGCTGCAGTCTTCCAGCGCGGATTGCGAAGCGCCATGGGTGGGGAGACGGGGACCAGCTCTCTCGTGCCCTGCTGCCTTTCTCCTGCTGGAGCAGGCTGGTCAGCGTGGTTTTAACCCCCTCTTCCCCCCCCCCCGGTGCAACTCGCGAGTGCCAGCTCCCACGGCGCCGGGTACAAAGCAGAGCGGGGGTTGCAAAGGATTATGGGACATCGGGGTGGCTGGCCAGATGCAAACAGCTGACAGTCGGGTCCCGGGAAGAAAAAGGCTTCACAACCGCAAGCCCCACCAGCCGCCCGGCAGCACCAACCCGGGGAAGCGGGGCTGCGGGGGCCTTCGGGCCAGGAGCAGGCAGACAGCAGGCGTGACGATGACAGGGCACCTACGCTGGGTCATACGGAGCAGGTCCCAGGGCGTCGGGAGGGTCCAGGAGGTGTCTGCCGAGAGCTGGGCTGTGAGGTCCCACTCGGTCCTGCAAGAGGCAGAAATAGCATAAGGAGCGTCCAGGCTGGCCCCTGTGCAGGGAAAGAGCCGCACAGATCAGCCGTTCAGCCAAACGCCAGGCCGGGCCGAATCCACCTGCCGCCCACACAGCTCCAGCCCTGCCAGAGGCCGACTGCGGCTCAGAGATGGAAGACAGAGTAAGTACATGATCTAGTGCAGGGGTGGGCAAATACTGGCCCGGAGACCGGATCTGGTCTGCCAGGGACAGCCCCACACCACCGTCTGAGTCATCAGCACGACACTGTTGCAAAAAAAAGCAAATATGATTGTGCGCAGCATGATCAGGAGTGTGGTGAGCAAGACACGAGAAGTCGTTCTTCCGCTCTGCACTCATTGGGCCTCAGCTGGAGTCCTGTGTCCAGTTCTGGGCACCACGTTTCAAGAAAGAGGTGGAGAAATTGGAGAGGGCCCAGTGAAGAGCAACAAAAATGATTCAAGGTTTAGAAAACATGAGCTATGAAAGGAAGGCTGAAGGAATTGGGCTTGTTTATTTTGGGAAAGAGAAGACGGAGAAGGGACATGATAGTGGTTTTCAGGTATCTAAAAGGGTGTCACAGGAAGGAGGGGGGGATGTTCTCCTTGGCCTCTGAGGATAGAACAAGAAGCAATGGGCTTAAACTGCAGCAAGGGAGGTTTAGGTTGGACATTAGGAAAAACTTCCTGCCTGTCATGGTGGTTAAACACTGGAATAAATTGCCCAGGGAGGTTGTGGAATCCCCATCTCTGGAGATATTTAAGAGCAGGTTGGACAGACACCTGTCAGGGATGGTCTGGGTGCTTGGTCCTGCCATGAGGTCAGGGGGCTGGACTTGATCTCTCGAGGTCCCTTGCAGTTCTAGTGTTCTAGGATTCTATGATATTTACCTGCTCCTCCACAGGTACGGGGAATCCCAGCTCCCATTGACCGTGGATCGCCGTTCCCTGCCAATGGGAGCTGCGGTCGCCCGTACCTGCAGAGGGGCAGGTAAATACAGCGGCAGTGACCTTCTAGGGGCTAACCGCCACCATCTTATTGCCCGCCCCGGTCTAGTGGGACGGTTCCTTTGGGTGTTCTTGTAGATCAGTGTTTCCCGACTGGTGCTCCGTAGAACCCTGGGGTTCCGCGAAGAGCCGGCACTCCCCTGCCCCGCCCCCTCTTAACGAGACAGAGCCGTGGCGGGAATCGTGGCAGCGGGGTTTTTGTTGTTGTTGTCACTTGACAAAACGTGGCAGGGTCTTTTTTTTTTTTTTTTTTTAAGACAACCTTCGGGGTTCCGCGGCCAAACAAAATTGGGAAACACTGTTGTATATTCTCCAGGTTAATTTTTCAGTGAGGCTGTCCCGCCTTCCCATCGCTCGGTCCCACAGAGCCCAGTCGAGGGCCACGTTGAGAAAGCGCCTCTGCACTGCAGCTGGTTTCTGTCTCTGATGGCGCCCTCGAGGCCCCGACTCAGCAAAGCTCTGCGTGTGAGCCGGCAGAGGGACCGACTCACCGTTACGTTCACGAGTCAGGGCTGACGAGGTCACAAAACGAGGAGGGGGGTGGCATCGGGTTCCCAGCCCACGGTACACTTGCCAAGCAATCGGCTCGGGGTTATGACTCAATGCTTTTTGTAACCCCCGCCAGCCCTGCTGGCGCGTTGACCATGGAAACGAAACTGGACAGACACCTGGGGGGTCGGCTGCAAGCATCCACCGGGGCGCTGAACCCAGGGTCACCCGCAAGTTCTTGCTAGGGATTCTGGTCCGTGAGCAGGACTGTAATGACAGCTACCTCTAGGGGGCACTCCAAGCACCATGGGAATTATTAGCATCTGCTAGGGGCTGGGCACCAGGAGGTGGTGGGGTGCAGGCTTTTCGGGAAGCCAAGCATGTAGTGGATACAACGCGGGAGCCAGTCCCATGAGCTTTCCTCCAGCCAGGAACCGGACCAGCAGGAGGGGACCAGATCTTGGGCTATTTCAGCCCCCTAAGTGGCTCGCTGAGGCATTAAAAAAAATCAGCTACCAATAGATGAGCGGGTGGGCCCCACCTCCCATCCCCAGGGTAAGGGTCCTCACCATGAAGGGGAGCTCATGCTGCGTTGGTAGAGTTGGTGGTAGTGGTGGGGCCACAGGCGGCGGGAGCACGGGGGGCGACCTCCTGCCAGCCCAGCGTGCCTGCATCCTCTCCGTGTCACGTCTCAGCCTCCCGATCTCAGCGTGCAGCTGCGCGGTCTCCAGGGCGTGCTCCCGCTGCTGCTCCTCCAGCTCTTTGTCCAGAGGGCCTGAGGGAAGGCAGCCAGGAAGCAGGGGGGAAGCGTGTTGCCAAGCGGCTCCCCACTCTGAACACAGGGGGACACGTGCAACGAGGCAGGGATCCCGCTCGTGCGGCCACGTGTGAAAAATTCAACCGCCGCTCAGCTGATCAGAGAACCCACAGCAAGGTTTTGTGTTTCCATTGGTGGTGCACATCTGCGCATGCCTTGGTGCACACAAAATTTATTCTGCACATGCATAGAAAAATATTAGAGGGACCATTGACTGCCACCCAGGAGGACGCACACCGAGCTGGGCACAAGGGGCAGAGCTACCAGCTTAGGAGAGCAACCGAAGACTCATCGGTTGATAGCCACCTCCACCGAGTCGGCAGCAATTCTCCAGCCGGCCTTTCATGTCCTCGGACCACAGGGACGGGGGCGACAGGGAAAGGGTCACACTCACGCAGGCACAGGGACTCCCACCCGCGCTGGGCACCGACCCTGCTCCAGATCCTGAAACCTCCGTTCACGGTCACAGCCGTGAGCTGCCCATAAGCTGGTGCACCGCCACGGCCTGAGGGGTGAGGGCAGGAGGCAGGGCCTGGCTGGACGGATCGGTGCACAGCTCCTGGTGCAACCGGTATCACTTCCCCAGTCACCTGGGCCTTCAGCTCCCGTGACAGGGCGGCTGTTCTCGGACAAGCTCTTGGCTGTTTCACGAGACAGCGAACTAGCAAATGCGTGAGCAACACGAGAGCTGTGGGCAATATTTGCCACTGCTGGTTTAATGACCCCCCAGGGGTCATGGGCAGGGTTTCCCGTACGCGGTGCGCTTGTGCGGCCACTCAGGAGAGAGTCCAATGTAGCCCAGCTGACTGGCAGAGCGCCCCCAGCTCGGTTGTGTTTTTGTTAGTGGTGCACATTCGCACACGCCTTGGCGCACGTACAAAAATTATTCTGCACATGGCTGGAAGCGATTAGAGGGAACATTGGTTCTGGGCAAGGACTGGCCCTGGGACCGTCAGCACAAGCCTCCACCACAAGAGAGGAGGGTGTGACACCAATAACCGGCCGCTGTCGTAGGTTCTCCTCTCCGTGGTGCACTAACAGCAGCAAAGCACCAACCTGGGCACCACACAAGGAGCGTAGCAGCCATGACCCAAGCACCCCCACTCATCTGGGGGATGAATCCTGGGGCCCTGGCGGGGGGGGGGGTTGGGGTCATTTTCAGAAGCGATGGCCGAGGCTCTTTACACATCTACCCGCAGCCAGCGAGCACGGGAGACAGGCCACACTGTGCCAAGCGTTGGCAGGTGCCCGAAGGGTGCCAAGGGCTGGCTAACAGCCTGGGGGCAAGGGCAGCACATTTCCAGGACGCTCTGGGATCGTCTGGCCCACGGTGCAGACAAGGATGATGAGGGGCGAGTGCTGCATCCTCGCAAAGGTACCCACGCCCCACGGCACCGCACCACAGCTAGCCCCGCTCGTGCTGTGCGAGACCCCTCCGCGCCGCTTGCTGGGGAGAGGGCTGGACACGCCCCACCTACCGTCGTACGCCCGCCTCCGATCCCGCTGCATCTTCAGCACCAAGAGCTCGTCCGCCAGCCGCTGGTTCTCCAGCTCCACGGCCAGCAGCTCCGCATCCAGGCCCCGGGGAGCCGCGCAGGCCGCCTGGTGCCCTGCAGGCACAGCAAGAGGGAAGGGCTGTGCCGGGGGCAGGGAGGCAACGTTGGGGCAGATCGGAACCCAGACCCGAGTCCTGGCTTCCTGGTGCATGCTGGGTAGGACGCGGCGGCTCTGCGGTAGCTGCCTGGCCACTGCTCAGGGGCGTAGCGATGGCAACGCTGTGCCTGTCCCCAGGCTCCCAGACGCCAGGAACAACCCCCCACCCCTGCCCCAACGGGTCCCGGTGGGAGGAACTTACTTTTCTTCCGCTCCTGCCGCCCGGCCGCCCCCTCCAGCGCCAAGGCCTCCACCTGCAGGTCGTACAGCTGGGCCAGAATAGTGGGGTCCCTGCCTCCGCCCTGCACGTAGGCCAGGTGCAGGGCTCTGAGGGGAAGCAGCCGAGTCAGGCTCCAGGCAGCGTGTCGGAGGGAGCCTCTCCCAGCCGGGGACGCCAAGGGGGACGCACGCTCCGCCCCGGCCTGCCCCTCCGAAGGTGCCGTGTACCCTGGCCCGGCCCTGACCTGCGAAGGCGTCTGGGAAGCAGCGTTCGGACACAAACAGAACCTCCCCCCATGCCGGGCGGGCGGGCAGACATCCCCACAGGGGGCAGGCAGACAGACAGACGCCTCCAGAGGCAGACAGACAGACAGACGCATCCCCACCGCGGACATACAAACAGGCAGACACACAGAGAGAGCAGACCCGGGTCCCCCTGGGCCAAGACACAACAGAAGCAGACACCCCCCTCCCCCCCCCGCAACAGACAGACAGAGAGAGGTGGGGACAGACAGAAATTAGAGGGACAGCGCACGCAGAGACTTAACCCCTTAGCTGCTGGGTTCCAGTGGCCTGCCTGGTGCGCAGTGCGGGGGGGGGGGACGACAGACACATGTTGTGCTTTTATCTTGCCCCACCTGCCTCCCTCCCCCCGGGCCCAACCCAATCCCAGAGGAGGCCTGTGAAGCGGGAGACGCTCAGGGCCGACCCGGCCTGGCCCCAGAGGCTGGGCTAGATGGGACCCAGGCCGGCTCCATCTCTTCGTCCCCAGAGCGGCTCCATTTAACGGCCCCGGGGACTCCCCACTTGCAGAAGTGCCGTCACCCTTGGCCCCCCGCCTCAGTGGGGCCCCTGGAAACCGGGCTTGCACGCACCTTATTTCCAAGGAGAGGGGCCCGGTGAGCAGTGGGAACGGGATGTGGCGGGAGGAGACCTTCCCGCTGCCTTTCGCCGCGGCCCCGGCTGCGTGGGTGCGGCTGCCTGGCTCCAGCCTGCTTCTGAAAACACAGCCCATCAGAGCCGGGAGTGAGCGCTATATGGACAGCGGCTCTCCCCCCGGCCTCTCCTCCCGCCCGGGTCTTCACCTCCTCAGTCAGTCAGGCCCAGGGCAGGAGCTGCCCGGAGGCAGGAACCGCTGGGAGCCCGCAGGGTGAGGAGAGAGGAAACCAGACACCTCCCCCCCCGTTTGTATCATCATTAGCGGTGATCTTGTGTGACCCACACCCCCAGTTTGGTTCGCTGCCCCACACAGTGGCACTCGGACCACTCACAGCCAGAGAGAAGAACTAGGGAGCTCTACGGCCGCACAGAACCAGCTGGCTTTATAGCTCATGCTGTAGCAGCTCCTCCACTGAACTCCAGAGGTCGCAGGTTCAGATCTGCCTGGGGGGGGTTACACTGTCCCTTCCCCCACCTTTCCGACCGCAGGCACTGGGCCGTCTCCTCCGCAGCTCCCTCTCTGAGTCCCAGCGCCATGCTGCCCCCACACAAGGCCGAGGGGGGGCGGCTTGCTGGGTCCTCACCTCCTGTCTGCAGCCTGCATGAGCCCAATCTGGTGTCTCAGCGCATCCAGCGCCAGCTGGTTCTTCCCCTCCTGGACCTTCAGCTCCAGCAGCAGCTGCTCGACGTGCGAGACGGAAGAGTGGCGGGCGGCGAGCTCGGACAGGCGCTGGCGGATTTCTGCGGGACACACAGAAATAGCCCCCAGCAGGATTCCCTGTCCTTGCCAAGCTGCATCATGCACACAGACCGTCCGCCCTGCCTGGATCTGCCTCTCGCCCAGCCCAGGGCACCAAAGAAGGGTCTAGGAGCTGCTGGAGACCCAGCGGTGGGGCGTGCCCCTAACCCTTCAGGGGTTCTTCCATCCATTTAGCAGCCTCCCTCTCCCCTCCGCAAGCCATGCGCAGCCCACGTACAGCGTCATGTCTGCATTCGCCTGCCGCCCGGGGGGCTCCAGACTGGCTGCCCCGGGGGATCAAGTGCAAAGGGGAGAGAAGGCGGCACAGGGACCACGTTCACCCTCCCATTCTCCTACCCTCTCGCTGCTGCTGCAGATGCAGGTTCCTGGCCTGGATATCAGCCATCTGGTGCTGGTGCGCCTTCGCCATGTCCTGCAGCCGCTCCCGGTACTCCTGCCGGTGGGGAACCCGACGGCCAGCGGCCTCCTGCAGGACGAGCAAAGCCCAGAGGAGAAGGCGGCACCACATCATGGGAGCAAATCCGGGCAACCTCCTTGTCAGGATGGAGCAGCCCCGGGGGGCTGAGAACGGCCCCAAGCTCAGAGCACCCTGCATCGGCTCTGCCAGGGAGGGGCGACAGACGTGCTGTCTGCCCAGTGCACGTGCAGCCGGCCGGGAGCCTGGTTCGAGTCCAGCTGGGACTTTTCAGTTTAGAGAAGAGGAGACTACGGGGGGATATGACCGAGGTCTATAAAATCATGAGTGGTGTGGAGAAAGTGAACACGTTAGTTATTTGTTCCCGTAACACAAGAACTAGGAGTCACCCAACGAAATTAATAGGTAGTGGGTTTATAACAAACCAAAGGAAGTTTTTCTTCACACAATGCACAGTCAACCTGCGGAACTCCTTGCCAGAGGATATTGTGAAAGACCAGGACTTTAACAGGGTTCAGTAAAGAACTAGATACATTAATGGAGGATAGATCCATCAGTGACTATTAGCCAGGCTGGGTAGAAATGGTGTCCCTAGCCTGTTTGTCAGAAGCTGGGAATGAGCGACAGGAGAGGGAATCTCTTGATGATTCCCTATTCTGTTCACTCCTTCAGGGGTCATCTGGCATTGGTCCCTGTTGGCAGACAGGACTCTGAGTTAGAGGGACCTTTGGTCTGACCTAGCTGGGCCATTCTTATTTAAAAGGAGGAAGCTGGGAGCAAGCCAGGGGGCCTCCAGCTAATGGGGCAGGATGGGAGGCTCTGGGGCAGCCATAGCTTCTCACAACCGCAGCTGTTCTTAAAGCTGAAAGCCTGCCCCTGGTCACACCCTCCTGCCTTGGCCCCGCCCCCCGAGAGAAGGGCCGGGGGTCTACGAACCCAATTCATGCGGCTTCAGGTTTGCGAGCCGCCTCTGCTGGCCGCAGGGACCCGAAGCCTTCGCTGAGCACTCCTGGCGTTCCGACCTCTTCTGCGTGGGCTCCACTCGCCTCCCATTCCCTGCGCATTTCCCAAGTCTCACAGTCGCCAACCACTGGGTTTTACCTCTGGCTTTACGGGGCGGCACGTAGGGACCGAGTCCTCCAGAGACAGCCTCAGTTTGTGGAACTGGGAAAAGAGAAGTGATCGCGTCCTGAGGGACTCCCCTTCTTTTGTATCAGCACAGCACATAGGCTAGGAAAGGTACCCAGAGGTAGCTCAGGGTCGCTGATGCGTTACCCCCCTTCAAAGGCGCCGGTGACAGAAGAAACTCCGCTAACCTGAAGATCCCGCAGAGATACAACACGCACAGACACCCACCCCTCCCCGTGGTCTCGTGTCCCCAGAAACGTCATGGGGATTGTACTAGCTTTTCAAATCATCTGGGATTTTTCTGGATTTTTCTGCAGTTTTCTGGAACTGCAACGTAAATTAGCCCAGAACCTGGGGTGACCCCTATGGGAGGGAAATGTAGTAACCTGCCCTGGAACTGAGAGGGAGGAGTCGGTTCCAGGAGAAAAGAGTTTGGAGAGAGCACGAGGCTGTTTGTCTGTGTGCACATGGCTGGAATACACTCGCTGCAGCTCCTCTGCAAACAGTGCTCTGAATACAGAGCCATTTAGCTTTACACACATGGAGTCCGTTCATGAAACTGCCCCGCTCCCAGTATGTGAACCACAAAGGGTCACTCCCCCATCTCGGGGGCACATGGTGTGTGTAACCCCCACACCTAGGCTATGTCTACACTGGCGCGATCTTGCACCAGAAATATGCAAATGAGACTAAGCATGGAATATTGCTGAGCCTCATTTGCATATCTAATGAGCTGCCATTTTTGCGGAAGAGGCTCTTGCGCCAGAAGGAGCTGTCTACACTGCCCCTTCTTGCGCAAGAAAACCCTCTTGCGCAATGCCGCTATTCCTGAAAATAATCAGCGTAACGGCATTGCGCAAGAGGGGTTTTCTTGCGCAAGAAGGGGCAGTGTAGACAGCTCCTTCTAGCACAAGAGCCTCTTCTGCAAAAATGGTGGCTTATTAGATATGCAAACGAGGCTCGGCGATATTCCACACAGCCTCATTTGCATATTTCTGGTTCAAGATCGCGCCAGTGTAGACATAGCCCTAGGCTGTGTCTACACTGGGCCACTTATTCTGGAAAAGCAGCCACTTTTCTGGAATAAGCTGCGGGCTGTCTACACTGGCCGCTTGCTTTTCCGGAAAAGCAATGATGATCTAATGTAAAATCGTCATTGTTTTTCCGGAAAAACTATGCTGCTCCCGTTCGGGCAAAAGTCCTTTTCCAGAAAAACTGTTCCGGAAAAGGGCCAGTGTTGACAGCACAGATTTCTTTTCCTCAAAAAAGCCCCGATCGCGAAAATGACGATCGGGGCTTTTTTGCGGAAAAGCGCGTCTACATTGGCACGGACGCTTTTCCGGGAAAAGTGCTTTTCCGGAAAAGCATCCTGCCAATGTAGACGTGCTTTTCCGGAAATACTTATAACGGAAAAACTGTTCCGTTTTAAGCATTTCCGGAAAAGGGTGCCAGTGCAGACGTAGCCCTAGTGTGGTTCACTGTCCCATGCAGTGGTACTTAGACCACAGCAACAGCTACAAACAAGAGACCTCTACAGCAAGGGCTGGGAGCCAGCAAGCTTTTATCTCAAAGGGTAGACACTAAGCTCCAAAGGTCCCAGGTTCAAATCCGCCCAGTGACGGTTACACATACAAAGCAACAACAGTGACTCCTGGTGCGTGCAAGAGGGGAGGATGCTTTTCCCGCAAAGCCCTGCTATTCTACAGATGCGGAAGGGGCATCCCAGAGGATGCTCCAGAAGCGTCCGTATCCCCTCCCCCGACTTTCTCCGGGCCCATGACACCCAGCTCTAGCTGGGGTGCAGGGAGGCGCAGCGGCTGGGCCAGTGCAGGGGGAAGGCCCAATGTAAAGGAGCAGAGAGCTCTACGTTCCAGCAGAACAGGCACCTCCTCGGTCAGCTTCCTCAAGGCCTGGCTGTCGGAGGCGCCGTTCCCGACAGAGCCCCCAAGCAGGTTCCTCTCGCGCTCGCTCAGGCTGTCTGGCGGCTGCTGTCCCAGACGGGCTCGCCTCACCCACGGGTCGCTCAGCTGCCGCCGCTGGAAAACAAACCGGCCCAGGTGAGGGACAAACACATGCACCCATTAACCGGGGGTGGAGGAGGGCTACCTCGGCTGGAGCAGCGGGCCTCAGACCTCGACCGAAGGGCCCCCGGCCCAGGGCCGACCCGCTGGGCGTACCACCAAGACTCAGATTCATGCCACTGCCGTGGAGTCTCACCGACACGCTGCTTGTATGCCACTCCCCGGTGCCACCTGGCTGCAGCCCACACACCAGGGGTGAGCGTCTGGCCCCAGAAGTCAGTGAAGAGTTTTGCCACTGACTTCACTAGGCCCAGGATTTCAGCCATGGAGACATGCACCACAGCCTGAAACCACTGCCCGCGGCCACTTGGGAAATCTCCGGCTTCGTTTCCACGTGGCCAACTGCGTTTTAGGATGATTAAAGGTCTAGAAAACCTATGAGGGACGACTGAAAGAACTGGGCTTATTTAGTTTGGAAGAGAGAAGACTGAGGGGACATGAGAGCCGTTTTCAAGTATCTAAAAGGGTGTGTCAGGGAGGAAGAAAACTTGTTCTCCGTGGCCTCTGAGGACTGGACAAGAAGCAAGGGGCTTAAATTGCAACTATCGAGGTTGAGGTTGGACATTAGGAAAAACTCCCTGCCTGTCAGGGTGGTTTAACACTGGAATAAATTGCTCAGGGAGGCTGTGGAATCTCCCATCCCTGGAGATATTTAAGAGCAGGTTGGACAGACGCCTGTCAGGGATGATCCGGACGGTGCCTGGTCCTGCTGTGAGGGTAGGGGACTGGATTCGATGATTTCTTGAGATCCCTTCCAGTTCTAGGATTCTATGATCCCTGTCTCCCCTTTCAGGGCTTGCTGCTTTAGTCTACAGTGGGTGCAAAATATCTACATTTGAATTCCTGTCCCCTTCCCCGATCTCCCAGAAATGCAACACACCCAGTAATCCCCTTCTCCAATATCTATACGCCCCCAGCGGCCCTCCAGGACAAGGGACGGGCTGAATCTCCAAGGGACGGCCACTTGGCCTCCCGTGTTGTGACGCAGCGAGCTGCAGGAAGTGGAAGCTGTATGCCCCATGCTCTCACGACAGTTCCCTACGGGCTGGCAGGGATGAAGTGCTGGGAAGCCTGTTGATCGAGCTCAGCCATGCTCAACAACAATATTTGAGCATCTCCCAAACCCTCTATGGACATTCATCAATTCTCAGTGCCCCACGGTGAGGCAGGCAACTGCCATTATCTGTGCCTTACAGGTGGGGAAACTGAGGCACGGAGCCATTGAGTGCGTCAACAAGTTCACAGGGCCAGTCGGTGTCAGAGCCAGGGTTAGAATTTCAGAAGCAGCCGATTCCTGTAGCGAAGGGTGCCACTATAAACCCCCACGAGACAGATCTAGAGGAGTGCATGGCTCCCAGGCTAACACTCAGACCGCTAGACCCTGCTATCTCTCTAACAGCCCTTCTCAGGCTGTGGGGCTGTGACCAGCATTTACCTGGGGGTGGGGGGGATGGTAACTCTACACCTTGTTTAGGGACTTTTATTGTGCCCACCCAGCAAGGTACCTGAACACCCACTTGTTTTAAGATCAGTGAGAAACATCTTTTGCAGACCATCTGAGAGCTCTGATGGGCTCTAGTCTCGGTGCTGACTGCCCTGCGTGGACATTATAGCTCCCATAGGGCGCACTCTGCCATGAGAGCAGTGTCTGGAGAGGAGTGCTGAATTTGAGCAGCGTGTACTATTTGGCCACCCCAGAGGTGGCTGCATTTTCACAGGGCACTTGGAGATGGCAAGCCTGGTCGAAAGAGACGGCTGGGAGGGGGCAGGGCTGGATTACCCACTTGTTTGATTGCACGCTGCCATCTCCTAGCAACTCAGCACACAAGCCTGGTGCAACAATCGGGTTCCACAGGGGAACGAGCGGCCCTTCCCAAGGCTGGCTCACATCAGGTTCGCACCCACTGCCGAGCTGAGCACGCGGATCTAGCGATGCAGCTTCTCTCTCTTCCCTACCCCAACAGGGGGCCTGCCAGGGCTCCCTGCTGGGGAATGCACCATCCCCGCTGCTGCAGAGGGGGGACACTGAGGGGATGGAAGGAAACCCATTCCCAGAGGTCCCAAGCTGGGTGCAGTCCCCCTATTGTGCTCACACAGTGAGACAGCCCGATTACACTAAGAATATAAGAGCAGCCATAGGGTCCATCTAGCTCAGTCTCTGGTCTTCCAACATTTGTCATGATTTTATAGAGCTCGATCATTTCCTCCCTTCGTCGTCTCTCTTCCAAGCTGAAAAGCCTCAGTCTTATTCATCTTTCTTTATATGAAAGCCATTCAATATCCCTAACCGTTTCTGTTGCCCTTCTCGGAACCGTTTTCAATTCCAATATATCTTTTTTGACATGGGACAACAACAGCCGCACACAGGGACTCAAGCTGTGGGCGTATCATGGATTGAGATAGAGGCAATATGATCGTCTCGGTCTTATTACCCATCTCTTTCTTAACGACTCCCAACATTGTATTTGCTCGTGACTGCCGCTGCATAAAAACCAATGCTCCAGAATTGTGGGAACTAAAACAAGATGGAAAAATTACCTGAAAAGACTGAGTTTGTGCCCTTTTTAAATTCACTATGGTCTATCTCAAAGATTTGGGCTTTTGTTCCTTAATGTAGGCATTTGATCCCCTTCCAGAAGAGCGTGCTTTTTCCTGCTTGTTTTGTACATCAGAATTTCAGGTCTCTTCTCACCTGGAAAACTCAATGTACATTTGAGAAAGCTGCTGGGGGATGTTAAATATCGAGCAATTGACTAATCGAATAGTCGATGCAAAATGCATCGACTATTCGAGTAGTCAATAGGGCACCTCTGCCTTTGAAGTGTAAGGCTGTTGCTACACTTCAAAGGCGAAAGTGCTGTGTAGAGCCCTGGGTCAGCTGGGGACTCCCCTGTTGATCCCTGGGCTCCACCGTGGGGAGCCCAACGTCAAGCTCCCCATGGCATTTCAAAGCGGCAGTTCCACACGGAGCCTGGGGTCAGCGGGGGACTCCTCAGCTGATCCTGGGCTCCTTGCAGCACTGCTGCTTGGGGACACCTGGGCTGCACACGGTGTTTCAAAGCGGTAGCGCCGTAGGGAGCCCGGGTTCTGGCTCCAGGCTCTGCACTGCACTGCCGATTGAAACACCCCTTCCTCTTCCCACACCCCGTGCTGACTCTTTCTGATAGAGGCAGCAAGTCGGGGGGAGCGACTCGTCGTTCACATCCCCAGTTTAGGGCCGCACGAGTTGTGAACAAGGAGAACTTGACAGAAGGCGAGTGGGTTTTAGCCGGCTTGTTTCAAGCTCTTTGGATTCGTTGGAGCCTATTTAACTCAAGTCCCTCTGCCAAGGATTCAGTCTAGGGCCGAGAGTTCCCACGCCAAAGGGGAACAAGCCCCCTGGAAAGAAACGCACCAGGCCGTAAGCGAAGTAGCCCAGCCCAGGTAGGTGCACCAGGCTGAAGAAAGGGACTGCGGGAACCTTCCCTCTTTTCATGTATGGAGCCTGCTCCGGTTCCCCCTGGCATCAGTGGAGAGACGTTTCCCACGCTGCATGCTGGGAAAACGGCCTCCCTGCAGTCTCCTCATGGCACCTCTTTGCCATATTTCTGGCGTCCCGTGGGGAGTCAAGCAGCGGCACCGCTGGGAGGACAAGCCATGGTTCACCTCTCAGCTGACAGAGTCCGCCCCACAAGTGCTGCCTGGTTAGCTGCACACCCCTCTAGCTCTGCCCACCCCGCAGGGAAGGCCTTTGATTACCGTGCGCTCTGGAGTCTCTGCGTTCCTGGGCCCCGTCCCCCCGTGCCGGCCCGGCTGCTCCTGGCGTCTGGCATTGGGCCCTCGGGCGTCTCCTGCTGCCTGACCGCCGATGCAGAACTTCTCCATGTGTTTGTCCAGCAGGTGCTTGGAGCGGAAGCCCATGTCGCAGCTGGGGCAGCGGAAACCACCCACGTCTGACATGCTGCGTGGGAACCGGGGCCCCGACGTGCCTGGTTTTCCTACGGGGGCTTCCCCCCCGTGCTGCTGGGCACAGCTGCTCCAAAAACCTAACCCAGGAGCAGAGACACAGCAACTCGCTAACCATCCTCCTAATTCCCCCACCAGCTCCAACTGGGACCCACGTTTTACGGAGGGGGAAACAGAGGCACAGAGAACCAAAGGGCACCGGGGAGCTGGCGAGCCTGGCTCCTAGCCCCAAGCCACCCGACAGGAGGCACCAGGCTGCAAAGGGAGCCCCCAAGGAGCCGGAACAGAACTAGAGTGACCAGGGACACGCCCCGGTTTGGGGGGCGGGGAGAGACTGAGCTTCCCTCTCCTCAGTTAGTCTCCAGCCTCCGCCAAGTTGCTCCATTTCTGGGCTTTGCCCCCTCCCCCGGTGGCTCCTGACCCTGCTCCCCCATTGCCTGCAGGGGAGAAGGGAGTTGGGGTGACAGCCCCATCGCCCGTTTAGTCTCGCTGCATCAGGGCAGGGAACCAGCCCGTTCTAGCCCTGGCGCAGGGCACAGCAGCCTGGCAAAGCCTTCTCCCCAGCTCCCGGCAGACGGCAAGACCGGGACTGACCTGTTCTGTCGCCCAGCCGGTTTCCCCCGTCCCACGCAGCCCTGGAGCTCTGGCTTGGGGGCTGAGCTGCAGTTGCTAGGCTGGGCACTGGGGGAGGAGCCGGCCCAGCAAGGCAAAGGTAGAGCGCGGAGGAGCCAGGCCTGTTAGCAACCGGAGGATCTGTGGCCTGTTTGTGTTTGGCCAGGTGGCCGTTGGCAACAGAGTCGCTGGCGTGGAGGAAGAGGTCGCTAGCCTAGAAGGAAGAGGAGCTGGTTGGACAGAGCAATGCACCCCACTAAGCCATCTTCTAAGGCAGGGGCGGGGAACCTCTGTTGGACCGAGGGCCGCTGACCCACGGAAAAAAAATCAGTCGGGGCCACACACGAGTGAGAAGCACGAAGGACTGAGAAGCAGAAAGACCCTCCCCCCATGCCGCTATACACCAGAACCTTGGGGGGCCCAGCCTAGTAGATTGTGCTCCAGACCCACGGGGAAGGGTGGGGGGTCTGGAGCACCAACACAGGCTCCCCAATGCTGGTGGGGGAGCCCCGAGCCTTGGGGGCCAGATCCAGGCAAGCCGGGGCCACATCTGCTTCCCCACCGAGATTTAAGGACGCTCCAGCCACGGGATCTTGCTTGAAGAGCGGAGATCCTGCCGCTGCTTTGTAAGTGAAACCTTGACACGCCCAGACAAAACATCCCCGCACATTGACCAGCCCCCATTTCTCGTGATGAAAACGCGACTTGCCCATCCTGACAACAAACTTGCCCAGCCCAGGGACGAACAAACTTGCAAAGCTGCCGTAAGGGCAAAGACACTTCGGGAACAAAATCCCCAAATAGCAACGTCCTGGCTTCTTAAGTCCAGCGTCATGACTGGCTCCGGCAGACAGACCCCTAGACTCTCAGCGAAGGAGCGCAGTGAGGCACCATGTCTGCCTGTAGGCGCCCCCGTAGCTCGGAAGCAGCTGGCTCTCTGCATACGGCACGAGGAGAGCCAAGGTGCTGATTGTATTTGTGAGAAGCACAAAGTTCCCAGGGCCGTTGTGTGCAGCAGCAGGCCTCTCGCCTTGCAGCCGCACCCAGCCACGCATATCACATTCGGTTGGGCAGCAGCCCCGGACAAAGCCCTGTTTACTATTTCAGCTTGACCCTGGTCTCAGCTTTACCAGGGGAGGATCGAGTTAAGGGATCACTTCAGCCCTTGAGCCGCAGGGGGAGGGGGAAGTGCAGAACAGAGCAACAGGGGCTAGATCCAGGCAAGCTGAGGGCCCCCAGGCCTGAGGTTCCCCACCCCGATATACAACCCTCCCCCCATGTTTCCGACCTGCTGCTCCCACTCCTGTAGATGTCCAGCGTCATTTTTCATTGCTGGATCCAAATACCTCAGCACAAGTTGGAGGGCTTGAAGAGAACAGTCTAAACACCGTGTGGCAAACCTCCGGCCGTGCCCTGTAGGGCCTGGGTTTCTCCAAGGCTCGCTGGGACCCTCCATGCAGCCTCTTGTCTTTTCTAGAGGCCAGTCACAGCTTACGGAGCCAGCCTCATCAAAGGGTCAAGCTGGGGACCCCTCTGTAATCCCAGCCTCCCTTTCCAGGATCAGACTTTCTAGTGGAGTGGGGAAGATTGGAGGGAAACCAGGGTTCCTCACTACCAGCTCCTAGGCCAGGGACAAAGTAGTGCAGCTGACAAGGTTTCCCTTTAGCCTTTTCCCTGGGCCACTCCCCTCCTACCTTCTCACCCGCAGTACCTGACCAAATCTCACCTCCTCCAGCACAAACACAGGTCTCCTCTCAGCTCTTCATTCTTCTCCCTTCCTATCCCCTACCTAAGGGGAAACTTCTCCAAGTAACCCAGCAGGTCTTAACTGGCTGCAGGTGCCTGATTAGCCTGCTGCTTCCCGCAGGCTCTTCATTGGCCTCAGGTGCCTGCTTGCCTCGATTACACAGCAACAGTCTCTGGGCAGTTGATTGAGGAAACAGAAAAGCATTCACCCGGCTCCCAGGACGTCTGTCCTCCACCCGACTACTGTAGGCAGCTGCCCTGGGTCTGTCAACAGGGAAAAGCGCCTGGCCTTGCTGCTCCACTTGTCCCTCCCTAGAAGTAACTGCTATTGGTAACAAATCTATTCAGTGCCCTGCAATGCCTCTGGAGCAAGCTACTTCAGTCTGCAAAGTCTGAGATCAGTACTAGGCGCTCTGCAGAACGGTGAGCCTTTGACTCAATCAGAAGGGGACTTGTTTAGCCTGCAAACCTGCCCGGCTGGATGGAGTTGATTTGAAGTCAGCTCACTCATTCCTCTGCAATGCTCCAAGTATCCCATCTTATTCGGTTCAGACTCTAAGCTCTGAGATCATCTTTAGGGCCCATGCCTTTCCTTGGAACAAAATGGTTATTCACCTAAGAAGCCAATGGCACCAGTGAAAATCCCAGCAGTCTTTTCTCTAGTGGTTGGAATTCTTACTAACCTGCTACCCTTGTAGCCCCTGGCAAGCATAGAGCCTGGGGTCTGGTTAAGAAGCTTCTTCCAGTGCTCATCCCCCTCTCCCCAAGCCTCAATGTTACTAAGGCTAGAATGTCCATTATTCTACTTAGCCAGCTATTTTCTAGCTCCCCCTCACCTCTCACCCTCTACAGATAGAATAGAGATAGAGATGGAGCCCTGTTAGTCTAGCTGACAAAAAACAGGACTAACAAGTTGGTTTATTAGGTGATGAGCTTTCGTGGGCCAGACCCACTTCCCTATTTTCTTCCACTATTTGATCTGAGGAAGTGGGTCTGGCCCACAAAAGCTAATCACCTAATAAACCATCTTGTTAGTCCTGTTTTTTGTTTCCTCTACAAATACTACTGGCCCTGCTATAAGCTATTGTGTAACCACCCCCAGCTGGATTTGAACTTGGGACCTGGGGACCTTAGTGTAGGAGCCTCCGTAACTTGAGCTATAAAGCCAGCTGGCTCTCAGCTGAGGCTGTAGCACCCACTTGTTCATATCCCTTGCTATCCATGGTCTGAGTGCCCCTCCACAGGACAGTAACGCACACTAGGGCTACGTCTACACTGGCATGATTTTGCGGAAGAGTTCTTGTGCAAAAACTCTTCCAGAAGAGAGCATCTACACTGGCACGTGCTTTTGCACAAGAGCATCCATGCCAGCGTAGACACTCTTGTGCAAGAAAAGCTCTGATGGCCATTTTAACCATAGGGCTTTCTTGCACAAGAAATTCATGTTGACTGTCTACACTGGCCTCTTGCGCAAGAGGGCTCATTCCTGAGTGGGAGCATCATAGCACAAGAAGCCCTGATTTCACACATTAGAACGTCCATGTTCTTATGCAAGAACTCAGGGCCAGTGTAGACAGGCAGCCACTTTTGCGCAAGATCGCGCCAATGGAGACACAGCCAAGGTGTGGGGGTTACAATTGCAATATTTTTCCTTCATGGTGCAGCATTGATGGAAATTATTCAGGATGTCAGAGGAGCAGCTGTTGTGAGTGGGTAAAATGAAGTCAGTAAAAAACAGACCAGTAGCTATTCCTTACTGTACCCTCTTTCCAAGGCCTTGTCTACAGGATGGAATTACACCAGCTTCAATTGATTTAAAACATTGTTACATCACTGCAAATGTGTTGCTGCTTAGCATAAAGCAGTTTCCTTATAGACTTAACTAAGCCTGCTGTAAATCCAAATAAGACCCGCCCCCATCTGTCACATCAGTTTAACAAAGTGGGATACAAAAATCTCTATTAAAAAAAGTTTTACCTGTGGGACAAGAATGAGGAGATTACATCACTGTGTCCCACCTGCCTTCTCCTCTCCTCCCGCCCCCAGCTTGAGCCCGACCTGGCTGCTTCCCCTCGCCACCTGGAATTGCTATTTTAAACCAGTCTCCGACACCCCTTTCTCCACCCCACATGGCCTTCAGTGCCAAGAAACGCGGCACAGTAGCCAGCAGAGCCCACATGGCAGCCGAGATAGCGCCTGTCCCTGAGCACTGGCCCCTGAGCTAGGAGCGGGACTCCCAGCTGGGCTTATGTGCATTTACCGCAGCTTCCAGAGCACCCCGAGCTGCCTGGGGGAGCTGCCACACTGACCTGTTTGCTCCTTCCCTTTGGCTCCCTGGACTAGCAGTCGGCCCTGGACTCTACAGGCAGACCTAGGGCCGTGAGTGGTGCGGTGCGGGGCGGGGGGGGGGGGGGGGGAGATCAGACTGTGGCTCCTGCGCTGCTGCTTTGCCCACCTCAGCAGGTTGCAATGCCCTGGAGCCATCACATGCACACAGCACTACCTGCACCTTGCTGTGCCGGGCAGGCACCCCTCTGTTTCACTGGCCCCCAGGGTAGCGCAGGCCTGAGGCCTAGCTAACAGACAAAACAAGGCTAACAAAGCAAAGCTATGCTGTGAGCATGAGGCAGGCCCCTGTTCACAAAATTTGGCACAGAGCGCAAAATACTAATGGGTAATAGCCTCAGGTATAGAATAGTAATTGGTGCTAGGTACTGACTGCAGAACAACAACTGGTACTGGTCATAACTTGAGAGCACATGGTATTACCAGCTCATTAAAAAAGACCTTGGCATACACTCCCCACAGATACAGAGCCAGGTTCAGGAAAGGGTCTAAAATGACAGCATGACGGGTAGAGATGATCTAATCAAACCACAAGGTACAGGGTGATGGGTGGTATCTAACAAGCCTCAGAAGGTGGCAACCGGACACATCAGCAGTGATGTGTAATTTGTTAGTACCTGTATTGGGAGGGGGGGGGGCGAGAACAGTCTCTGGATGACCTAGGAGGCAATGGACATTTCTCACTGATTGAGTGACTCCATTGTTACAGGGTACATGTGTGTAAGGTTCAGTATAGTCTACCGACCACTATGACTACAGGCAGTCCCCGGGTTACATGGATCCGACTTATGTTGGATCCCTACTTAAGAACGGGGTGAGGGAACCCCGAACTAGCTGCGCCCCCTCCCCCCCCAGCAGACCGTCAAGACGCGCCGTGGCTGTCCTGCCGCCCGCATCCTCCGCGGTGAGAAAAGCTGCTCTATGTCTCCCTGGTCTGCTGGGGGGGCCCCCCCAGCAGACCAGGGAGATGCGGAGCAAAGCTGCAGAGGACACGGGCGGCGGGACCACGGCGCATGTGGGCGGTCCCACCGTCCGCGTCCTCCGCGGCAAGAAAAGCCGCTCTGCGTCTCCCTGGTCTGCTGGGGGGGGGGGGGGGGCGCGGCGCGCAGCTAGTGTCCCCCCCAGCAGACCAGGCTTTTCTCACCGCAGGGGACGCGGGCAGCGGGGACCAACCTAGCAGCACCCCAGCTGCTCTACCCCAGGTGTCCCCAAGTCAGCTGCTGCTGAAACTGATCAGCAGCTGATTCCAGGAAGCCCAGGGCAAAGCAGCTCTGCCTCGGGCTTCCTGTAGTCAGCCGCTGGTCAGTTTCAGCAGCGGCTGAATCAGACACACCTGGGGTAAAATATGTACCATTTCCGACTTACATACAAATTCAACTTAAGAACAAACCTACAGTCCCTATCTTGTACGTAACCCAGGGACTGCCTGTACTTCATTTAACAATAAATCTGGCTGTGCGTCTTCGATCCTTATGCAATGTGGTCTTTGGGGGCTCTCTCAGGTCTGCTGTGGAGATTGAGTGCCCAAGTCGACATGGCCCACATCACTAAGCACACACGCAAGCAGTCTTCTGGTTATCATCAGTGATGGAGCCAGGGACCTGTCCAGACATCTTGGCAGTAAATCCTGACCCCTCCTGACTAACTGCAGGAATAAATGGCAGGGGGAAGGGAAAAAGTATTTATTCCCAGGTGTTATTCAAACCCCATAGTTCCATATTCTTTTGAGGAAAGTTTTCATTCCATAAGAAAGACAATTAGAATTGGCAAACTGATGCAAAATATTTATTCCAAGTTAGTTATTTTTGATGCAGTAGTTTTTCCCCCTCATACAGACTCAATGTGATAGTCACTTTTTTAAATCTGTAAATAATGTTATCAAAATAATCTTAATCTTTGAAATCTCACAAAAAATTTATATTTTACAATCCACCCTGAATATCAAGGCTGCAAGAAGAACACAAACAATTCCTATGTCCAAATATTTTACAGCTGTACCCATAAAAGAAAACCACAAACGCCTGGGTTAAGTGATGAAGCTCCCCGAGCCAGAAAAAAAAATTGATGTTATTTGCATTAATTTAACACAATTAGAACTTCAATATCCATTTTGTCATTGACAATGATTGTTTTAGCACATTGTTACCACGCAACATTATGTAATGCAGGCGGCATTATTAGAAGCTTGTTGCAAAGATCAGTCACCTGTATCCTGTTTACAAGACTGAATTTGTGCATTGCCTGACGAGGGATTTTCGTCACAAATTCGCGAGCTGCACAAACTTCTATTAAGCAGAAGGGCAAAACCAAAAGAAAAAGCTAAACAAGCCAATTTCTCTCTTCTTTGGGATACAATTATTTCCCTTGTGCATGAAGTATTCAACAACAAAAGAAAAACTGAACAGACTGGAGACAGAATAAACTCTGTTTAGTTTATACAACCCCAAACACATGTGGAACTATGAACTGAGTTTATTGGGTTGGTTTCATTTTTAAATGTTTTGTGCCCACTTTCAGGCATCATCATCTGATGTTTCACTGCTACTAGTTTCTGTGTCCGAGTCCTCAAACTCTGTCTTAAAAGTGCTTCTCCACTGGGAAAACAGGCTGGAGCTGCGGCTATGAAGAAATCCATTCTTCCCAAATCCATTTTTTCTTAGCTACAAACAAGAAAAACAGATTAGAAATGGTGGCGAGAAAGTCAGAGAACAGTGTACAATTACTTCAAATCGATACACAAGTTCTAGTCAGTGCTTTGCAACTCAGAACAATCTAAACATGATATGCTGTGGAACCTGAGTGATAGGTGGGGAAGGATAGCTACCACCACTGTAAGAGCTGTAACATACCTGCTCTGACTTAACTTGGAACTCTTTGAGCTCATCCTCAGTGAGGGGAAGGTAGTTCTCATCATTTTCAGGATACTCCTGCCATCCCATTGCTTTCAATAACCTGATTCAGGAAAAAAGGGATTAAAAGGAGTCAAAAAGGCAAATGGAGAAGTCAGATTTAACCCAGTGCATGATAAGTTAAGATATTTTCTACTTCCCTCCAGGAAGAGTTGTATAGTTCTAGAAAACACTGTAAAATAATAATACTTTGCATTTAGATATTGCTTTTCAAACCTCAAATCTTCAAGATGCCTGTGATTTCAGAAAATACTAGTATTTTCCTTTCTGCTACACCTTCTATCAGCCCAGAAATCATAAAAAAACCCTTCACCCCTGCAGCTCAGAATATGCATGACTACTGCTTTCTGGAGAAGAGAATTTTCTTCTAAGCAGCTGCCCTTTCCTCACACAATGTGATAATATGATTCATATGATAATATGATCCAGTCCTATGATTCTATGAGACATCCCCACCCTCATTAGTCCACGTTCAGCTCTCTCCTCACCTGTGTTCTGCTTCCAGTGAATGAGATAGGTTCTCCCCCTCCTCCATCAAAGGGAGAGAAAGGCCATTCTGATGGCAATTCTCTTCCCAGTTTTCCTTTGGTTCTGGTGTGCTGCTGCCTTCCATCTAAAGGAAAAAACCTAAGTCGAGTCACATCCCCGAGACAGTGATTGCTTCATACACAGAGCACAGTTAAAGTCTTGAAAACTAGTGTTCCTGGTGGATGACTTGAGAGAATAAAACTCCTCCCTCGAGTCAATGTTGCAGAGTAATAGTCACCACCAGACATTGGTGAGGGGGTATATGCAAAGTGAGTTTGGTGGGCTCTAGTTTATTTTTAAGGACAAAAGTCCACATCACAATACCACCATTCTGGATTCAAAGACACCTAAGACTGTATGAGCCATGGAGACGGACCTCTGGCCATAGAGATGTCCTTCTACACCAGAAGAAACACTGGTAGAGCAAGGCACCTGCCTTCGTTTGTGCAGGGCCTGTTCAATTTGCCAAATTTGTCATGCTTGCACTTCTCCCAGGACTAAATTTAAATTAATCCCTCTGGGACCAGTGTCTGTCTTATCAAAGTGCAGTTCGTTAAACTGAATGTAAATGCAAGAAGTGTTTTAACTATGCTATGAGAGCTAAGTTACATACATGGGAGATTTCAGTCCTGCAGTGATATTTAAAGAGTAAGCATTCTGATGAAATATTGTTCCTTCCTGTTCTTTAGAAAGCCCTCCTAAAATCCTGCCAATTCTTACCAAGCCTTGCCCTTTTCCCTTTACCTGTATTTTAATTTTCCTTCTGTATTTCTTTAGGTTATGGTTTTTCTTTGTATGTCTGATGTCATATCAATAGAGAGAGTGCACAGAATGAAACAAACTAACACTCGTTAATTACACCTGCAGAATATCTAGCAAAGACAACATGAAAGCTCAGAATTGTTTGTGTTTAGGTCCTACAATAACAGTTACTTCCCTAATCCCATTCTGGAGAGGAGTTTTTCCTAGGGAAAACTCCTCTCCAGAATGGGATTAGGGAAGTAACTGTTATTGTAGGACCTAAACACAAACAATTCTGAGCTCTCATGTTGTCTCTGCTAGATATTCTGCAGGTGTAATTAATGAGCGCTAGTTTGCATGTCTGCTTACTCTTTAAATATCACTGCAGGAGCTACACCTGGAGCAGGATAGCGAGTATCCCCTTTATCAACTAACCGACTATTCAATTAGTTGATTTAATCAAAATTTAACACCCCTAATAATACACAATTCCCAGGAAAGAAAAGCAGGCAGTCCTCTTACATCCTCCAACTTGTCACATTCTCTGTTCTCTGTGATCTCTCCATTCCTATCATCTTTCAGCGCCTTCAGGAATTCACTTTTCTTATCGGCGGTGCGACGCATCAGCTTAGTCAGGCGTGAAGAACTGATCTCAATGGGAGGGGTGGTGCTGGAAGGACTCTGGAGAAGAAAGGAGGAACATATTAGTGAACTTACCTAAAGAAGAAAAGCTGCGTCTCAGCCCTGTTCAAGGCTTGCATCCACACTTTTTAGTACTTGATCTCCTGAGCTGACTGGCAATTTCCTATGCATACTTATTTCCACCAACGTTCTTGGCTGCACTGTTCAAATCCACTTGCTTTCTCTTCACCAAGCTGGAAAGAATGTCTCCAACCCATTGTTGCTGCAACTGTTTCTTCGTCTCCATTAATTTAGGCAGTCATGAATTTAACATGCTTGTCCTATTCCTCACATGCTAGGATTCCTGGTAACATGAGCTACTCAGAGGCTCCCTGCTGGGTTAATTTCATCTCTGCTCTTTAAATCATCCAGGAATACTCTGCTGATTCCTGCTTATTAACAAAATCTCACCCCCCCCAACTCTTGTTCTCCATGCCAAATAAAATGTCTATCCAATTCAGTTAGACAAAACTGATTGCCTATGGTCTTCAGTAATAATTACAACATGGCATCTAGCTTTCAATGTACTGGTCTCATTTTTATAGGTGGGATTTACAATCAAAATAAACTGGGGTTTTAGTCCTCCTGACTTCCCTTCTGCCCTAAGTATTTATCTGTGGCATTTGTGACTCTTGGTCTTTGCAGAAGACAGAAATACTACTCATTAGTCTTGCCCAGAGGTGGGTAATAATTTGTGACAGAGGGCCCACTCCTAAGAATTTGGTACGTGGTTGAGGGCGACACGCTTTCATATTAATGGAGGAGGTGCGGGGTCTGGGATGGAGGTTGGGTGCAGAAGGGAGGTTGGGTGCAGGAGGCAGTTGTGACCTGGGGCACTGGACTGGGATGCAGGAGGTTGGACTGTGACCTAGGACAGGGAATTGGGTTGTGAGCTAGGGCAGGAGGAGATTGATCTGGGACTGGGGTGCCAGATCTGGGAGGTGATATGGATACAGAAGGGGGACAGAGGATTTGGGCATGTGGAGTAGGGGGCAGCGGGTTGGGGAAAGGAAGGACTGGGGTGCCAGATCTGGGAGGTGATATGGATACAGAAGGGGGACAGAGGATTTGGGCATGTGGAGTAGGGGGCAGCGGGTTGGGGAAAGGAAGGACTGGGGTGCTAGAGGCAGGCTCTGGCCAGGAGACTTACCAGCCAGCAGCCATTCCCAAATCAGCCTCCCTGCCTGACCCACCCCTGCACAGGCTGCAGCCATGTGCTCTGGAGGCCCTCCTTAGTGCTTTGTGGCTGGCTGTTTTTGTAACAGGCAGCACGCACTGGCCAGTTTCTGGCCAGAAACCGGGCAATGGGATTGTGCTAGGGATGGGAGCAGCTCCTAAAGCTTTCCCCCCTCCTCTCTGCACTCTCAGTTTTTAAAGAAAAACTGACTTGCAGCCAGATCCGGTGGCTAGGCGGGCCACATCGGGCCCATGGGCCATATTTTGCTCAGGCCAGGTCTTAACCCTTCACTGAAAGGAGAGGTCACGACACTAATTTGGAATCACATAAAACAATCCTTTTCTTCCTTTCAAAGTTTATAGAAAGCAAGTAAAAAAAATATCAAAGCTTGTAAAAGAACAAACAAGTGGATATTCAAATAGTTCCTCATTGCAAGAACCATTTCAGATTTTATTCTTGGAGCTGAAGTGTTGTCTGCAGGTACAATCCTTAGGATGCCAAAGAAAATTTACTTTGCAAAGTATGCTTATGGTATAGCATACAATCCCTATGAGCAGAAAAAGAGGCAAAGAAAAGGGATCTCGAAACATTCAGCTGCTTGGAGTCCTTATTCTTACATGACACGTAATGCTAACCTCTCCTGAAGTGTGCACTATGAACACTACCATTTGCCAGGTTATTTCAGACATCAAGTACAGCTCTGGGAAGACCAAGTCTGTGACTGTGAAACTTCCGTAGCCAACATGAGTGACTATCAGGATAAAAGAAATAACAGTAGTATTTCAAACTGCAGCATGATCATTAGTTTGACTGTACAAGTGACAAAGTAACTGACTGAACAGAAGAGACAGGGCAGGCTGGATATGGCTGACAGAGGGTGGATTACTTGATTCCCTGTTCTGTTCATTCCTGCTGGGGCATCTGGCATTGGCCACTGTCAGAAGACAGGATGCTGGGCTAGATGGGCTTTTGGTCTGACAGCTGTGGCTGTTCTTATGTTCCTACGGACTGAAAGTTGACATTTCTAGTAGCCTGGAATACCCATTTAACAAGATGGCCAATAAAACACTCTTGAGTTTCATGCTAGAGCAGCCCCTTTCAAAGACACTTACACAGAAATGGTAAGCTATCAAGAGATGATATTTACAAATTTTAAGGCATAAGAAAGATAGCTACAAGTGACAAATTCCCCATTTTACTTTAATTACACAAAGCTTTCAACAGATACATAATAAAACACAAGTGAGTGCACAAGGCTTATTGATTTATTTTACAACCAACCCCCACGTTGTTGTTCTTAGGCAGAAAGAAAAAAGAACCTGTAGCAGTCTCAACCTCCACGGAGCTCTTGTATGAGGGAGCTAGGCATGATAACAATGACACGTTCAGTTTCAGTACTTGCCGATAAGATTGTAAAATTTTCTCTCAGGGAAAAAACCAGTGGAAGAGCCATCCCTTAGGCTTTTATAAAGGAGACTACATAGAGTACTAAAAGTACACTTGTAGGGAAGAATCTTACAGGAATCCTCAGGGAGATCTAGGAGGACTTCTAATTCCCAGTACTTTATAGTCATGTCGGGGCTCTACTTGCCATTATACAGTCAGAACGAGGGAGTGCTTACATTACTTTTCCCAGCTCAGGGGCAGAGTCCTGGGTTCCAGTCCTGGGTTTAGACCAATTCTCAAACAATTAACTTTTTCATAAGCAAGTGAAAAACCTCTAGCCGTTAAAGCTGCAAATGCTCATCTGTAGCTTAAAAGAATTTAAATAATTTCCAGTTTAAGTGGCATTAGCTCCTGACATTATGGGAACACAGGACAGAACAACTTTCAGATTAGCTTTATTAATTTACTAACTACTCAGATAAGGCTGACGGAAGTTCAACAGAGTGGAACCAAATATACTTGGTCTCCGCAGAAAGACTGAATTACAGGCTCTCTCCTAAGTTTCAAGTTAAATCGTATGTCTTTGCTGACCAAAGATAGTGCAAGTACTGCTTAGGACAACACATTACCAAGCTATACATAGTACTTATTGTACTGGATAACAAGTGCATTTAAATTTGTTTTGGTATTACTTACCTGAAGGTGGAAGCTTAATCTGAATTATGTATTTATGTTCCAGTAGTGCCCAAAGTGTACTAGGTGTTGTACAGACATAAGGGAAAACAAAGCCCCTACCCCAATGGGCTTACAATCTAAAACAACAAAGACGCAGGATGAGGGGAAAGAATACAACATAAAAGCAAAGTTGTCAAGAAGATGACTGCCAATTGTGTTATTCCCCAGGATTTAAATGAGAACTACTCATTTATATACCATTATTGCCCCTCACAATCAAAAGAATACCCCATTATCTTACACTCAAAGCACAGAGCACGGATAGTCAATAGGTGGTCCACAGGTCAAATATGGACCACCCAACACTTTTGAATATGCTGCCTAATCTTTTTATTTACTTACTACCATCGTTGTTATTGTGGTGTGAAAAACTGGATCTTGACCAAGAAATATGGACCTTGACTAAAAAATAACTGATTATACCAGACACAGGAGCTCAAAAATGGTGTAAGTTCATAACAGTAATATCTATACATCATCTTCAAGATCCACAAAGATGACCAAACTTTTCCAGGAATACGTCTTACCTCAATAAAAAAGGGTTAAGATACACAGCAACCTCCTATGCAAAAGATTCTCAGTTTTGTTTTTAGCAACATTTCTGCCAAATGTGCAGACAGCATTTACCTCTGGCTGAGTAAACACACCACCATTGTTTATTAAAACGATAGTGTCAAGACAGGACATGTCTAATTTCTCCCCCCTTACCAGTATTGCTAACACCATTCCAGATTATTTAAACTGATGAAAAATGTAAAGATATAGAAAATCATGGCCAAGCAGTGATTAGCAATTGAGAGTGCTGGTGCACAACTTAACACCTTAAAGAGAGCAGATTTTGAGGAACAGGAACTTGGCAGTCTAATGATCAAGCTCCTTTTAGGTATCAGACTACCCAAACATGGAGGGACTTCTTCATTTCTTAAAATCTTGTGTATAATTTATATTGTACCCTTTGGTACCGGACTCAGTTTGAACACAATTTGTTTTTCTGGTTTTTACACTAACTCAATGTCATTGTGTTGTGTTTCCCAATGGTGCAGGGGAAGATTTAATATAAAATTGTCTTAAAATTCACCGAAATGCCTTTATTAAGGTCTGCAAGCTAGCTTTAACCCAAACCTAGCATTTTGGAGGTAACTACTCAGAAGAGTCCTTTTTAGAGTCACATCATCTATACAAATAAAGGGCAGAAGATTCTACCATGACTAGATGTCCAAAACGCTAGTAAATTTCAAGTCTAAAGAATTTTTCAAATACTCCAAAAACTATAAAAACAACCTTGTTAGATGAACCGTGGGGCATATGTTCTCCATCATCAACAATCACAAACAAATGGCCGAAGAGGAACAATACACACATCTGTATCTCTCAAACCTTATGAATTGTTCCCAAACCTCACCACATGCGCTGCTAGGAAAGCGTTGTGAGCTAGAAGAGCAAGAACACAAGACAACCAGGCACCCTATTTTAAAGAGTGGCATGGAATTCAGGTAATCTGCCCCAGATGGTGTAAACTCTGGTGTGCACTCGAATGCCATGCACTAATCAAGCATGTCTCCACAAGCATGGAGGAGGGAGCAGAGAGGGAGGTGCCTCCTGATCTGCCTCCTCTTGCTGTGCCTCAGCCATTGCTGCTGCCAGAGCTGAGCCACCGTGAACAGCCGGTTTGAGCTCCAGCAGGCACCGTGGCCCAGCAGCCAGTGAGTTGTGGACAAGGCATCTGGGAACTGCTGAACTAGGCCATTCCTAACAGGCAATTTTGTCTAATTTGCTCTTACCTCCAATGACATTGCTCTAAGAGTCCCCCATTTTAAACTCTCCAGAAACGTATGCCTATAGGCAGGGCTCGCTGAACCGTGGCGAGCCCCGCCCACCGGCCGCGCTGTCCGGCAATCTGCGCATACACAATCGTTCTGCGCATGCGCAGATTGCCCGAACCCGGCTCTTCCAGGTTGCAATCTACTTGCCACGGGCGAGTAGATTGTATTATTTGTCAAGCCCTGCCTATAGGGAACTTCTAGCGTGTGCCAGCAGGGTCCACATGACCTAGTGAGTGTGTGACACTAGAATTTGCATTTCCCACCCCTCAAATATGGACTTAAGCCATTGTGCTCAACACTCTAGCCAGTAGCCACATGTAGCTATTTGGCCGGTTGAGTGTGGCTACAGCGGTAGTCACTACAGTGGCTACTATTTCAGAACTGGTTAGGACAACACGGAACTAAAGCTTATCGTTCGGACGTTGTTTCTATACTCAGTTCCCATAGTGCTATTAAAATGGCAAAGCAACCATACCTTGTACGCTAGCGGTGAAATCACAGCACATCTGGCCCAAACCTGCTGGCAGCACACTTCATGTTAAGGAAGCCAGACTTCCAAGAGCATTCCCATTCATGTACTAGGGGACTTAGCTCAAAACGCAAAGACAATACAAGTGATTGAGTACTCTTCAAGTGTTCAGAGCTGTATAATACGAATAGAAAAGCTCTCATGGTATGTAAACTATAAAGCAACATTGGCTGGAAAAGGTCCGATCCTATTCCCAACCCAACCCCTTACCTCTTTGGGAGAGGTGAGAACTGAGCCACTCGCCAGTACCGCTGGTTTGGTTACAGACACCGGACTGGTAAAGGCAGAGTCACGGCTGGAGGAAAGTGAGCCAGGTTTATGTTCACTTCTGTTAGCTTTCCACGGACTTGGCTATATTGAAGAGAACACAACACACTAGGACATAATGGTATGGCACAAGAATGGACTGTTTGCAAGCAATAAAAATAATAAAGCAACAAATTGACTTAACGAGATGGGAACACTCCAAGTGGTCTCAAATCCCTCTCCAATCTTAATGCCCATTTCAGTTCCGTTTAACCACTCAACCCACAACAATGTCTAGCAGCTTCACAGCTATCACCTTCACCCCAGCAAAGGACTGTCTGGAACTACTATGAACAATTACACATGCCTTCATAGTTGGAGGAATCACCATTGAGAGATGCAAAGTATCCCACAACTGCTCCCAGCACAGTAAGTGAGAGGCCTTAATACAATTCAAATGTCTTACTCAGTGCTAAATACCACCACCAAATATCTCAACAGGAGCTTCCTCTGGCCAAAGGGAAAAAGCTCTAAGCCATGAACAGAAGACAGGAACTCCCCAAGGCTCCAAGAAAGATTCTCCTAATGTCTATGGAAAGGTAGAGGAACAAAAACCATTTTATTGTACCCTGCAATTTAATAGGATACAGAAGTCCACAGATGTACTAAAACTCCAGACATGAAGCCCCAAAATGTATCCAACGAGAAGCCAGATTACTGAAGTAAAGCAGCACATAAAGCAGCACATTTTCTAAGACAACTCACTCATAAGAAAATAGGAACAGCCATGCTATGTCAGACCAAGCGTCCATCTACCTAATATCTGGTCTTTCCATAGTGGCCAGTGTCAGGTGATCCAGAAGAAATGAACAGAACATGGAATCACCAAGTGATTTCCAGCTTCTGGCAAACCGAGGCTAAGGACACCACCCCTGCCCATCCCGGTTAGGGATGTTCAAGTGTAAACGACTAATAATTTAACCAGTAAGTGGATGTCTATTGGTTAATGGTATCTGTTGCACTTGGCAAAGCTGCATCCCCAGGAGCCAGGGGTTGGTGGCCTGGCTCTCAGAGAGACTTTGCTGTGGATACTGCAGTATAAAGCTATGCTTAAATTTATACTGCAGAGCCCGCAGTGCAGGTAACTGCAGCCACTGAGATTTTCAGTAATTACAGTTACCTTGTTACATGAGTTCTAACATCCCTAATCCTGGTAAACAGTCACAGATGGACAACCTATCTATCCTCCATGAACCTTTTAGAACCTTGTTTTTTAGTCTTGGCCTTCACAATATCCTCTGGTAAAGAGTTCCACAGGCTGACTGTGCACAGAGTGAAAAAAGTACTTCCTTTGGTTTCCCTACTCAGCATAGGGAAACTTCACTCCCCTATCAGCCTACCTCTGCATCTATTATTTGGTGGTCAAGCAATAACTGCAGCTGCAAAAAGCTGCCTCACGATAAATGTCTTCTACCTGGAAAAATATTATCTTGGACAGCTCAGCCAAGAAGGACAAACTGTGCAACAATCCCAAAAATGAGATGTATGGCACCAAGCAGCACAGGAAGAAGACAGAAGGGGAACTTTTTACGTTTTAAACCTTCACTTTAACAATTTGAATTTCTGATGCCAGTTTACTACAGATGCTAAACAAGTCATCTCATCCAGGGTGTATCTGGGATTTAAACTTAATGGGAATCTAAAAGAGATAACATACTTTGCAGAAAAAGACTGCAGAGGCCAGTTTCTCTGTATTTTCCTGTGTGTGCGCGTGCAGGTTTCTTCCTTCCTATATTTTGCTGACTTTTACCTCGCTCTCCCCACTGAAATTCTAATCCCCTTCTCCAGTCCCCACTCATGGGTCATGCTGCTGGAGGTAGATAGCCTTTGACTTTTCACTGGAAGCAGAGGGGAGAGCCACAGGAGGAGAGAATCCTGGGCTGGCACATGGATGCCCACAGCCCTACGCATTAAATATCCAGCTACATTAGCAGCAATATGAAGAGCAGGGAAGAGATTTTTCAAGGACCTACCAGTAGATTTATTTGCAATGCAGCAGTATGCTTGCAGAGAGTCAGAGGAAGCTGCATCAACCTGAGGTCCTGCACCTTTCCTCTCACACTGATGGGATTTTCTGGCTTCTGCTCCCCCATCTGATGCCTGTCCTAGTCTGATGCCTGTCTGATACCTAGTCTGATGCCTGGTCCTATCGGTTAGAAAATGGATTTATGATTTAGACTGTAAACATCCCAGGGTGGAGATTGTGCCTATATCACTGTACACGGAATTTACAGTAACATCTTGAATAGGAACCTTGGACAATGGCAGTCACCTTAAAATGCCAATTTTTGCTCAAGAACCTACAGGCACAATTATCCAGTTAGTATTGAATATGAGGAGTTTCTGTAGGGACGACTGTAAGCAGATTTATAATCATGCAGTACACTCATCCGCCATCTCTCCCCCCACCCTTGGTGAAATGGATTTCCACCTTTCACCGATTATATTTCTAATGAAGTTCCTCTCCTTAAACCCCACAAAACAAAACAAATTGCTACAGCACCCCACTGGTGTTAAGCCTGAGGCATAACACTACATGTGCGTGTTCGTGTATAAGCTGCTGGACAGCAACCACGTTTTTGTTGTGTGTTTGTACAGCACCTAGCACAATGAAACGTCCTAGTGTACACCACGATGCAGGCATTATAGCAATACAAATACTTGGAAGGCTCACTGACACTGTGGCCCATTGGTGCCAATGGGTTCATTATTGTTTAAGCAACTACTGTCTCAGGTGTTGTGAATTTGTTAGATCTAATACACCACTGTCACAGTATTTATTCATGAAGAGTAGCACAGGAAGTCTTACTAAAGTTCTGAACTTATCAATACTCACTGTAAAGTGTGTGTATAGGTACTATTTATTAAAACCTGCATCTTATGGTCTTGGTTTAACAGCTCGTCACCAGAGAATTGTATGCCTGTGATAGCAGGAGAATCTCCTGCAGCAGCTCAGCCACCATAGCTGGTGGGGGATTCCTCCACCCTCTGTCAGCTCCCAAGCCTACAGGGTGGTAGGACAACACCCCTCCCTGCTCCCAGCAACAGGGAAAACCGCAACAGTTCTTGACACCGCATGCAGTGGGGCAGGATGCTTGGCCCTCCTCCCTCCCCATTTTGTCAGATGTTTTTAGTGAGTCAGGGACAGGTCATGGCTTCCTGAAAGCTTGTTTGTTCTTATGTACAGGTCATGGACAATGGTCAGACTGGGTCAAGCCAAAGGTCCATCTAGCCCAGTATCCTGTCTTCCAACAGGGGCCAAAACCGGGTGCCCCAGAACGAATCATCAAGTGACCCCTGCGACGCCATCTATTCCCAGCTTCTGACAAGCAGAGGCTATGGACACCAGAGGCTAATAGCCACTGATGGACCTATCCTCCATAAATTTCTCACTCTTTTTTGAACCCTGTTAAAGTCCTGGTCTTCTGGCAAGTTCCACAGGTTGTCTGTGCATTGCGCGAAGAAATACTTGCTTTTGTTATAAATCTGCTACCTATTAGTTTCATTGAGTGACCCCTAGTTCTTGTGTTATGGAAGCAAGTAAATAACTAATCCTTATTTACGTTCTCCATACCGATTATGATTTTAGAGATCTCTATCATATTCCTCCCCTCACCTTAGTCTCCTCTTTTTTTTCTTGCTTTTTTTTTTTTTTTTTTAAAGTGAAAAGTCCCAGTCTTTTTTAATCTGTCCTCAGGACTTTAGTAAAAATATCCATGACTAAATCGTAGTCTCAGCAATGTCCCACATTCAAGCAGTTGTTGTCCTCATCCCTCCCTGGTCAGCTGGTGACGTAATGCAAGGTTCAACTGTCTACCTTTGCCCCATCTCAGAACAGCTGCAAGACTATCAGAGCCAACTGCAAACAATCAAAACCACTTGGAGGTAAAAAGGAACAGTGTAATAAAAGGGATCACTAAGACTGTGAATAAAGAAAAGAGTTTCAGTGCAACAGACATCTTTTTGAATGGGGTATGTTAAGTGAAAGATTGAACAGTGGTTCCTGGAAAGCCAGCCAGCTCTTCAATAAACAATTTTTTTTTTGGGAGGGGGAGGGAGGGGGAAGAGAAGGGTGACCACTCTATACTTTGTTGCATAGGAAAGGTAACTATGGAGTTTAGGCCCTAGTTTGCATTTTATGATTGTTTCATATTTTAACCATTAGTTTCCATCACACGCTCCATTCGAGTGGAATTTCTTTACTCTCATACTAAACTAAAAGGTTTATATGAATGCTCAGTGCTACATGTTAAACAGGCGCTGTGATTTAAGGTAAAACTGGTAAATAAGTACACTATTCTTTAGGGAGCAGAGAACCTGGAATTTCTGTCAATAGCCAGCATCGGGGCTGGAGTGCACACTGTTATCCTGCAAAGCAAAGACAGGACTTCTCTAACTTGGAGAGTGTTTACCCAGTGATGTTTACCAATTAACCAGAGGCTGCTCCAGCTTGACTACACCCGTGGTAACAAGGTGACTCAGTGAGGGGCACACCAAGAAACTCATCTTTTCATCATTCTGCACTGATTACTATGGCCATCCCCTCATGAGACAGGGTGCTCAGAGGCTGCTAATAATTATCCATATGGCTTCCATCAAGGAGTAGTTCAGGTGAAAGTATTTGAACTCCCTCCCAGACTCCATCACAGGGCAGATTCCCCTCCTACACTCAAACTCCCTCCCAGATCCTGCACTCCATTCCCTGTGTAACAAAAATGTATATTTTAGTGTTGGTTAGTATTGGGTATAAGACTATAAGTATGATGCATAATAATTTCATGTATAATGACTTGCTTATAAGTTCAGTATGCTTCTATCTTTCTCTCTCTCATATATGATTAGATAATGTTTACTGTAAGGCCTTGCTTCCTGTTAATTTGTAATGCTAAATTGTACCTCATGTCTGCATCACAAACTAAGTTGTCTTCTAGTAACTACTGATCTTGTCTGAAACTCTGTACAATTGTGTGGTGTGAGTGGAGGGTGTGTACGAGTCTGAAAGTCATCACAGATGCCCAGGTGATCAAGAAGTGGAAACTTTGAAGATAACGAGGAAACATGCATTGTGTCTTGAGGCTGAATTAAACTGGCAGCATTGACAACCCTGAAGACAGGCACAGACCCTCTCAAGAATGAGACAAGGCTGGGTAGCCTGATAATCCCCAAAGGATAATTCCCAAAAACCCATGGGACTCTGGGTTCAGTCCTGCAAGCCAAGTCTCTGAGGAGTCTCAGAAGAACCCTGACTCCTCACTCAGCCGGCCTGGCCTGTAAGACTGACTAGAGCCCCCACTGACTGGTAACTATGCACCATCTGCAGGACGTTCGTGTGCCTTTATAAAACATATGCCAACTGCTTCTCTACTGTATGCTCAATAAACACAGTGTGTTGCCTTTTCCCTTGAAAAAGATCCCCTGTGCTTCTTACAAGCATAACACCTGCCTGGAGCCCCCTCTGCACCCCATCCAAACCTGTCCCTCCCCACCTCCATTCATATAATAGAAAAGTACAACCTGTGACCACTTACCAACATTCTTCAAGTGGCATCCCTGCAAGAAGTACTGCTCACGAACCATCACGCACTGACAAAAGGGGTTTTTGCCATCACTCCAGGAACTCTCTCCCCCGGAGCAGTTGGTCAGTCTACCTCACCATGTCTACCCTATGGGTTAGGTTGGCATAGCTGCAGTGCTCAGGGATGTAAATTTTTCACTCCCCTGAGCAATGTAGTTATGTTAAGCTAAATTTTTAAGGTAGACCAGGCCTAACTCAATTTGACCTTGGGAAATTCATTTATCTGTCTCTTATCCACCTGAGAAATAGGAACTGTGGCACTCCTTGCCAGGCAATGTTGAAGGCCAAAACTATACTGGGATTCAAATCAGAATTCACTAAGTTAATGAAGGATAGGTCCATCAATGTCTATTTGCAAAGACAGTCAAGGATGTCTGGGTGTCCCTGGTCTCTGACCACCAGAAACTGGGAATGGATCACTTGACAACTGCCTGGTCTGTTAATTTTCCTCTTAAAAGAACCTGGCACTTGCCACTGCAGGAAGACAGAAGACTGAACTAGATGGATCACTGGTACATCGTTAGGGCCCATTATGGCTGTTCTTACCTTGCAATCAAATCCTTTCAGTGCTTGAAGAATGTTTTCCCACCATGTAGCACTGCCAAATGATTTTTCATTCAGTTGTGCCAGTGGTAGCTTTTCTAGTTATACAGTTCTACAGAGTCCTATGACTATCATGTACCCACTCACACTGCTGCACAAAAATCAATTACCGAACAGGTTATAACCACTGTTCTTTGAGATGTGTTGCAGACAACCACTCCATTCTTGGGGTCAGTGTGCTCAGCACACTGTGCGAAACTTTTCCCCATCTCAGTACCTATGGGGTGACAAACTCCCCCTGTGCCTCTGTGCAGGTATAAAGGGCAGAGCAGTCCCCAGGGCCCTCAGTTCCTTCTTGTCAGAGCTCCAATGCTGAGGGGCAGAAGGTGGTGGGTTACAGAAAGGAGCCCTGCACGGGAAATAAAATATGTACGTGCATATGATCCACAAAAATGATCTGTGGCTATAAAGCAGATATGCCCAGATTTGCATGGCTTTAGATATAAAATCTGGTTTGGCATCCACCCACAAACTGCAGAAATGGTCTGCAGATATCCAGAGACTTGTAGGGGCACTAGTAATTGGGGAAAACAAAGTGACTATCCACTTCAGAGTGAAAGACTGGTGAAAGATGGGAAAATTTTCATTTAGAGAGATCAATAACTTTTATACAAGGCCTGCTATTAATTGGCAGAATCTCTGAAGTCTTTTGATGAGAACTGCTCCCTAGCCCAGTCATGAAGCACCTATGCAGTTGAATGAAGGACTGTAGGCTCTGGCAGAGTGGGCAACTGTGACCCTAACATAGTGGTTTTCTGACTTTTTAGGGTGCTTTCCAAATAATGTAGTCTACTGCATGCTCCCATCTGAGATAGGCAGAAGTGACACATGGGCAGCACATGGGGGGATGGGGGTGCACATACAGGGTCACTGAACTTCTTGAGTCAGAGATCCTCTTTTACATACATTTATATAATGCATAATTTCTGGGCTCTAATTCCTCAGCCTAGGATCTGGATGCATTACCACCATAGAATAGTAAAGGAATAAGGAAGGGGATGTACTAGTAGTCAATTATCCCATATTTTCAGCCACAGAAGACAATTTAGGCACAAAACTGCCCTTGGAATCCAGTCCACAACCACCCTGCCAGGACCCTCAGGCAGGGAGCAGTCCCAGGGCTCAAAGGGAGAGGGGGAAGGCTTTGCATGCTGCCCCTCAGTCCAATCTCAGTTCCCATTGTCTGGTTCTGGCCAATGGGAGCTGAGAAATTATGCTGGGGGAGCCAACAGAAATCAGCCAATGGCAGGTAAGAGATTGTGCTGGAGGCAAAGTTAGTGCCCCCACCACCACCACCACAGAGAGGCATATGGAGTTGCTGGGCTACTGACTGGGAGCCACCTAAGTAAACGGCTCCTGGCCAAATCCTGTCTCTGGCACCCCAACCCTCAACCCATACACCTTCCCAGATACTGCAGCTTAATCCCTTGCCGCAGGTCACAATCCCCTCCCTCTTTCACCCAAACTTCCTCTCAGACCCCATATCTTCTCCTGCCCCCAGCTGCTTACCCTGATCTCCCTTCTGCACCCAACCTCCACCATAGACTCTACATTCCCTCCACAGAAAAAAGTGCAGCCACTGATCACTTAAAATCTTGGAGTGACTCCCCATCAAAAATTATTGCCCACCCCGATATCAGGCTCTCTTTCATGAGGATCAAAACACTAACAAAACCCACAGGCTGGGTTTTTCAAGTGTCAAAGGGACTTAAGTGTTCAAACCTATTGACATTCTTTGGGATTTGAGCCCCTAACTCCATTAGGCCCCTTTGAAAATCCAACTATAAAATCTATTTTCTAGGCAAAGTAAAAACAAACGCAGCATCTAGATAAACATTCAGACAGCGAGCCCGTTTCAACTGTGCAACAGTTTCATAGGAAAAAGACATCACTTAGATCACACTGGGGAAGGAGGGCGGGGAAATTAGACAATTAGCTTTTCATCTTCAATATCGACGGTCTATGCAATAATGCACTACTACATGATGCAGTCATATTTATATGTGCTTACTCCGTTACAGGGAAAAAATATTTCTACTGCATGGTTTACAAACAATAAACAGCACTGTAACTTGCAAACCCCACAATATATATTGCGTGCACACAGTGCTAACAGTTACAGGTTTCTGCTTTAAATAAAAGATGACTGTGCAGCAAAGCAGCAACACAATCTAGTTGTTAAAAAAGCTCTGAAGCAAAAGACTAAATAGCTAGAACCTGTTCAATAGACCAAGACATTTCAGCTACATATAAGGCACCTGACCATATCCATACGTCACAACCTGCAAAACTGAAAAGTAGCAACAGGATGCTCTCTGCACATCAGAAACTGCATCTTGTTTGAACTGTCTTGACAGTTCAACATGTGGGCTGCCTGGCTAATAATTTCTGATTCTACAGGTAAAGAATTCTTGACAAATGGCATTTTATGAAGAGTTGCGATTTTTACCTAGTCCACATGTCAGGTGAGCACTCATGTGCTACTCTGAAACAAGCCCTTAGACTAGAATTTTGTAAAAATTAAAAGTGACCGTCATTCTAACCATGTAGGCTCTCTGCTGCCTGTGGGAGAAAAGGGATCAGCTGAATTTTATATTGCAGCTGGTCTCTGAAGATACAAAAATAAAATGGGACTTTTCTCAACCAAGACCGATAATCTTAAAGGATTTTTATTCCAAGTGTTTATGAAGCATTTGAATGAATGATGCTCTCTCCGCCCCTCCCCATCAAAACAAATCTCTAAAAATTATGAATAAAAATAATTTCTATTATTAGGTTTAACATCTTTGATACTACTTGGAATGTCAGAATCCTACAAGTTCCTACAAGTTCCCCATGCACTTCTACACCAGCGTTCAGAAAAAAACAGAGCTAGACAAGACCTTAACCTAACATGAAAAAAAATTCAAGCAAAAAAATGAAAACTTGGGGGAAAAACCCACTTAATCTCTTTGTGTGTAGCATAAAGAAGCTAAATGGCAAAATCTTGTATTTCTTTTATAGAGCACCTCTAAGGCTTCACTAATACGCTAAAGGATCATCTTACAACATGGCAGTCTGGTCTCCAAAAAGACTGGTCCAAATATTTTGATTATGTTAATGAATCGTGTTACAACTTTACACAGATTTACAAGACTGCATTATGAACAATTTAATCACTCTGCTTCGTTACTAGTACCTCTCGCCATCTGTGCGTTTTTCATAATTTAGATAAGACAAGGACCCTATTATGTCCTTGTGCCCACGCCATTTCCAAGTCACTAGAATGGTTACAACATAGGTTAGTCTCTCAAAGATAACAACAAGGTGTGTTTTAGTATTGTAATAATACTATAACAACATAATCCAGACCCCATAGTTTTAGTGGCAGACAGGTCAACTAAAAATTATGATTCAAGTTCAGTTGTTTTATTTTTTCATTTTCACTACACTTTAATCTTTCTGTAGATTGTGTGACCATTTCTACATACAGAAGAGAATGCCCCCTCACTACAGTTTAGTAACTCAACTGGAAGCCCTTGTACCTTAGAAGGAGGTGCTGCAGGTTTAGGAACCAGATTTTTGTAGACACTTGGGACAATTGTGGTGGTCTTGTTGCCGTTTGCAAGGTGAGGAACTGGTGATGTAAATGCAGCTGAGAAAGCAGCAGCAGGATCCTCTTTTGAAACCTTTTTGATGACCAGCATCTTGGTAGGTTGCTTGGCACTAGGAGGGTTTTCTACAAAAACAGAGTGAAACAAGATCTCAAAAATCATTAGTAGAATCTCAGTAATTCCACAAAACTTGACTTTGCCTCAGCTCCAATTCCTCCTCAGAGTTTAAGATGCTGAAATAGTCAACTACTGCTGCTATTAACAGCTCCTGCTTAAGTTGAAGTTCAAATGACAAGGATATCAGACAAAGATGATAAAGTTCAATATCCGATAGGCTCCTCTTGATTTTGAAAAAAACTGCCTATGATGGCATTGGCCTGCAATATTAATAGTCTTTCTGACTTGGCTGAAAAAGGTTACTAGAATGGGTAATTGTATTTAAGTTCAGAGTAACTACTGAGTAATTGTAGATTAATTCAGTAACAAAAATATTTAGTGAAATTCATGCTTTAATATACAATGTTTTGCAACCTGCAACAACCTATTAGAGATTCTGTGCATCTGTCTGTGGGTGTGTTTGTTCAAGAACACCTCCTAATCCAAATTTGGTATGTGATTTCCTCTTCTCCTAACTTAGAGCAAGGTCAGGATCTGGTTGTGCTAGGAAAACCAGAAGTGTCAGAAAAGGGACTGTATGCCATAACATGGAAAGGGAGGGGCTATTCAGAGGGACGCAATGCTGAGAGCAGCCACTGGGGGGGCAGCAAGCCTGCAGAGGAGAGCTATCCTGCAGAGGGTCCACGAGGGGCAGCCGTACCACCAAGCAAGTGGTCAGCAGGGCTGGGGCTCTGCCATCTTGCATAGCAGTAAGTAGCCCCCCGCCCTTCCTGCCCCAAATCTGCCCCTCCCCCTGGCAGCAGTGCCAGAAGCAGGGGGATGAGGGGAAGAGAAGAGGCCCCTGACGGTTGGGGGAAGATCTGCAGGAGAAGAGGACCCTGGCAGTTGGGGGTCAGGTTTTGGGGTGAAAAGAAGCCCTACCAGATGGGACCCTGCCGCTGAGCCCCTTCTTCCTCCCCAACCCTCATTCTTGCACCCCTCCATCCCTAGCCATCTGCACTGCATCACCACATCCCAAGGCCCTGCTGTGAACTCCTGAACCCCCTCCTCCCCACCAGTCCTCTGTCCTGAAGGATCTGGAAAATGCCAGGTAAGTCTTCTAGTTGGGGTTGCCAGATGATTGAAACAAAAATACCAAAAACCCCCCCCCCCAACCAAAAAAAAATGGGGGGGGGGGGAGAGAAGAGACCAAAGTTGTTGATGGAAAAAAACAAACAAAGAACAAAACAAAAAAAAGACTCCAAGACCATTTTGTGCCAGCAGCCTTGCAGAACCAGGTAAGCATAGGGGCTGGGATCAGGAGGGCTGGGCGGCTCAAGAAGGAGTGGGGAGGCAAGTTGCTTCTCAGTTTAAATCTCTGTGGTAATCACAGGGATAGGATCACTGCTAGGGTTACCAGGTAGTCAAAAAAAATCCAGACATGCTTCATGGGGGGAGAGGGAGGAAGGACCGGCCGGGAGGGGAGCAGCATTGGCCAGGAAGGGTGGGGGTTGGGAAACAGAGCTAACGGGGGGGAGGGGAGGGGAACGGGCAATGGGGCTGGCTGGGGGAGATGGGGGGGGGCGACGGGAAGCAGGGCTGGTCGGGGTGTCTGTGTGGAGGGGGGGAGGAGGGGAGTTGGCGCAGCGGGGGCAGAGCTGGCCGGGGAAGATCCGGAGCAGGAACCGGCCAGTGGGACACAGAGCTGGTGGAGGGGACAGGGGAGCGAATCAGCTGGCGTGGAGCAGGACTGACCCAGGCTGCGCAGATCTCAGGGCACTCCCATCCCGCCTGAATCAGTCTGGCTGCAGCTCCACCACACGCTTGACCAGCGCACAGGAGCATGGACCGGGCTGCCCCTCCTCCTCCTCCTCACACACACAACCAGGGCTCCCACAGCCAATCACATCCCGCCTCCTAGTCACTCCCACCGCCAGGCTTTCGTCTGGCGCCTAGCTGGAAAACCAGGAAACACTGGACATTGCACATGTCCGGTATTTTCTGGATTTTTTTTTACTGGACAGAGGGCCCAAAAACCAGACTGTCCGGTAGAAAACTGGACACCTGGCAACCCTACTTCTACTTAATGTAGTTTGGTGGAGCGAACAGTTCTCAGGATCAATAAACTTTCTTGAAAACTGTAATAAACCACCGAAGTGTTTAAACAGCCTTTTACTGATGCTAATCTTATATTATATTTAGATGGGCCATTTAAGATGTGAACCAACCACTCAAGGGATTAAAATTAGATCTAGTACAACAAATAACTGAATGTTTTTAGGATACAATTAATAAGTATCTTGTTTACAATTCAATCCCACCCAAAATTCAACTCTTCAGTTATAATCATGGGCTCTAACTAGTGTCTTTTCAAGCCTACTGTACATTTTAAATTTGGCATTTAGCTATGAAGTGTCAAACATTTTCATGATCATTTCATGCCAACACTCCACACCCACAAGCTTAGACAGGCTGCTATTTCCGTGGGAGAAGATCACAACAAATTTACAGATGAGTGAAATTCCTATCATATGTCATTAGTATAAAATGGAAGAGGAGCAAAACAGATTGAGGTTCTCTACATACCCCACACTCCAGAAGGTGTCCCTAAAGGTTTGCTCTGGTTATTCTGTTTTCCAGCTTCTGGATTCAAAGATGGCTGTAAAAACATAATCCGGTTGGACACATCAGAAGAGTTCACATACTGCTATTTATCAGAAGTAGTATTACCATGGTACCTACAAGCCACAAGCATAGCACAAAAGTGTCCTGGTCTAAGTACTCTTCCCCTCTTTTCACAATCAATGGGAAATTCAAAATCATATAATCTATTACAGCACAAGCCTCCAGCTGTGTACTCTGGGAAAAGCTATCCTGCATTTGACTGATTGAACAAATTTGTGCATCAACACTAACAGCAGATTTAAAATAACCTGGAAAAAACGTAATGGTGTCAAAAAACTCCCCAAAAACCACCCTCCCCCTTTCCCAAAACATGAGGCCCTCGGGAATGTAGGAAAAAGTTAACATTTTGCAAGCACTGTTTGCAGAACTATTCCATTAAAACTAAACTGACCCTCCAGAAGTATGGGATGAAATTCAACTCTATTATTCTTTCTACTAACCAATGCTAATACAATGAAACCTAAAAAGCCATTTCTCATAGCTGCTGGGAGTAGTGCAAAAAGACACACACTTACAAAGTCTTCTTCCTCAAACTGCAGTTTCTCTTTATCTTCTCTCCTCTCTTCCCTGACCTCAACAGGCAGCTTTTCTTGAAAGGCAGAGTTCTTCCGAGTGTGAAAACTGCCATTCCAGTGGCGATGGACTCCAGTTCCTCCACCACCACGCTGGTTCATACCATCATGGCCCCGTGAGGGACCATGCCAGCCAGGCTGATTGCCAGAAAGCCCAACATGAGCTCCTTTAGAAACACCAGAATCTACAGAATCATGGCGGAGCAGGGAGGGCTGATGCCAGCAGTCTAAACAGAAGGAGCAAAGCACGTAAATAAAATCCAAGTCAGGAATGACCTGATATTTCTAGTGTTGGTCAATGCTTTCTAAATAGCTAGTAGGCTGACCTTCCCACAGTTCAGAAAGACTTAGTCTGAGTAAAAAAGTCAAACTACAGAAGAATTTAACTTCTATCGAAACCCAAAGGAACACAGAGAGATGGCATAAAAGAGAAAGGTGTTAGGATAAGCGGCTTTGTGTGTTACAAGGGATGCGGTTTTGCAGTTACTTTATATTCCAAAACAAGTAGTCCCATGGTACTGTAGAGTCTAATAAATATATAGGATTATGAGCTTTTGTGGGCAAAACACACTTCATTAGAAGAGTTGAGTGAAAATAACAGAATCCAAGCTATTTATAACAAAAGCAGTTACCAGTCAATTGTAGGACCCGTGTTAATGAAGCTAATTAAGTAGGCAGACTGCGTGAAAAAGGATAAATGGACACAAATCAGTCTGTCGGGGAACATTTTCACCTACCTGAACACTCAGAAATGGATTTAAAAATAGCCATTCTTTTACAAAATATAACAGTCAACCTGGGCTTGAATAAATGTATTAACTGGTTAATGCCTACAAAGCCAATTTCCCATGGCCTTTGACATTCACTTTTTTGCATCAAAAGATATCTATCAATGGGACACATACAGCCTACTTAGCTAGCCTCATTAGCATAGGCCCTACAATTGACAAGTAACTGCTTTTGTTATATACACCTTGGATTCTCTATTTCCACTCCAACTCATCTGATGAAGTGAGTTTTACCCACAAAAGCTCATGAACCTATATATGTAGGTCTCTAAGGAGCCACAGGACTACTCACTTTTAAAGTCACAGACTAACACAGCTACCCCTCAGACTATATTCCAGAGGAATATATTGTGTAATTCTGCATTAAATCTTTGGATATAGAACGAGTTCTAATCCGACTCACCTCCCGTAGTTCTGAGGGGGCCGTTGTTGAAAAATCCATCAGAAGAGTTGTGTCTTCTACGGCTCACACCAAACCGGCCTTCACCCCGTGGAAGATGCTCTCCATGTTTCTCAAAGGTGGCTGCTGGGGACTACAGAAGCAAACAGAATTACTTGAGTCGCCTTAAGAGCCAGCTTGACCAGCAATGCTATTCTGATGTCTTGTATGAAAATAAGATTACATTCTCTGCTTTAGTTTTCAATAATTACAGCAACAGGCTGTGTGTTGCTTAGCTGATAAATACAAAAATATTTAACTGAACTCCACAAAAAACAGCATGACTAGATCTATCTTAGAAAAGCTAGTATATAGGCATTCTTTGTAACAGAATCTTTACAATCCTAGGCACCACTTTCTGAAGCGTTCATAAGGAATCTTACCAATTTCCCTACCTGGAAAAGGTTCTAGAGTCATAACAAGGTATTGCACTTCTTGAAGTTTTTTTTAATCTCTTCTAGTTTAAACAAGTAGCTGAAAGCAGTTAGTTTCCTTATCAAAATGTTTTCCATACAATTTGGTTTGCTATCACAAGGTGCTCAAAGTCTACCATGCGTATGCAATGCACATATCTGCTTGAGGTTCCACACAGACTTTACACCTTTGAGTCAAATAGATCTACCCCTCAATACCCTGTTGTCAGAGGGTGAGAAGTCTCAATCCAATAATCCTGCCTCTGCCCCCAATTCTGGGATTTCACATACAAGCAACCCTAAAAGAGTTAGAAAATTCTGAGATTGGAACCAACAGATTGTTATTTGTGCACTGCTCAGAAGTGCAACATTATTGTGAAAAGAAAAGGAATTATTCTTAATTTGTACACAAATATGAAGGGGCTAGCAGGCCTGTTTTCAGCCCTACCAACTTTTGTAGGATCTCTTAAATTATCCCTCTATTATGAGATCTCTATGTCGACTGGAGTGAACATGACTTATTTGCTCACGTCTGCACACTCAGAAAAACAACCCTTCTCTCTGGAAGAGAGAGGGGTAAATTTGCCAAAGAAAAGTCAGCAGAAGATCAGTTTTTGGCTCAGTGTCTTAAAAAGCTGCATACAGGTATTCAAGAACAAAGACCATTCCAAACAAGATTACAGGCATTTAAACTGGGCAAAATCCAGGGCCAAAACTTGCTTTAGCCATTAAATAAATAAAAGCTTCTGACTGGATAATCTAAATGGATGGGTTACCTTGGCTGACTGTGGTGTTGAGAAGTTAAGCCAGGCAGGAACAAAGTCATGCTGCGCCATTTAGGTCCAGTGTCTCCCTTCAATAAAGTGAGGCATCAAACCTCATGGCCAGGATCTACAAGTGAAAGAAAGAACAACCACATATCCAATCTGCCAGCCCTTGCTGTGGCATTAAGTGAATAATTGCACTGTAACATTTAGGGCCTTGTCTAGGGAACAGAAAAAATAAGAGTGTTTTGCTAGGCTTAAATACAATTCTTACTAGAAAGCTGCCAACATGGTTTCCCTGGCCAGGATAGATAAGGCTTTCATAAGTCCCAAATACTTCCTGCTTACAATATCAACCTTAGCAATGAATCTACGAAATTCATAATGGGAATCGTCTGGGTGTAGAAAGGAACCAACAAATATGCAGTTGACATAACAGACATGTAAAACAACATAACAGTGCATAACAGACATGTAAAACAACATGACACAAACGTGTGGGCTCTCCGGGAAATGTTCACCGCCCTACAGAATGGCCCTGCATATTTTTCCTTCAGAAAGAGTAAATATAGTAAAGATGTAATGTTGCTACCAACTTTAACATCAAATTAGTTTTATGGGGCAAATCTTCAGTCTTAAAATTGTTTTAAGGCCCCAAAATTCTATGCACAGTCCATAATTTGCTAATGTGCCGAATTTCTGACAGTTAATAGAAAAAGATATGACAAGCTGGTAAGAAAGGAGACTGAGCATCTGTAACTGTATTGTCATGAGTACTAATACACGTATGACAGACACTAAGGGCAATATGTAGGTGACAAACTCAAATTTTGAGCAAAGGAAAAGTTAACTTTCTAAAATGCGTGGTAGGCCTTCTATCTTAAAGTACTCAAGTGTCAAGGAATGAGTACGGCAGAAAGAGATCTAGGGGTTATAGTGGACCACAAAGCTGAATATGAGTCAGCAGTGTGATGCGGTTGCAAAAAAAGCAAACATGATTCTGGGATGCATTAACAGGTGTGTTGTGATCAAAACACAAGAAGTTATTCTTCCGCTCTACTCTGGTTAGGCTTCAGTTGGAGTAGTGTGTCCAGTCCTGGGCACTGCATTTCAAGAAAGATGGAGAAATTGGAGAGGGTCCAGAGAAGAGCAACGAGAATGATTAAAGATCTAGAGAACATGACCTATGAAGGAAGGCTGAAAGAATTGGGTTTGTTTAGTTTAGAAAAGAGAAGACTGAAGGGGGACATGATAGCCGTTTTCAGGTATCTAAAAGGGTGTCATAAGAAGAAGGGAGAAAACTTGTTCATCTTGGCCTCTGAGGATAGAGCAAGAAGCAATGGGCTTAAACTGCAGCAAGGGAGGTTTAGGTTGGACATTAGGAAAAAGTTCCTAACTGTCAGGGTAGTTAAACACTGGAATAAATTGACCAGGGAGGTTGTGGAATCCCCATCTCTGGAGATATTTAAGAGCAGGTTAGATAAATGTCTATCAGGGATGGTCTAGACAGTATTAGGTCCTGCCTCTCGAGGTCCCTTCCAGTCCTAGTATTCTATGATTCTACTCTAGAAGCTATTATCCAGTTACTTAGAATTAGTAGATTAAGTAGTATCTAATTTTGTTGGGGGGGGGGGGGTCGTCCGTCTTGGTTCCCTCACTTTCCTCCCTGTTTGCACCCTGGGTTGTACATGAGTCAAGATATGTTATATATATATAAAGAAATAAAGTTATGATTAATTACCCAGAGTTCGGCCGTCGCAGTCCAATTCTCTCCTTTATTTCAGTGTTTTATTCTGATCTTCAGGTTCTTTCCTTCTCCAGAATGCAGTTATGCCAGCCTTGAGGCAATGGTGCGTCTCAGAGCAGAGCACGAGAAGCCGCACTTCGTGCTGACTGCACCGTTCAACCCCCTCAGCTACTCATCTTCATCTCTCTGTTCTCATACTACAAAAAAATACCTAAAAAGGTAATTTACATTTAAAAAAGCCACAACCACGTTCACCTCATTAAATTTCCTCTTATTGTGGTGCTGTGGAACTTGGATTTAACATAACAGAAGTGGTTGTTGGAGCTGCAGGACAACATTCAGAGCAATACCAAAGTTAACAATGAACAGATACATTCAAATCTGTGGGATTATTCATTGTCTGTAACACATCAGTTTGAAAGCTTAGGAGATGGGGGAGGAAAGGTTAAGTTATATAAAAATGCTTCTCCCAAATTCTAATATTAAATGGGAGACATCTGCCCAAGCATATATGGTCTTAAAATATAAGCTTCATTTTCATTATATGTACAGTTGCTAAAAAAAATCCACGGTGCTAAAGTTCTTAAAAATGAATGTCTTGATACTTTTCACTTCATGTAACTTAGGTTCCCCTCCAAGGAACTAAATAAATGCTATTTGACACGAAGCTCAATGGCAGACAACTGCATCAGTGTCTTTGTTGTTCACCGTTTATGTGCTGAAGAAGTGAAATTGAAAGAGCAAAATCGAAAAGTATTCTCTTCTCTTTAAAGGTCTTCTAGACTGGGGTGCTGTTTTTGAAAGGAGCCAAATTATTTAATGAGAGTTTCTTGTTTAACTGCAGAGTTCACTTCTGGGTTAGTCCTCCTCTTCCATCAAAAAAGTGGTAAAATGCAGAAATCACTACAAAGGAAAAATATATACCCATCAATAAAAGTAATAAAAACATGCAATAACATATGTCCAAAATGTAGAACACAAGGCAGAAGGACAGTAAGTTTATTGCCAGTGCCTATAAAAATAAAAAAGCAGCAAGTGGATTTCCATCTAGTCATCCCACCACACTTACAGGTAACAGAAACGAGTCCAGTAGCATCTTAGAGACCAACATCTGATGAAGTGGGTTTTACACACACAAGAGTAATGCCCTAATAAATCTGTTAGTCATTAAGGTGCCACAGGACTCCTCATTGTTTTTCAGATGCAGACTAACATGGCTACCCTTCTGAGACAGGTAACGGAGTTCCTAAACTCTAATAATTAGACATCTTCCTCATACACCAGCACCCCAGCAACCTGTAGTGTTGATCCACTCTATTAGCCATATTTATGGCTATGAATGGGGCATAACTATGGAGGCTGGGGTGTCAAGTAACTGGCTTTAGTGCAGTATGAAAACCCAGTCATCCAGCTGACATTACACATTTGAAATTCAGGCAAGTACTGATTTCCCTTGCCTCCATGTACCAATACTATATCAGGACCGAAAAGGCTAATCACTCCACATGCTGACTCATTCTTTATGCCCCCCGGATATTTCTCAACTGCTCCCGTCCAGCCAAAAGGCTATTCCCTGTTAGTCCACCAGACACCAGAGTCAGGCAGACGTACAGAACTGACCCATCACCAGAATTCTCTTCCGCCAGTATGCCACAGACAGAGCTGCCCGGCCCCAGCCCAAACTCTGCCACAGGTGGCATGGCCCTAGCCTGACACTGCTGCAGCCAGGATGGCATGGCCCAGCTCTGGCCTGAACTTCCCTCCCTCACTCACTCTGCTAGGTCAGGGGCAGCCCAGCCTCCTCAGCCCCACCTTCACATTCCTACAACTGACTTGGGAACACCTGGGGCCGAGCAGCTGGGGTGCTGCCAGGTTGGTCCAGTAGCACCGAGAAGTGGCGCTGCGGGACCAACCCGGCAGCACCCCAGCTGCTCTGTCCCAGGCATCCCCAAGAGCAGCGGAGGGTGCTGCCCGGTTGGTCTCGCAGCACCAAGGGTCGGCGTTACCGGACCAACCTGGCAGTACTCCAGCTGCTCTGCTGCAGGCATCCCGCATTCAGCCATTGCTGAAACTGACCAGCAGTGGCTGAATCAGGGACGCCTGGGGCAGAGCCGGACTATCGGAAGGGGGGTTATGAGGGATCTGGCACCCCCGGGTCCTAAAGGTGCCAGATTATCGGAAGTTTACTGTAATTTATTTTATTTATTTATTTAAATATTTTACCCCGTCTTTCTATTTAAAATATTCAAGGCGGCTTACAAAGAAATCAATATAAATGTATATAAAAATTTAAAATATGAGACGCCAGAGGGACATAACCAGCTAAAAACATAAAGGAGGAACACACACATACAAACTCAAACACTAATAAAAGCACAAATAAAAAGGGTGGCTTTAGCCTAACACCAAAACAACGCTAGCATTGGCGCCACGTGAATATCCCAAGGAAGAGAATTCCACAGCCTAGGAGCAAAAGCTGAGAATGCCCTGTTCCACCTAGATGTTAAACTTATCTCCACAAGTGGGGGAACACAAAGCAAATCCTCCCCAGCTGACCTCAATCCCCGGGCAGGTTCATATGGGAGAAGACAGTCCTTCAGATACCCTGGACCCAACTCATTTAAGGCTTTATAGGTCATAACTAAGACCTTAAATTGTGCCCGGAAACATGCCGGAAGCCAGTGCAGCTGCTGAAGCACTGGCATAATGTGCTCAGTATAACTAGTGTTAGTTAAAACTCGAGCAGCCGCATTCTGGACCAGTTGAAGTTTCCGAAGGCTCTTTAGGAGGCAGCCCCACATGAAGTGCATTACAGTAATCCAGTCGGGATGTAACAAGAGCATGGATCACTGTGGCCAAGTCATGCTTGTTCAGTAAGGGTCGCAGCTGGCGGATCAAATGAAGTTGCCCAGAGGCACTCCTGGCCACCGAAGAAATCTGATTTTCAAATGAGAAATCTGATTTTACCAGAGGGGGCTGGAGCAGCTCCCTAACCATTGTCAACTGGGGGCTGCTCCAGCTCCACAGGACCTGCTCTGGGGGAGGGGACTGGGGGGACAGGCAGGGGCTGCTCTGGACAGGCTGAAGCAGCCTCTGCCTGCAGCACATGCAGACCCGCTATGTACAGGGATTGCTCTGGCCATCCAGAGCAGCCCCCACCCAGCCCTCCCTTAATCCATTAACCAAGTAAATAGGGTTTTGCATCACTAGCATCAATTGCTTTAGAGAAAAAATTTTCTTCCTACTTGGCACTCAGTATTGGAACCAAGCTCACATGGCAGTGACCTGCTGAAATGGCTAAGTTTCTATCCACTTCACTGAAATAGCAATATGAGGTAAATGAGAGGAAAGGTGACCAGTTCTATGCAACTGAGATGTGTGTAAACACCATTCATCACTTCACCCAGAAGAGCAGATTTATGAAGAAGTGAATTGTATAGGAATCATTTCACCTATTGACAGGAACAAGAACTGATCCCAGCTGGACAGGAGCTGTGCAGGGGTTGCTCCAAACAGGCTGGAGTGCAACTTACTGGAGCAGTCTCCCTCCCTCACAGGCAGCACCTGGGAGGCTACTCTGGTCCACTTGGGCTGCCAGTTAACTAGTAACTGGTAAGCATCACTCTGTAAAGGTGATGCTTAGGGGTTAAATGCTGACATCCCTAATAATAATCACACTGAACTAAAAGGGAACTAGAAAAAGAAAAAAACAGAACAGTCCTCTGACTCTTGGTGAGATATATATTGTCCATTTATTTACACTTCAAGTTCTGAGGCAAAGATCTTGTCTGGCTATATGCTTTGAAAGCTGTTAAAGTATACTGAAACCAAGACAGCAGAAGTTAAACAGAACTCTGATTCTTCTGTCAATGCAAGCCACTCGGTCTTTAAAAAAAAAAATCTACACATGCTTAACCAATAGAGCGGATGCTACAGCTGTAAAGCTTAAAATATCTATGGCAGGAAAGTTCTTGCAGAATTTTCACAACCTGCTGACTTGCCATCATCCAAGGCACCAATTAGGGCAATTCAGCATGCACTAAAGAATGAGCAATGGCTAACTTGTATCTAGAGACAGCATCATCTCTGAACTATCTGATTATTAAAGGCATGCCACTCTTTTTATAAGGCTTTGATTTGGGTCTAAACCTGTTGCTATTTGACAAGTTAACTTAAATTACAGGAATACTGAATAAGAAAACTAAGGTTACAGAAAGCTTTACTCATTAATGACAATTCCTTCACATCACATCAACCTTCCTGTACAATGTTGCTGTATCCTTTGTTTTGGATCTGTCAGTTTTTAAAGGCCATGTCCCAAAATCAGTACTTGAAGGTTTGAGAACTACGTACTCTAAAGCGTTTCCATGGCTTAATATTCTGCTACAAAAGAAAGAGACAACTGCCAAATTACATTTGCCCTCCTCATCAATACAATTAACACAGGTACAGGAAATCTCACTTTCTGAAAGGACAGAAAGACCAGATGAAGGAGCTGGAGTCACTTAAAGATGTATTTACATTACAAAATCCAAGTCTTCATAACATACAAAATTAGTTCTAAGCAGTTATTCACATATATCCCTATAATTTCTGCTACTCCCAATACTTAAATCTGCATATTCAGAGCAAATGCGTCTTCCTTAACAGAAGAACCTAATCAAGGACCCTGCATCTTCACCGAGCAAAAAATTTGCAAAAATAAAGGTGAGTTGAAAGAAGGAAATATCACCAAATTACAATTGCTAATACCATGGCAAGTTTATAAAAACTATGTTTGAGAAATATATTTAGGTCTCAGCATCAGACAGCTCATACCACCTCAAATATTGATGAGCCAAAGTAACTGAAGTGAACAGTGTAACACTGTTGCAGCATAAAGCAAATATTTTGGGATGCATTAGCAGGACTGTTTACTAACTTTGGGGAATCCTGAAGTCACTTTGTATGCACAGAATTAATGTCCGGCACAGATTTCTTTGCTTCTCCACAGAAAAATGACTTTCCGATGGCCGAGCAAAGGAAAGCTGCAAGAGCTGTCCTGCACCCCACACCCCAGCCCTATACTTTACACCCAAACCCCTACTCTGTCTGTCAAGCTTCACCCCCATGCATCCAGACCCTTCCTTCTGATGAGCTCCATCCCCTGTACCTGGCCCCCTCCAGCCACACCATCTAGTGACTTGTGGCAGAGGTCCAGATGCAGAGGGGCAAGGCTCAGGGTAGGGATGTAAGCAACTAGTCAACTATCCGATAAGCAAAAGCTTATTGGATAGATGACTAGTCCCTTGACTAATTGCTTGACTAATGAGAGGCAGCGGGGGGGTGGGGAAGGAGAGCAGGAGCTGGCTTCAAGGCTGGTTCCCTCCAGGCACCATTTCCACAGAGGGCAGGGGAGTTAGGGAAGGAGGCAAGAGATGGGAATCAACTGATTCTCGGCTTGTGTCCAGTCCCAAATGCTGCAACTCTGCTTTTTAAGCGTATTAAGAGCCTGCTGGCTCTCAATACATTTAAAAATCAGAAGTGCAGCAGGAAAAGGCTAAAGAGCAGCAGGGGGGACCTGGCACCAGCTGGGAATCCTCAGGCCTGGCTTGTGCCCAGCCCACCCGCCTTTTAAATATATTAAGAGCTGAAAGGTTCTCAAACTTAAAAGGCAGAGCCACAGCGGGATTAGCTCCTGGGGCTCCTCCACTTATTGACTAACCATCTGGTCAATTGAAAATCTATCAGCTAATCAATTAGTTAATTAACCTATATTTAACATCCCTAGCTCAGGGGGTGGGAGGAGGTCTGGATGCAGAGGAGCTTGGAACTAGTAGGAGAGTCTGGATATGCGGGAGGGGGAGGGGAGTGTTCCAGAACCACATGGGGTGGGCACCCTTGCATAAGAGCCTCACCACCAAGGATCCTGAATCTTCACTGAGCAAAGGGGGAAAGAAATGGAAACACAGGTGAGTCATAGGAGGGGAAAAATCAGCTCATCAGCTAGTCCTGACTGGGCTGGGAATGGGGAAGGAATACACTTCCCCTGCACACAGCACAGTATAATTCCCCTTGCTTGGGAGAGGTGGTGGATTAGTCTATTGTGGTTAAAAGCACTTTATCCATATAAGCTGCATCCAAAAAAAAGCACTTTGAAGGTACACCATATTGGTATTCAGACAATGGTAGATTACTTCTAATGTAGTAGTGACCCTAACAAAGACAATTTAATTATCAACAAGTATTTCACTGCTGATTTTAGCAGAAATATTCATTTGTTTTAGCCTTATGTAGTTGCCAAGATCTCCATTTTACCCATCCTCTCAATGAAACTATTTCTATCTCCAAAATCTTACATGGGTGAACTGTATAATTAGCAAGGGCTTGCTGTAGTACCTGTGTTAACAAAACAAAGTGAGTTTTGATCCTTAAGTTTGAAGGCTGAGGTTAAGGCCTTAATCACTGCACAACTACTGACATAGGCAGACTTAGATGCTGCGTTTACACTTTACCAAATGCAAAATAGTTTGGGTTGTCAAATGAAAGCTGAACAAAGTAAAAAAAGCAAGTAGTTTGAATTATGTAGAGTTAAAAACATTAGAAACTGACTCTGCCAATTTTTGTACTAAAAATATGTTACCTTAAAGACTATTAAATTTTGAGAATGTGGATGGCTCACAAGATCAGTAACAAGGCAGGGATCTTTTCAAACTTACTGTCTGCAGTTCAAATCCAGTTCTGTCTAGTGATCAAATATTATTCAGTTGTTTTGACACAATGTGAAATGAGTTGCCTTCTTAATCCAGCTCGCAGTGGAGAGGTGATCATATCACAAACACACCTTGACTGGTTCCACTTTCGCCCATCTCAGAAACATTAAAGAATACCTGGACTACAGAAGCTGAATTCCCCTCCTCCCTCAAGATGGCTTCTATGGAACATGGTTAAGAGATACTGGAGTAGTAGTACCGGAGAAATATGTACTGTTACTTCATATACACAAGACCTGTTTTAAGGATAAAGGACTCCAGTGTTTGGTGTTGTCAATACAGCACCTCATGAACAGAGTACCAAATTAAAGATAATCTATGAAGTTGCATGGAAACTGAAAATAGGTCTATCAAGCTTCAACTTACAGAATGTAATTTAGCACACACAGATGCTCATCCATGGAGTCTAAAACACTTTTGAAAAAGAGATGTTTAGCTTACAAGCTACACTCCACTTCATTTCTCCCTTAACACTGTGAACAAGGGAAGTAATTTAGTGCCAGCGATCATCAGATGAGCAATATTAACAATTCTCCATCAGAAATTGGACTAAAAAAGTTACACACATTCCACTAACCATCACAAAATCATCATCTCCTACAACATAGATTAAACAAAAGGAAAAACTATGTAGCACTTTAAAGACTAACAAGATGGTTTAATAGGTGATGAGTTTTCGTGGGCCAGACCCACTTCCTCAGATCAAATTGTGGAAGAAAATTTAATCTGGTCTTAAAATCTCTGAAGTAAGATGCATGGAGTAGGTCATTAAGACTATGTCCAGGTAGGTTGAAATGCAAACTGACAGGTTTTTCCTTGTGAAGATGTCTGATTTGTGGGCATTAATTCTTTGGCAAAGTGTCTGAGAATTCTGTCCAATATACATAGCAGAAGGACACTGTTGGCACATGATGGCATAAATTATATTTCTGGATGAACACAAATATGTGTTCTTGATCTTATAACTGACATGGTTAGGTCCAGTGATGGTGTCACCCGAGTAAATCAGTAATGGAAAATTAAATACCACTCTTTACAGAAAACCCACTGACTGCTACACTTACCTAGATGCCTCCAGCTTTCATCCAGGACACACCATACGATCCATCGTCTATAGTCAAGCCCTTAGGTACAACCGCATCTGCTCTAATTCCACTGACAGAGACCAGAAATTTCAAGATCTCTACCAAGCATTTGTAAATCTCAATTACTCACCGGGGGAAAATAAAAAATAAATAAATTGAAAGAGCCAGATGAATACCCAGAAACCATCTACTTCAAGATAGGCCCAAGAAAACCAACAATAGAACACCACCCAACTTAAATCCCTCCAATGCATTATCAATAACCTACAACCTATACTGGAACAGGATACTACACTGAGAGGCTCTGGGGGACAGACCTATACTTGCCTATAGACAACCACCTAACCTCAGGAAGATTCTTACCAACAACCACAGGACATACCACATTAATACCAACCCTGGAATATTCCCTTGCAACAAACTCAGTTGCCAACTTTGTCCACATATTTCATGTGCCAACAGTGATTAGACATTCATTGATTTATAAACAGCTATTCCTTCCCTCCCTCGCCCCACCTTCTGTTCTAAATCTGATTTGTCAGTTTAATAATGTGTTCACTTTTTTCATTTTATTCCTTTGGTGCATATATATGGTTATGCCAATTCTCTTCCGGAATATGATCTGAGGAAGTGGGTCTGGCCCACAAAAGCTCATCACCTACTAAACCATCTTGTTAGTCTTTAAAGTGCTACATAGTTTTTCCTTTTGTTTTAGCAAGATCAGACTAACATGGTTACCTCTCTATTACTATTCAATATAGATTAAAGTATTTTCAAAAAGCCTAAGCACATAGGGTGTGTCTACACTGCACCCTTAGCTCAAAATAAGACGTGCAATTTGAGCTACGCAAATTGTGTAGCCTATTTTGAATGTATTTCAAAATAACTTATTTTGATTTTGAATTAAACTGCTATTCTGAAATGCCCCTTAATCCTTGTGGAATAAGGTTTACAAGGATATTAGAATAGTGTGCCTGTTATTTTGAAAGATATTTCGAAATAACGGGTGCACCGTCAAGATGCGGAATAGCTATTTTGGGATACCAAAAGTATCCCAAAATAGCGCAGCAATATAGACGTACCCTTAATTTTCAAAGTGCCATTCGATTTTGAAGAGTGACTAAAAATGGCCTTGCGGAGTTCCATGGCTGCCTATGGAAAGTATGTACTTCACAAGAAATTTCCTTTTGTGACTGCCACATTTTCAAACTCAATTTGAAATTGTCTTCATTAGGTTATCAGTTCCATTGTCCCACTGTTACAGTCAGAAAGTTTTTCCTTGAAACAATCTAAATCTGTTGTGCTGAACTCATTGCCTCTTCTCTTGCCCTCTGTGGCAAGAGACCAACTTTTGCTCACTTTTTTTAAATGGCAGCCTTTCAGGTATCTGAAGACAACTATCATCTCTCTTTTCCAAACTAAGCATACACAGTTCCTTCAGCCTTTGCTCATATGGCTGACATTCCATCTTTCGTATCACCTGTCCCTCACCTCTGGAGCCTTTCCAGTTTCTCTACTTTCTTTCTATAGAGTGACCACCAAATTTGGACAGTAGTCCAGGTGAGGCCTAAAATACTAAGCAGCAAGGAACTACTGCCTCACATCACTTTCATGTCACTTGCATACTATTCCTCTGTTAATGCAACCTAAAATTGCATTTGCTTTCCCACCCCCTCCGCAACAGCACACTGACTCATGTTGAGGTTATAGTCCACCACAAATTCCAGACACTTTTTGCCAGTGTTGCTGCCAAGTCAGTTATTCCCCCTTCTGTAGCTGTGCATTTGGCTTTCCCTCCCCCCCAAGTAAAGCACCTCACATTTGTCTTTACTGAAATTTATTTTCTTGTATATAGCCCAGTTCTCCAATTTATCAAAATTGCTTTGAATTTTAGCTGTTTTCCAAAGTGTTTGCAAACTCCCAGCTTTGTGCTATCTGCAGATTGGATCTATATGCTCTCCTATTCCAATAAAAATACTGACCACCACCAGAACAAATCCCTGTGGAATCCCACTCAAAATCTCCTCCCAACCTGACATCATTCTACTAATAGTTACACGTTATTTATGGTTGTTTAACTTATTACGTAACCACTTAATGGCAGTTCTTTAAAGTACACATTTTCCACCTTACTTAGGAGTCTATTGTGTGTGACAGTGTCAAAAGAATGCCTAAGGTCCAGATATACTGTGTCTACCACATTCCTTCAAACCACCAAATGAGTTATCCTGTCACTGGATAGCAAACTGATTTGGCATTATTATTAGCTAGTTGGCTGCTAGTAATTACCCCTCCATCCTCCAAGTAATCATGAAATGAATGTTTTCTCCATCATTCTAGAACCTTCACGGGTTTTGAGGCCAAGCTAACTGACATAGTTCCCCAGCCCCTCCTTTTAAAATATGGGTACTATGTTACCATTTTGCAGTCTTCCAGGACCTGTCCTATCATTAAATATGTTAAATTGCGGTTATTTGACTAATCATGTACTTGATACAAATAGTATCGAGTACACGACTAGTCAATAAGGGCCGCTGGGCAGAGCTGCAGTGGGGGTATGTCAGCCGACGGTCAGGGCTCCCTATATCTGTCCCTTAAGACCGGCTGAAGTTCTTCTAAATTGTGCTTGGTTCTGTTACAGCAACTGAAGGAGTCAGGTTAAAACTTAAACAGTTACAGGTTTATTAAAGAAGCTTATAAATCATATGGTTACAATGGCTATTGCTCTATTTCTTAACTACTAGCAAAATATAGATACTGCTAGCAAAATATAGATCTTAAAAATGGTTACAAAGAAGATAAAGATAGAAAAATAGAAATAATGGTACCAAATAACAGCTTACTCTTTCTATGTGTACACTTAAGACAGAGGACCACATCCAGGTACAATTTTTACCCCTTTCTGTGCCTCTCGACTCCAGCATGTCAGGCCAGGGCCGGTCCCTCAATTCCTAGGAAAGACGAAAATACGAGGTGGGCGTCCCCATAGAACCTCGGGAGGTCAAACACCTAACCCGACCAGCAGGTAGAGGGTAGAATGACACTCAAAGTGAGTGTGTGCTGGGCCCATCTTTTATACTCATGGGGTCATGTATTTCTCTTTCTTATCTGTCATGCCAAATGGGGCTGGTCTGTCTTTTGTGAGACCAGTTCTTACAAGGGAGTTGTGAACTTAATTTACACTTGTAAGAGAGATAACTAAATTGGAATTACTGGGGATTCTTTTCTCAGTGGGAAATTCCTCTTCCAGGGACTGTGTGTGTGTTCGAATCAACATAGGTGCCAGCCTCGCATATCCTGATCTCTCCTCATATCTATGTTTCAGCTTCTCAGGATCAGATGAGCCAGCGTAGACTATGCTGATTTAATTGCTCCTTCTCTGTCCTGTATGCTTCAGGAAGGCAAATAAGATGGATGATATGGGGGTTAGTCTGTCTGGCTACAGGGTAGCTCCTGGAGCTGGCTCGAGCCGGGACTGAGCAGTCCTGGTTCATGCTGGCTCCAAGAGCCACCTGCGCTGCAGCTCTGAATTTTAAATGTAGTAAGAGCCCAGCAGCTCTTACTACATTTAAAATGCAGAGGCACAGCGTAGAAATGTAATAGTGCAGTTGATTAACCGATTAACCAATAAGCAAAAGCTACCTACCCCTGCTGTGGCTCTGCATGTAAAGTGTATTAGGAGCTAGGAAACCCAGCTCAGTCCCAGCTTGCGCCAGGTCCAGGAGCTCAGACCTCTCCCAAATAGGAGCAGTTGCTACCCTGCACTACTGCCTCTGTATCAGAGGCAACAGCACAGGGTGAAAGGCAGCCAGTCCACGAGGGGAGCTGGTTTTTAAACTAGCTCCCATCATGGACCAGTTCCAACCTGGCCCCCCATACTGTATCATAGGCAGTAGCATGGAGTGGCAGGGGGCTTCTCAGGAGTTGGGCCAGAGCCAACTGGCCCCCATCCCCGGGCACTATAGAATAGTCAAGTGACCAATAAGAATACATGAAGTTAACCAAGTATTCAATTAACTGATATTTAACATCCCTAGTGCAGCGTCCTGGATCAGAGTGAGTCAAGATTGCTCAGTCCTGGCTCGCAGTGAGTCCAGCAGCCCGTGCCCGTGGCCAGCCTCGGTCATTGCGAACTGGGGCTGCTTGGCAGCAGCAACCCCTGTCCGTGGGGAGAGGGAGGGCCAGGGGAGAGCAGCTTCCCATTGGGACCCCCGTAGACAACTGCTTCACAGCAACCTTCTCTATATCCCCCCCGACTGCCTCTATTAGAGGCAGCCAGGGGGAGAGGGAGAGCAGGCCGCACCAGGGAGACGATACTGAGCGGAACCAGCTTTTAAGCTGGCTTCCCCCAGCACCAGCTCCTGTTCCCACCCCCCCTTGCTGCCTCTTATAGAAGCAGCAAGGCCGGGGGGGAAGGGAGTGGGGGTGGAAGAGGAGAAGCAAGTAGTCGATACTCCACTTGACTACCCAATAAGCTTATGTTTATGGGGTAGTTGACTACTCACTAACATCCCTACCTATCATCTGAGCATTTAAGTATTTTTGTCTATGGCATCTAAACTTCAACACCTTGGGGTTAACAGCAGCAGGCCCTGCTGATCTGAATTCATTCCAATTTGTCAGAAGATCTGACATGTTCTTTATCTTGATCTGCCTCTAGGTCTCCTTTATTTTTCTACACTACAGTAACTTTGCTAGTCATCCAGTAATGTGTTATTTTTTGTGAAAAGAAATTAAGCAAAGGAGGAATGTGAATGGTAAACCGGTAAGCATATGTATTGCTGTAACGGTCTTCCAAAATATAACAGGAAACTTAAAATCTCCCCTTAATACTAGCTCACGTATGAGATTTCATTTATGAACAGTTTGACTGATGCACAAAGAAATGAACTCCATCCCAATCTCTTAAAATGGCTGGCTTTGCAAGACAACATAGGTAAGTTGTTGAATCAAGTCTATTTTTAAGCTTTTTAAAATATACTTTTCAGAAGAAAAAATTCCATATACATACTTATTTTAATTTCTTATCAGGAATTAACTCCATATGTATTCACAAGAATGTTTCCTCTTCTCTGGTAAGAGCAGCTAAAGGACTTGGTGGTTTTGTTTTTTTAAGCAAGATACTGAATTTAACCTAGAATCTGACTAATCTTTAGGCAAAAAAAGTTTGCTACCAGTATTTTCCAGTCTCAACAGAAAAATCAGAAGGCCAAGCACCTCCTCCTGCTTGCAGCACTCCTTCCCCCTTTCATGCTGCTCTATATGAGCTAAAGAGCTGGTGTACAAATCAATCATACTTGGACACATACACACACGCAACTTTTATTTTTAAATAAAATAATGGAATGACAAAATTAACTCAGTTTTGTATATATTACAGGTCTTACTACAAGAGATGACTAGTACAGCCAGTAGATATTGAAGCAACATGTAGGCGGCGTTTGAGAAGAAACAAGCCAAATCTCATGAAACTTTAATTAGCTTATTTGCAGATGTCTGTATTTCAAACCACATGAAACACAGGTCAGACCAAAATGATACATTTTAGCTTCAGTTTAAATTAGTCTAATCATCTATCCACACTTTCAATCCATCTTCCCTGATGAGCTACTGCTGCTGATATTGCTTTAGTATTTGCCAAATAACCTTGCTTCCCAATGCTGAACTCTACCATAAGCTTTTTCAGGAGACAGTGTTTCTTACAACACAGGACAGCGGATGCAGATGTCCTGGAAAGATCTTTACGCTAGCACTACTCACAAGGCCTGTGGTATTGTGCCACAAAGACCATAATGTAAAACTGCTAATACTACTTTCCTTCCTCCTCCTGCCCCGACACATTTGACCATATGACTAAACCTCACAAATTAACTATCAAAACAACAGATGCATGTCCTACCAGCACATACAATATCAGTACATGCAACAATTTTCAAGGTGGTGACACCTAGAAGCCAGAAAACTCAACATTTTAAAAACTCAAGTTTTTAAAATCAGTGTGTGAATTTAACTTTAGAAATTAATTTCTGGTGCAAAGTAGTAAACCAATTATTTTAAAAAGCATTAATCATGTAGCAAATAGACTAGAATGCTTCCCAACTAGCAATATACAGGCACTTCAGGAAAAAATAAGCTACCCACATATATGGTTTTGGAGTCTCACTCTCTAAAACTTTTCAACACATTAAAGTTTTGAAGCTGCTTATGGAAAAAACTCTTCCAACAATTATAGCTTGCAAAGACTCTAATATAGCCTGTACCGCCAAAAGTAATACTACAAAGTTCTTTGTTCAGTTCCAGAGGAAGATATACCAAGCTCCCTGAAGATCTAGATGTTATTACTCCATGCTACTTAATAGTTTGCTGGATTTTGGTTTTAAATTCAAGATATTTTTCAAAAACATACAACATGTGTTTGTACTAGGGACATTAAAAAGCAGTTAATTAGGTAACTCTGTAAAAGTACAGGCAGTCCCCGGGTTACATGGATCCGACTTACATCGGATCCCTACTTACAAACGGGGTGAGGCAACTCCGCGCTAGCTGCTTCCCCCCAGAAGACCAGGGAGACGCGAAGCTAGCGCTCCCTCCGCCCCCCAGCAGACCAGGGAGACGCGGAGCGGCTTTTCTCAGCAGACACCTCAGCTTGAGAATAAAGGACTGAGGGAAGTGAGGTGTGGGAGAATAAAACTGAGCTCTGGAGAAATGTTTGGCTAGTGTTTCCCCTACAATATGTACCAGGTCCAACTTACATACAAATTCAACTTAAGAACAAACCTACAGTCCCTATCTTGTACGTAACCCGGGGACTGCCTGTATAATGCTTATATTGCACAGCTCCTCGGGAGTAGATCTGGCAGCCAGTGCAATCCAAGAGTTGGCTCCTGGGCTGCTGGTCCCACTCAGTATAAAGCTTATACTGCAGAGCCTACAGTGAGACGGCACCCAGCTCCCATCTGCTGGGCCAGGGGCCAGGAGCTGACGTGTTATGATAACTAATAAGCTCATGCTTATCAGTTAATTATTTGAAATGGTTACATTCTTACATCCCTAGTTTGTACTCAAATCCACAAAAGATGCATTTTTTAAAACACAGATTTCCATAGTTGAAACAGTTTTGTGGTGGTTCTGGATGTTTGGAGGTTCTTTTAAAACGCCTTGTTTTATTAATCAGCTTAGGGATGTAAGCGAAAAGTTGACAACTATTTGACTGTCCAATAAGCAAATGCTAATTGGATAGTTGCAGTGCTTTTTTGTGATGGTACTGCCCGGTACGCAGTACCAGCACCTCCAGTCAGAGCTCAACAACTTTTCCCCTGGAGTACTGGCACTTTTTTTTTTTTAAACAAAAAAAAGCACTGGATAGTTGACTAGTCTCTTCCCCTGCTCCTTGCTGCCTCAATCAGAGAGAGGCAGCAAGGGATGGGAGCAGGATCCGGTGCTGAGGGGAGCCAGCTTAAAAGCCAATTCCCCCCACCACCATCTCCGTGAGTCCTGCTTTTGAAATGTAGCGGAAGTGCTGCAGGGAGTCTGGGGCAAACTGGGACTCTGGCCTCCCCTGCTTTTGAAATGTACAAGAAGCTGGGAGGGCTCTTGTACATTTCAAAAGCAAATGCCAGGAGAGTGGGGCCAGCGAGGGACTGCTTGAGTCCCCCGCTGTCTGTGCTCCCTGTAGTGCTTCTGCCTTTGAAATATAGCAAGAGATGGCAGGTCTCTCTATATATATATTGCTTTATACTTCTGGGTATTGCATCACTGGATGCAGATATCCACATCATAATGAGCACAAATGAGCTATGAATACAAATTCTGTATCCAGAATCCTGCAAATTTGTGGATATCCACTTTATATTAATGGGTATTCATATCTGCAGACATGCATATGGCTATCCACAGATGAATTTTGCAGATGTGGACACCACTTCTGTATCCATACAGGGCTCTAGTTAAAAAAATCCAGATGTCCCCAAGAAGGCTGAGAGAAACAGTAGAGAGAAATAGTAGAGTTGACTGTACCACAACTGAAGAGGTTCAATGTGAAAACTCTCTTAGAACAGGCCATTTTCAAGTAATGAATGGGAGTCACTAGATTTACTTTACCCATCATACATACTTAAAAGTAACAAGTTTCAAATTCACCAAGCTCCTTTGTATTCTCACATTGAAATTATCTTCCCTTTTTAAAAAAGTCAACATTGTACACAAAACTATAGCCCTTTATCACCTCTTGCATTCATTTTTCAGATGCCTCCATACTTACTCAAAAACATCACATATAAGAGACATTTAGATGAAATCTAAAAGGTTTAATTGGGAAACTGATCAGCTGGTAATAATGGCTTTCAGCATTCTTTTAATACTGGTTCTAAACTGCTGAAACATTTCCGTAAAGTAGGAAAAAAGTATTTAAATGCCGTTTAATGTAAACTTGATATTTGTCCAGAATGATGTTGAAACATTTTAATACTGTTTTAGAACCTTGGCTAATGATTATTCTCCACAATAGCTCAATTTCCTAGTACAGGAAGGAATTCTGAAGCACAAAAATATCACATATAAACATTTTATTTATAAAACAAATTGACCTTACACTAGAATTGCTCTCAAATTTAAGCCTCTCTCAACTTGAAATGGAAAGACTGTATACTTTCATTTTGTTTCATTATAGGCTAGTTCCACTATAAATCATATTTGTATTGCTCCTCCTCATGTATCACTAAAGACATCCACAAGAAAATAGGATTTATTTGAAAACATCCATTTGTTCCCACTATATATCTGGAGGCAGAGAAGAGAACATGCTCTGGAGCAAGTGCTGTTCCTTCCCTTTGTACTCCTCTTGAAGTAATTATTGAACTATACTTGTTTTTCTTTCAGTTCAGGCCCCGGGGTTTTTGGAATACCAGGTCACCAGGCCAGAACAGCATTAGGGATGTTAGTGTATAGTCGGTTAAATGATTAACCAGTAAACCTTGTCTCAATAATCCTAACAACTACACGCACTCCTCCCCCAACTCGCTGCCTCTGTATCTGATACAGAGGCAGCAACATGGAGGGTGAGGGGGGCAGGCAGGAGCAAGGAGCCAGCTTTTAAAGCTAGCTCTGCAGAGTTGTCTGCTCTCCCTTGCTGCCTCCCACAGAGGTGGGAGGAGAAGACAGGTGAGATGCCAGTGTAGCCCCTGTCCATGGGGAGCTCAGGCCCCCCATGGACAGAGACTGGTGCTGCCATGTGTTGCTGCCTCTGATACAGAGACAGCAGTGCAGGGTGGCAAGGGGCAGGGTGGAAAGTGGAGCCAGGAGCACACTGGCTGCTGGCCCCACCCCTGGAGACACATGATTATTCAGTAAACCGATAAGATTTTGTGTAGTTACATGATTACCAAATTAATCAATACACAACATCATACACAACCTTTTACAGGAATGTAAGCTTTATTCTTTCATTTGGTAATATTTTCTCTCTTTCAACACCTGAAGCAGACAGATTCTGACTTCATAATCAACTAGCATTTTTAAGAGAAAGTGCAACTCTAACACAGCTTTTCTCTTCAATTCTCTTTCATGTCTCATCACAAATCTTTCGCATTGTTTCCTCACATCTTTTTGCTCTCATTCCCAACTTCAGCTAGTCTTTAGAACACTTAGTACTCCTAGCATAATTCTGTTAACTGGAACATTACTGGTGAGAGGGACCTAGACTGCCATGTTCATTTAAAAAAAAAAGTGAGGAATTTTTCAGATTACTCTTATCACTATTCGATAATTAGAACTTGCCTACACACAAACTTGATGTAAATAATGGTAATTTAAAAACAGATTTAGACTGTTGCATGTGTGGACATTCTCATAGCAGTTATCATCAACTTGGTTTTAGCTTCCTTACATATTTAAGAGAAGTATAAGCCATTTTAAAAACTGATTTAAGAACATCAACCCATTCAGGGGCTTGTCCAAATGTAAACTGGATTACAAAAATTTAGATGGTTTATGGTTCCAAGTTAAATATTTTCTACATTTGGAAGAATGACTAACCAAAGGAAACTAAAATTGCTATCTTGTAACTGATGAAAAAAAGGGGGATCTATTTTCCACTTACAGTTTTACTTTTAAAAAGTAAATGTATTTACAATGCAATTACTAAATGTAATAGGATATCACCTGGTAGTCCTTTAGGAACTGCTATACACACCCATTTCCTGCTGGTATAGTAGTTTATAAAGCAAAGCATGTAATGTTGGTAGATTTTTCTTTAAAAAAAAAAAAAAAGCACAAAGTTGATTAAAATGACCATAGAAAAGCTACCAGAAATATATGAAATCTCCAAAAATATAAAATCAAGATTCAATTCATATGGCTTATTATGCAACAGGATTCATTTTTAAGTCATAACTTTAAAAAACACACCTCTGCAGCACATAACTAATTTCACACCCAAATTCACTAACCAGCAGACACTTAATATTTTCTAATGTTGAGTAACCAAAATGCTGAGTCTTGGCTTTGACACAGATGACTTTACCTGCAATTATATCTTATTCTGAGTTTGTCTCACATCTGAGCCTCAGGGGGTTTAGCTCTGAGGACAGGGTATATGCACAGAAATCAATGTTTCTCACTTGACTAGTATAAGAAACATGAGAACAGCACTGTTAAACTGGAAAATTTAATGGCAAAACTGTTTTATGTTTTCTCAAGAGGTTACACTTCCCTCCTATACATTTTTTAAATTCACATTGCAAACATCCAGGCCATGCTCAAAAGGCCACTTGTCTATTTCATGACACCACAATGTTCCTAACATTACTTTCAACAGGCTTCCAATAGCACAAAAGGATCCCAAAACAGTGATGGAGAGAAAAACATAAAATGCAAACTTTGCCTCCAGACTGTAAACCATCAAGTCCAGGAGGCTGCTGAAAACTTTCAACGTAAACAAAATCTTTGTTGTGAGTTACTGCATATCTGCTTTTCTCAAGCAAGGAGGCTGCTACAGATACTGGCTCTCCCACAAGCAAGAGCTGCTCGTTACCCAATGATTAGCTTTTATCCTGCCTAAGCAGTATCTTTTCAAGTATCTCGGAAGACAATCTGCTTGTTCCACATCAGCCCCTTTCGAAATGTTTATACTTTATGAAGTGAAAGAGAAATGAGCTATCCGGTAACCCTCCCCTCACAGGCCCCCCCGCTCCTGTCCCTCCCCCCCCCCCCCGCTTCCCCCCTCAAACCCCAATCACCCTGGCTGCTCCCTCAGCCAAATCCCTGGGTCCCCCCCCCGGCCCCCCCCCCGGCCTGCTCCTCGCACTCCGTCCCTCAGCTCTGCCCCCCTCCTCACACAGCGGCCCCCCCGCTCCTGCCCCTCCCCCCGCTCCTCACACAGCGGCCCCCCCCCCCGCTCCTGCCCCTGCCCCCCCCCCCGGCTCCTCACACAGCGGCCCCCCCGCTCCTGCCCCTCCCCCCCGGCTCCTCACACAGCGGCCCCCCCGCTCCTGCCCCTCCCCCCCCGGCTCCTCACACAGCGGCCCCCCCGCTCCTGCCCCTCCCCCCCGGCTCCTCACACAGCGGCCCCCCCCGCTCCTGCCCCTCCCCCCCCGGCTCCTCACACAGCGGCCCCCCCGCTCCTGCCCCTCCCCCCCCGCTCCTCACACAGCGGCCCCCCCCCCGCTCCTCACACAGCGGCCCCCCCCCCCCGCTCCTGCCCCTCCCCCCGCTCCTCACACAGCGGCCCCCCCGCTCCTGCCCCTCCCCCCGCTCCTCACACAGCGGCCCCCCCGCTCCTGCCCCTCCCCCCGCTCCTCACACAGCGGCCCCCCCGCTCCTGCCCCTCCCCCCGCTCCTCACACAGCGGCCCCCCCCCCGCCCCTCCTCACACAGCGGCCCCCCCGCTCCCCGGCCCGGCCGTATCCCCCACTCGCGCTTCCAGCCCCCTCAGCGGCTGCTCGGCCGCCAGCGGGGCCCCGAGCCCGCAGCACAGGCCGGGCTCGCTACGAGCCTCCCCGGAGCGGCTCCGCTCACGGGCCCGGCCGTTCCCGGCTCGCTGTCGGGTCCGGCTGCCGCCCGCGGCGCGTCCCGCGCGGGGCCCCCACTCACCGGCCAGGCCCGGCGCTGCTCCCGCGGCCCCACAACCATAACAAAGCTCTGCCCAAAATGGCTGCCCGGCCCTGCCCGGCCGGGGGCCGGAGGGGAGGGGCTGGCGCGTGGGAGACACACCCACCTGGCGCGGCCCGGCCGCGCGCCTGGCTCCTCGCGGCTCGAGACCTCTCTCGCGGGACGCTCCCTAGGCCCGGTGCGGCCGGGGGCGGGGCGGTGACTCCGCAGCGCGAGGCTGGCGCGCGCCTCCCTCTCCGCGCGCGCGCGCCCCCGCCCCCCTCCCACTTGTCCAGGCGGCTCGCGCTCCGCTGTGTTTGTATCTGTCATAGGGTCGCGGGAGAAAGGCGGCTTGCCGCCGTACTCCCCGTGCGGGACTCCAAGTTCCAGCATGCACTGCGCTACCTGCTTCACCTCTTGTGAGGGGGCCGCGGCCGCACTGCATGCTGGGACTTGGAGTCCCCTTCCGTCCCCCCGTCCCCCCCCCAGCAGCGCCCGCCTCTTCATCCCTTAAAGTGAAAGGAAGGAAGTAAAGTAATCCTAGAAAGCAAACGTGTGCTCCTCCCCTCCCCAGCACGGAGGAAATCCAGACAAACAGTGACACAGAGCAGACAGGCAGGCTTTGGGAGTGGAATTTCAAATCAACCTTTCCTGCTCAACAGACATTTCCTCAGCGAGCCAGGCAGGCGGCAGCAGTGGAAACAATTGGCAGCAATGGCTTTAAATTCAGCACGAGAAGCTTCACAGTCCACCCACAAGCAGAGCAGTGACGCCCCAGAAATGCTTCCTGCAACATGCAGTTGCAGGGCCAGGAGGATTCCTTGTCTGCTGCCGTAATGTTTAGTGCTATTCTCCACCCCTAACCTGTTCTGCAAACCTGCGCTAATCTTCACCGGACCTGCTGTAAAGCGATCAGGCCCAGCAAGGACTAGACATTCAGAGGAACTGTTCCAGGAAAAAGATGCAAGACAAGTGACTTCCCCATTGGTGGGTGCTCCTGCTGCAAGCCTAAAAGAAACATCAGTACAACCGTTAAGAAGGAAGAATACTATGTGCTTCAGAAGCTTGTCTCTCTCATCAGCAGAAATTGGTCCAATAAAAATGTTACCTCATCCACATTGTTTTTCCAATCAATTAACTAGTTAGTCAACGTCCGGGTAGTCTTCTGAACATGTAAAAGCATGTGTGCTCATTGTTACTGTAGCTGCAGCTGCAAAGGTGGGGTTTGACTACTGCATGCTACATGCGTTCTGCTTACTCAGGACTGCATGCAGGTTTCATTTAAATAATGATAGAAATTTAGCCGTGTTAGTCTGGGGTATTTTGCTTCATTTAAATAAGTGAGACTACAAAGCGGGGGTGTCGCCTTCAGTAGCACCCACCAGGCCCACCCCAGCTCTGATCCTGCACATATGCATGTGGCTTCCCTGTTCCTTGATTTCTTTTTGGAGGGGGTGGAAGGAGCCTTGCTTTTTGAACGTTTGGCAGCGCTGATGGCCCCTCGGTGGGAAGACTTACACTGCCTAAGATACGTTCAGCATAAACTGCCCGCAATCAGACTTTTTCAATAGGGGAGAGACACCGTTGTATTTCTGTAATGCAATTTCTCCTCCCGTTAGACTTGATGCCTGTTAACCCTGCCACTCCCACCCTCCTGACTGCTGAGCGCCAGGGCAAAGGGGGATTTTGGTCACGCCAGGAAACTAAAACAGACACGTCTGGGGAGTTGGAGTCGCTGTTTCGCAGCCAAAGCGGAACTAGAGCGGCCGGCCCGTGTTGTTCCGGGCTGGGGCTCTATACCCAGCGCACACTGGAAGCCTGCCCCTCCTGCCGGATGCTGCAGCCTGTCTGCAGCACGGGAAGCTGCCTGGGGCAGGTGAGTGATCCCCCCGGAGGCAGCTGGGGGTGTTGGGCGCCCCAAAGAGAGGAGCGGCTCTGCCTGTGCAAACAGGGCTTGCTTTCCTGGAACGCTCTGCCACAGGCTCTCTGGGCAAGTGACTGATTTTCTCCTCCAGGAGTCTTCCTTTGGCCGGGTTGGTTATTCAGCTTGTAAACTCTTCCTTTCTCCAGCGGGGGCCAGGCTTGCTGGGAACTTCAAGCTACTTCTGTAATACACCGTGGACCCATTTCAAACATCCTTTTATCCAATCACGGCATCACCTCTGTGTTCTTAAGGGAACAGTGGATACTATAGAAACTTCCAACCTTTAGAGGATTTTGGGGGGTAGGATTAGTGGATTCAATTTGGGGCTGGGAAAAGGAATTCTAAATCCAGCTGTGCCATCAACCACCTGTATGGCCTCCACAAACCATTTATACTGTAAAATGGAGACATTTACCTACTTCATGGGTGCCTTGAGATATACTTTGGCCTTGATTTGGAAAACAAAAACAAAAAAACCTCCCCAAAAACAGCATTACAAGATAATGGCCTTAACTTGTAAAGTGATTTGAAAACAAAATGCCCTGTAAAAGTTAAATATAATTAGTTGGCTAGAATACAGACAAAAATGTTATTAGCTGTATAGTGATTTAAAAAAAGTCAGTCTCCATCTGCTTCCTCTAGTTTATAAAACAAAATGGTTCTGACTCTTACTCTAATATAATATGGAAAATAAATTGTTGTAGTAACTTATACTAGACATGCTCTAAACTTGGATAGTCTACTTAGTATAGCTGTCATTAAATGACATCTCCTAACATTTTTTTCTTCATCCCATAGGGCCTTCTGCTAAACAAAAATGTTTCACCTTGTACAGCGATGTTGTTTCCAAATACCTTTAAATGTAAGTTTTGAATGCATTATTTTATCCTGAAATAGCTTTTTACAAAATAAGACGACAAATAATTTTGGGTATAGTATAAAACACAGTTGGCTCATATTTTACAGCAGACAGAGGCTTCATTTTTATCAGATTTAGTGTTTTCCAAAGGAACTTTTCTAATGTTTAAAGTTAGTCAATGATTTTTTCCCTGACTTTTGCATGGCGTTAGACCTCAGCTCACCTACATTGATTTATTAGGCTTACTGATATGTTTTTTCAGTGGTACTTGACAGCTAAGAATATTAAAGGGCCAAATCCTTCCTTCTGTTATGGCTCCATAATCTTAGTGAAGTTGGTGGGATTTCATGGGGTGTAACTATGGTCAGAACTTAAAGGGACAGTATGGATCATATAAGCACCACAAAATTCCTTTTCATTGAAACAGCTGCAACATGATGGTGATGACAGGGTCTCCATACTATTAGGCCAGAATCTGCAAAGTATTTTTTAAAAGTTATGTAGCTGCTGTCTTTTGATTGAATATAAAGAAGGCAGAAAGGTGTTGTGCTGCTTCCCCTACACCTTCAAAAATGTCAGTTTTTGTAAGAGGGCCTTCACCTTAACAATTAACACAGACTTTCTTTTATCTCAGGGGTTGGCAATCATTTTTGATGGGGGGGCCACTCCAAGAATGTGGAAGTGGTCGAGGGCTGCACTTTTCCATGATGTTAATAGAGGAGGTGCAGGCTCTGGGATGGAGTTTGGGTGCAGAAGGGAACTTGAAGCAAGGGAGGGAGTTTGGGTGAAGGAGGCAGTCGTGACCTGGGACACTGGACTGGCATGCAGGGGGTTGCATTGTGACATAGGGCGGGGAATTGGGATACAAGAGGGGGGCAGAGGATTTGGGTATGTGGAGTAGGGGGACAATAGTGGGGGGGGGGCAGATGGTTGGGGAAGGGAGGAAGTGGGGTGTCAGACTGGACTGGCCAGGAGACTTACCAGCCAGCAGCCTGTTCCTGAATCAGCCTTCCTTCCTGCCCCATCCCAGCACAGGCTCTAGCCATGTGCTCTGGAGCCCCTTGTGCTTCATGGCTGCCTGTTATTGAAATGGGCAGCTGCCATTGGCCAGTTTCTGGCCAGAAATCGGCCAATGGGATTGTGCTGGGGACAGGAACAGCTCCTAAAGCTTCCCCCCACCACCACTAGGGACTCAACAGTTTTTAAAGAAAAACCACCCTGCAGCCAGCTTTGAGTGGCATGCAGGTGGGGCAAGGCAAGTGGGGAGCCTGGATGGGTAGGCTGGATTCTGCCCATGGGCCGTGTTTTACCCAGGCCTGTTGTAAAACATGAAATTTCAACAGGCAGAGTAATTTTGTGCAGGGCTGTTTTATCAGAAATCTTAGTGAATTAAATATAACAAGATGTTTAAAGAGAAGTTTTTAAAAGTGTCTAAAAATCCTGTTCCCTTTCAGTTGCTCTGTGTTGTTGGCTCTCATGATCTCATTGCATTAGTTCCCTACTTATGATAGAAATGTCTAAGGATGTAATCGAGTAGTTGATTAATCACATTTCCTCCCATATCAGAGGCAGCAAGGGGAGGAGCGGGAGCCAACTTAAAAGCCAGTTCTCTCCCCAGCACTGACTCCGCAGTGCCATCTGACAGGAGGCTGTTCCAGCAGCAGCCCCTGTCTGCAGGGGATCCCAGCTACCTGCCTGCCCCGCTCTTACTACATTTAAACTGCAGAGCCACAGTGGGGGGACAGGGAGTAGCTCCTGGATCCAGCGCCAGGACTGAGTACTTCTTCCCTTATCTCATCATGTAGTCCATAAAAATTTGATCAACTACATGATTTGCAAATTACCCAACTCTTAGCCTCCTTAATGTCTACCCTCCAGGGGCTTGGAATTTGCACTGTGAAAAGACAAGCTGGGAAAGTAGTTACAGGAAACCTTTCAGGATTTCCTTATTCACCCTAAAGCAGCAAAAAAGAGCACAAGTGCAGATAATCTCTTTGCAGGACACTGCCACGTCAAAAAGAGGGCAGAAGGGTTATTTCTGTAACCTCAGTGAAAAGTTTGCTGTTGCTTGTGTTGCAGTGTCAACATCATATAAAAGCAGCAGTGCTCTTTAAGTGGAGAAGGAATACAATCTCTTTACAAACCTCCAATTAACAGACTATATAGTGTAGTTGTGGAAATCTGCTAAGTTGTGTGTAGGGAGTAACTAATCAGCTCTCTAGGCTAAGAAATACTTGGTCAGATGCTCCTAATACATTTTGTAATTGCAGCTCCAGAAGTTGACCCTTCACAGACATCTACAGTATAGATGGAATAAGACCATCTGCTGTTCTCCTCCCAGTCTCTCTCCGCAGAGAATTCTTTCCCGTCCGTCGAGATTTCAGCTCCTCAGCCAGGCCTCAGCCTGTGTAACCAAGGCCCAGGGGTTCCACTGCTCTCTCCGCTGCTTAAAGAAAAAGAAACCAAAAGAACCAGAACCTGAACAACCGGGGCTTGTGCGCAATGATATGAAGTCGCTAAAGGACTCACCGAAGCCTGCTATTTACCTGGGTCTTGCAGGACTGATTCCATTTGTTTCGGTGCCACTGATAATGGCTGCCCAACAGACCTACTACCCCGAGTTGGCATTTGCTCAAATTACATATGGGGCCTCTATCCTCTCTTTTCTAGGAGGAGCCAGGTGGGGATTTGCCCTCCCCCAAAATAGCCCAGCTAATCCCGATTGGATGAACTTAGGTAACAGTGTAGTTCCTCCTTTAATAGCTTGGTTTGCCATACTTTTTAAAGATGACCTCACTCAAGCTGCAATTACGGTGATAATTGGATTAGGGATAGCATTACATTATGATCTTGCCTTTCTTCCTACTTATCCCAGCTGGTTTAAAGCCCTGAGAGTAGTACTAACATTGGTGGCAGTATTTTCATTGGTAACCACTTTAGTACTTACAGATGTTTTTCCAGAGAAGCAGCTAAGTATTAGTGCAAGAAAATGAAACATAATAAACCAACAGCCCAAAATACTTTTCTTCTGTCAAGCCTAAGCAGAATTATTAATTTGAAGAAGGTAAAAGAAAATGCTTAGCTTCTCTCAGCCAGGAGTGGAAATCAGAAAACAGCAGCTTGCAAGATATTTACTTTGGAGGCAACCAGTTTTGAAGCAATTTAAGCAGAGAAGGATTTGCATATACATTAGTTATTCTCTTTGGATTATTTTCCAGGCAGGTAGGAATCTTCCCTTATTTGTACAGCAAGAGCCCAATCCTGATTGCATCTTTCAGTACAACCATAATAAGTGTAAATATTTGGGGTAGATTGAGCTCCTCATGTACTCTGAATACTTATTAAAACAAAAATGAGCTTAATTCTATAATATGCTGAGTTCTGGGTGGAAGAAATAAGGTCATGGCTTTTGTAAATGTTAGAAACCCTGGCTGAAAACCATGGGATGAAAGAAAGCACTTCCTGTTCCTGCTGAAAATGGAACAATGATTGCACTATACTTGCATGTGTAGATAACTGGAGAAATCATGTCAAAGGCTGTTACATATACAGCTGCTTTTCTTTGATAGTACTGCTTGTAAATATCACTCCCACATCACCATTGGACAAGAGTCTTCCTTGACCCAAATTCTACTGTGGAAAAATATACATGAACGATGGTAAATGATTTAAGAACTGATCCTCAATTAATAAAGAACAGAGAAAAGAAAGCATAGAAAAGGCATGCTTAAAATTAAAAAAACCCAGACTTTCTAGTGGCTTAGACTCAATTTCAATGCATTACACCAGGAGTAGGAAATAAGTAGCCTGCAGGCAGGATGCAGTTTGCTAGTTAGTCTTTGGCAGGTTGCCAGAGACTTTATTTACTTGAGCAAGTGCAGGTAGGGCCACACACAGCTTCCATTGGCTGCAGTTCACCTTTCCAGCCAACGGGAGCTGGGGGAAGCGGGGGAACCACATCCAACCCACTGGCTGCTTATTGTCTATCCCAGAGTTACACACTTAGGCTACGTCTAGACTGGCATGATTTTGCACAAATGCTTTTAACAGAAAAGTTTTTCCGCTAAAAGCATTTGCAGAAAAGAGCATCTAGATTGGCATGGACGCTTTTGTACAAAAGCACTTTTTGCGGAAGAGCATCCGTGCCAATCTAGACGCGGTTTTGCGCAAGAAAGCCCCGATCGCCATTTTCACCATCAGGGCTTTTTTGTGCAAAACAGTTTTTAGCTGTCTACACTGGCCCCGCGCAAGAGGGCTTTTTCCCCGAACGGGAGCAGCATAGTATCTGTGGAAGAACACTGACAATCTTACATTAGATCGTCAGTGTTCTTGTGCAAATTCAAGCAGCCAGTGTAGACAGCTGTCAAGTTTTTCTGCAAAAGCGGAAAAACTTGCCTGTCTAGACACAGCTTTAAGATTTCTCACTTAGAGGAGCTAAACTGACTATGTTTTCAGCCCAGAAGATCCATTCTCCATGCAGGGAAAGGGCACAACTCCTTTGTTTCCCCTGGTTTTGGATAGCAATCTGTTGTCCTTTTCAAGAGCCAGGAAGGCTTCCGGAGCATGTAGACTTCATCCTTTATTGTGATCACTAAGTGGTCATCTTCCCCCATGATCATTTAGGTTGATGGCTGTGTTTATATGTAGATGCACTTTTCTTTGTTCTTTCAAGGTATTATCTTGCTTAATTTAACTGGAGACAGAAAAACAGGTGAAACAACATTCCTCTGTCTAGGACAGGCTAGGCTTAATGCACTGCTTGCAAAACAATGTTTAAGAACACATGTTCAACACACAACTCTGATTCTTGATACACTGACCACACACACATCACACAATAATGACCAGTTTGCATATACCACCTTGCCTGACACGTTTTAGATACAGAATGTGTCACAGTAGCTATGAGTTATGGAATAGTGCAGTGTTTCTCAAACCAGTGGTCCGAGTACCCTTAGGGGTACTTGAGAGAAGTCTGGGGGGTACGTCAACACAACTGAAACTTGAAGAAAACTGAATTTTTGTTTTAAGTTTACAGTGTTTTATTATTGTTGTACTTTTTACACCCCAAAATTTTATCGCCTGCCTGGCTGTGATTAAGTTGTTGAAACAAATGTGTTGCAATGGTAGAAAAAAAATTGTGCATCCGAAAACTGTAGGAACTGGGGGTACTTTTTTTTTTTAAGGGGGTACTTTATTAAAAAAAGGTTCAGAAACACTGGAATAGTGTGCCTGATGCCAGCAGGCATTGCTCCCTGGCTCTCAGTAAGTAACTCAAGCAGTTATTTTGCACAGAAATCTAGGTGCAGTTCCCTAGAAGGGGTTGAGCAACTCCACCTGTATGGGCTAAGTCTGCTTTTTGTTGGCCATTCAATAACATTTGTAAAGTGTAGATACTTCACAGTAGGTTGAATATCAAATATGCTGGAGAAGTGAAGCACACACTTCTCCACAATAGTTTTTTCACAACCCTCCCTTTAAACTCCACTCAGCTAAGGCAGAAGATTAAGTGGATGATGGATGTGTAATATAAACTTAGAGGATTTTCAGTTGTGGCCTAAGCCAATGTTCCTTCAGTAGAAATCCACCTAAAACAGATATAAATCCTTGAACGTGAAAAGTATGCAGCAAATGGGTATTTACAGCTAAGCAGCAAGGCTTTACTTTAGCCTGATGAAAACTGAGGAAGGTGATGCTAAGTCCAATGTCATTCCTTAATGCCGATCTGTGATTGTGCCATAGGAGTCCTACCAGCATCCTCTTCTCCATCGGCACACATTCAGAGTGGCTGTAGTTGTAAACTGTGTTCACGGGGTGCTCTGTGTGAACACACGTGTTGTTGTAATCAGGGGACTGCATCCTTAATTCCTGAAAACAGGAATTGATAAGGGTTTTTCCTGAACGCGGCTGAACGTGCTGCCCTATCCGTTATTGACTAATGTGTTCACTTCCAACATGGGACCCTGTCATGTCACTTTTTTGGATTGAAACCAGCTCTAGTAAAGCTAAGGAGCAGGGTTTGGTTAGGCAGTGAATGAGAGTAGTTACTACCAGGGTGGCCAACCCCAAACTGGATATGCTGCTTTCCAGCCCTCCTCCCGTGAGTGCTACAAGGGAGCGGAAAGCCCTGTTCAGCAGAAGCTGCAGAAGTAGTGGATATAGCAGCAACAGCATTGCTCGAGGACAGAGACAAACACTGGATGTAACAGAGTATGAAAGGCTTCACTTCTACTTTGTTTTGGTGTAGAGGAAATAAAATTGAGTTTTCAATTTAAAGAAAAGCAAAGTTCATTGTGTCACTCCCTCTTAACCAACATGGCTGCTTTATAAACATATAAACAAGAAACTGACAGCAGCACAGGCTAGTATGAAGCCAGTTGTAGAAGCTGTCCCTCCTCTCACACGGGAGACTAGGTATGTGGTGATGGCAGACTACAAACCCACAACTGTCAGCCAACAGCTGAAAGTCCTGAGCATTGGTCAAAAGAAACTACCTCATGGTACAACAAAAAGGCCTCCCTGACTCCAGACTGCAAGAGATAAATAGCTAACGGCAGACATAATAAAGTAAGCTGAAATCTTATGGGAACCAAATGCAAGCAGCATGGGAATCTGCAGATGTTTGACTGTAAAACATCTCCCACTTCAGCTCTTTCCAGTCAAAAGGCAGTATGCAGTACAGGGTAGCTATCCAATTAGCCCCCATTTCCCAAAGATCCTGTAGTCAAAGGATCTCATCAGTAGTAAGGAAATACAATAAATATTTTATTTTAGAAGCACATTTTTGTTTCTAAAAACAATCTGTCAATGTTTTTTCTCTTATAAAGCTGATTCAATGTTCTTCAGAATTTAAACACAAAATTTCAACAAGAATATCTCAATTTTTGTTATAGGTAACAGCAATGCCACTCACCCTCATTAGTAAAAAAAGCATTCTGTAAAAACACAGCATTCCACCACTGAGGTACATACTCATGACCTGCAGCTAGTTACAAGATATACACAGCAATTTAAAGAGCAAACTCACTTGGCTCACGCAAAAGGTAGAGAAACGGGCTAGCTTCACAACCATTAGAAGTCCATCTTGAATACAGGCTTTAAAGTTATCAGAGAAGCAAGTACTTTGTTATATAGCAAACTTAAGCAAGCGTGGATAACGTTTTTTCCCTTTAATATGTTAATTCAGTTTTCAGGTAGCTACTACACAGACTAGATGCTTTTTATTTTTATAAACAACTTCATACTGTGCAGGTAACATCCTTGATCTGGAAAGCAGGTCTACATAATGAAGACTTCCCATTGTATTATTCTTCTAATGGTGTTTTGTATTCCAGAAGATTGTCCAACACAGCACAATTTCATTTATGACTTGAATCCCAGATGATTCATCCAAAACCAGCCAAGGTGCAAACAGAAGCTACAAGTACCAAATCTGTTTTTTGTTTAAGACAGTAAGATTAAAAACCTGGAAATGGTGTGTCAATTGCTTTAAAAAAATAATATATTTTTTTTTCCCAATAAGTGCTCTCACGCTAAATAGGACCTTTAAGACAATAGCAAAATGAACAAACAATAGTAGCATCACTCAAACCGAACAAAGCCAATTTCTGTTCATTTCTGTCTGTTTCAACCTGGAAAAAAGGAAGGTTGCAAGCCAGAAGTGTCATCTTTGTAAGTGGGAACGAGCAGCAGCATCTTGCAGAAGGATGTCTATCCTACTACCTGACAGTCCCCATGTGTGCATACACGTGCACACATGTGCACAGGGTAATCCCTTCCAGTAAAGGGAGAGGGAAGGCAGGAGGAAGAGCGGGCACTATAATAAGAGATGATGACATTACCAATTGAAAAGCTCAGTGAAATTCTATGGACAGCACAAAGGCGGCACTCCACGGAATGGGGAAGGGAAAGTCCATACTTGGGTAGATAGTGTCTGCCACCCACGAGGTAACAGCATTCCAGTGTTATTCTAGCACAAACAACAAAACTGCGTTGAGCTTTACAGGAAAAGTAGTGGTGGAGTAAGACTGCCAGCCACTTATTAACAGGTCCTTTATCAAGAAAATCTATTGGGGGATAAAGGACAATTCACCTCCATTTAATTTCTAGGGTGCATGTTCTGCAGCTGAAGAGAACCTCAAGTGAGATGAGGCTACAAGTAGAAGTATAAATCTTTGTTTGTTAGAAACCATACTCACCTGGCATAGTCTCTGCCAGCAAAAGGCAACTCCTAGTGCTAAGGCAAAAGCCAAGATACTCTTCACTTCAGATAAAGCCCTAGCCGTGTAAAGGAGCCACCTGCTAAGTTTAAGTCCTACTAATGATACTAGCATTCATGTTCATATGTATCAATTCATAGGAACAGGGAGGAATTTTATGTACCTCACTAATGTCATTCCAGCACTTTCAGAAAAGATCAGCCCTCAGTTAAGGTCTAATTTACCCAAGAGTCCCCAGTTGTTTCACATTCAATTAGCTTAATCTAATCACATTTCTGCTCTCAACAAATGGTACCTGAAGTAACAAACTTTAGATTGGCCAGTTGTCATCTTAGGGGAAGTTCCTTTTTGCTCAGGAAAAGCTCTACAGACGTACCTGAGATCTGCTCCTCTACCAACTCCACACAACAGCCACAGAGCGAAAGAGGATCCTGGCCAGAGACGCATAAAACCTCATTGTCTGTGGAAAGCCAGATGCTCATCCTTCCCACTGTCTGTCTTCCTTGAGTTCTTTGAAGACCTCTTCTACAACACAGCCACGCCTCCTTCGCAGCGGCTGGTGATCATGTTTGCTATTTCAGTCCATGTGTCCGTATGAGGGTTATACACTTCGACAGAATCCAACGTCCCTGGGGCAGCGAAATCATGGCTAGAAGCTCGGCCTCCTGAAGCGTAAAGAAGTCCATTCACAGCCACAACACACACACCACATCTGGGTACCTTCATCGATGCAACTTCAACCCATTTCTCCTGATGAGGGGAGAAAAAAATATCAGCAAATAGATTTGCTGCAATTAAGCCCCCTAGGCACTGGCACTACTCCCCAACCACGTCCCATGAGAATTACTCTAACTTACTGAAATGTCTAAAGTACCCCACACTACCACTAAGCTACCTACCATAAGCAGATTCAAATATGCTAAGCAGTACCGTACATGTATGTGGTACTGTCCACCCTGAAACATCCGAAAGCACCTGAAGAGATGGGCTTGATTCTGCAAACCTTTGGTTATTCTTGTATGTCCATGTACATACACCTCTGGGGTTGAGCATAACACCTGCTCAGCACTAGGATGTGAATGGGTAACCCTTACTGGGGATACCAGTTAACCAGTACCTGGTAAGTACCTGGGAGCAGCTTCCCACCTGTGGCCTACCATGGGCAGATGGCTGCTCCAGCCTTGCGGGTGATGGGGGGGTGCAGAAGCTGGCAGCTCCACGCATTGGCCTGGCCTGGCTCCTGCCCCCCTTCACTCTCCCAGTGCAAGAGACTGGGGGAGGAAGAGATTAGGAGCAGGATCCTGTTTATTCAGTTAACTGGTTAAACTAAGGTTTAACTGGTTAACTGATGAACCTGGATTTTACATCCCTATTTAGTACTGCACAGAACAGTAAAAAATTTGAAACAAGAAGCAAAGAAAACTCCATCGCCATTACAAAGGGACTGCGAGGCGGCAAAATTTAACATCCTCCCTGCCCCCAGGACTGTCAATACTACTCCTATGAAAAGTACCATAGAATCTACAGAAGCACAGTAGGAAGCACTTACGTCAATACCTACCAACAGCACAGTGATTTCCAGCCCCATTTTGGGATACTGGTTTGGTATTGATATGGAGGGAAAAGCACCAACAGCAGCACTTCAGAGTAGGGATATTAGATATCGTGTAATTGAATAGTTGTGTAACCACATGAAATCTTAGTGGTTACACAACAATTCGATTGTCCCCGAGGGTGGGGCCAGCAACCAGTGCGCTTCCAGCCCCCCTCGCGGGGAGCCCCCAGCTATCCCGTGCTGCTGTCTCTGATACAGAGGCAGCAGCATGAGGTGGCAGACAGGAACAGGTCCATCAGGGGAGCCAGTTTAAAAACCAGCTTGCTGCACAGACCAGCTGCCTGCAGCCTCTGATAAAGAAGCAGCAGTGTGGAGTGCCATCAGCCCTTGTCTGCGGGGGTCCAAGCTCCCCGCAGACAGAGACTGGTCTCTGGCAACAACCTCTGCCTGTGGGAAGTTCGGACCCCTCTCCCCATGTACAGCGGCTGATGCCACACATCAGCCTTTGTCCACAGGGAGCCTGGGCTACGGCAGCCTCTCCTGCCCCCCTACCCCCAGTGTTGCTGCCTCTTTGCACCATGAAGCTGGGGGGGGCGGGAAGGGAATACTGGCTTTTAACCTGGCTCCCCCCCAGCACAGACTCTTACCTAACCCACCCTTGCTGCCTCTTGTAGGAGTGGGCGACAGGGTGGGTCTGCAGATCTGGCACATGCGGGAAGCCTGCTTGAAACCTGGCTCCCTATGTTCAGCAGAGGCAGCAATGCGGGGGCAGGGTGAGGCAGATCTGGTTCTCATGGGGAGCCTGCTTAAAGCTCTCAGGCACCAGCTCCCACTCCACTCCACCTTGCTGCTGATGCATGTAGTCAACAGGATTAACCAATAGGCCAGGACTTATTGGTTAATCGTGTAGTTGACTACACGTTGACATCCCTACTTCAGAGCTGGGCTTATGGTAACCAAGAAATTTGTCTAGTGTCTGGACTCTGGAGTAATGTATGGGACAACCTATAGACAAATTGCTCTTTCACAATCTCCAGGATATTTAGTAGCTATGATCTTTTCACCTACTGTTAGGTCAGTGTGTTGGTTAACTTTGGGTTATCCAAAAGTGTGCACACATGCTTTTCAAACACTATATGATTAAGATTAGATATACTCAAAAACTCAGCAAGTATATGAACTACGGACACTACCTCGAATGTCCCCGACGTGTAGTTTCCAGATTATTGACTGGGAGAAAATAGGAAAATGGAGCTTATTTTAAAATGTTTCTCTCATCAACATGAGTTACGTTCTCACCAGGTATATAATGGCCAACTTGCCAACACAATCTCTCACTATGAAAATACGCAGCATTTATTAGCTTCTTTACAAAGCTTAATAAATAAAGCGGCAGTCTGCATTTCTAAAAGATTCCTAGGCAATCTACTGTACCTCTTCAAAGGAATATCTCTCTACAGTACGAAGTGCATCTTGACTCTCGTTCATTCCTCCAAGAGAATAGATACAATCATTGAGGGCAGCTACACCAACATATGCCCTTCGGGTGTCCATTGGAGGAAGCTCAGCCCAACGTTTGGATATTGGATCATAGACTTCAACAGAACGTAGCTCTACTCCTTCATTGCTGATGCCCCCAACAATGTAAATTAAACCTGGAGAGACAAGGTTTTTTATTCCCTATTCAGTCTATGCTTAGGCATGGCAGGCACCACAGAAAACAAGTTTAATTATATATCACACAATAACTAATTTGATCCTTTCATTAAGTTTACTTAAGAATGGAAATCAACATCTCCCACTGGCCCAAACTACAACAAATAAAAACTAGGGCTGTCAAGCAATTAAAAAATGTAATCACAATTAATCACGTATGCCTCCCCTTTGAAACACTGCAGCGGCGTTTCAACCAACAGGGCAGTGCTGTATGGAACCTGGGATTAGCTGGAGTCCCCAGCTGACCCCAGGCTCCATGCAATACTGCCCCTTGGAAGCGCCGCAGCAGCATTTCCAAGGGGCAGCACATTAGGAGCCTGGGGTCAGTTGGGGACTCCAGCTGATCCCCAGCTCCACTTGTGCTGCCCCTTTGAAGTGCCGCTCCAGTGCATCAAAGGGGCAATGCAGCATTAACACCTGCAATTAACGCGTTAATCGCAAGCATTAACGCAGGTCAACTGACAGCCCTAATAAAAACTACACAAACACCACAGCATGACTACAAATAGCAGAGTAGATATCTAGCCATGGGTTGAGACCAGGTTCCGAGACCCTCCCACCTCTTCAGGTTTCAGAACCCAGTTACACTACACTGCTATTAGCCCCATACTGCAAACTAGTGGCAGTTAATTAACAGGTAGGTTCAGACTCATTGTAGTGGTTTGTTTCTTCTCTAAGTAGATGTACATAAGCGGAATTGGGCTCCAAAAAACCTGCAAGCCTTAGGGTCAGGCACCCTGAGCATTAAGTTCTCAGATGAGACAGGAGAAAGTGCTGCTCCCAGTTTGTGCCCCTGAGGCAGGGAGTCAGAATTTTGTTTACAAACAGAGTGATAAACAGGTGATTCACAAAGTTCTGTTAGAATGTTTCGTAACGATAAAACATCTTGTCCAAGCTTGGTGAACTGCAAAAAGTAGATGTTAGCCTACTTTGTTGTAGTACAAAGTTGATATCTTAATTACTAATAACTTAAATTTGAAAAAACGTAAACGATGTACAGTCCCCTTTGTGTCTTGTGGTCAAATTGGACAGTCTCTATGGCAAAGGATTAATAGACACAAATCAGATATTTGAAATGGTAACACATCGACACCCATTGAGGAACTTTTCAACTTGCCCGGGTACTCATTTATGAATCTAAAAGTGATTTCAGAATTGCAAAGTAATTTAAAAAACCAGATGGAGAGAAGCTGTGGAACTTGCCTTCATTTGCAAACTGACACTTTTTAGCAAGGTTTGAACAAAGACGTGAACTGGATAGGCCACTATATTGAACACCCTACTGACATCAAAAGCTAAGTATCGGGCACTTATAGCTCACTCTATTAACCTCATTTAGCATGGGGCACGGACACTACTTGACAAGATTTTTTTCTCTCTCTTTCCCTCCTCATTCCCTCTTTCTGCTATTTATTTGTACCTCTGGACCCCTTGCACCATTCATCTGAAGTGGGTTGTGTCCATGAAATCTCATGATACTATCTGCATTTTTGTTAGTTTATAAGGTGCTGCAGGGCCATTCATTTTTTTTCAGTTACAGACTAACACGACTACCCCTCTGAGACTTTTTTTGAGAAGTTAACTCATTTTTTAGGCAAAGGAAATGCAGTAGATCTAATCTACCTGGATGTCAGTAAGACGTCTGATACAGTTCTCTATGAGAAATTAATTAAATTGCAGATAACGGGGATTAATATGAAAACTGAAAGGCGGCTACGGGACTGGTTAAAGGGGAGACTACAATGGGTCATACTGAAAAATGAACTCTCAGGCTAGAGGAAGGTTACTGGTAAAATTCTTCAGGAATCAGTCTTGAGACCAACCTTATTTGACATTTTTATTACTGACCGCAGCACAAGAAGTGGGAATGTGCTAATAAAATGTGCAGAGGACACAAAGTGGGGAGGTATTGCCAATACCAAGGACGACAGGAATACCATACAAGATCTGGATGACCTTGTAAACTGGAGTAACAGAAATGGAATGACAGTTAATAGTGCAAAGTTGCAAGGTCATGCATTTAGAAACTAACTAAAGTTAGATGCCTGCAAGTCACCAGGGCCTGATGAAATGCATCCCAGAATACTCAAGGAGCTGACAGAGGAGGTATCTGAGCCTCTAGCTATCATCTTTGGAAAATCATGGGAGACAGGAGAGATTCCAGAAGACTGGAAAAGGGGAAATATAGCGCCCATCCATAAAAAGGGAAATAAGAACAACCCAGGAAACTACAGACCAGTTAGTTTAACTTCTGTGCCAGGGAAGATAATGGAGCAAGTAATTAAGGAAATCATCTGCAAACACTTGGAAGGTGGCAAGGTGATAGGGAACAGCCAGCATGAATTTGTAAAGAACAAATCATGTCAAACCAATCTGATAGCTTTCTTTGATAGGATAACGAGTCTTGTGAATAAGGGAGAAGCGGTGGATGTGGTATACTTAGACTTTAGTAAGGCTTTTGATATGGTCTCCCATGATATTCTTATCAATTAATTAGGCAAATACAACTTAGATGGGGCTACTATAAGGTGAATGCATAACTGGCTGGATAACCATACTCAGAGTAGTTATTAATGGTTCTCAATCCTGCTGGAAAGGTATAACAAGTAAGGTTCCGCAGGGGTCTGTTTTGGGACCGGCTCTGTTCAATATCTTCATCAACAACTTAGATATTGGCATTGAAAGTACACTTATTAAGTTTGCAGAGAATACCAAACTGGGAGGGGTTGCAACTGCTTTGAAGGATAGGGTCATAATTCAAAATGATGTCGACAAATTGGAGAAATGGTCTGAGGTAAACAGGATGAAGTTTAATAAAGTCTGGTAACTGATGGGCCAAGGAAATTTTCTAAGCTGGTTTATTACATTTTATTAAATGAGTGGAGACCTTTTGGTTCAATTTCCACAGGAATAAAAATACACATCAGAAAAGGAGAAATGGCAGAAAGGAAGAGAACCACTGATATGCTCTCAGAGCTCAACAAGTCTTACAAAGCTACAAGATGGATATAAGGCAGGGATTCCTGGTTGAAATGTAAACCTCTAAATGCTTTACACAACCACCTCTCTGAACTATTGTTTATTATTCATATAAGAACATAACAACGGCCGTATTGGGTGCGCGACCAGGAACAGGTAACAGGAGAGTTTGGAGAGGGAGTTCTCCAGGTAAAAGAGGAGTAAAAACGGGACCCTTGTGGTAAGTGGCTGTCTGGAGTGTGTGTTTGTGTGTGGGGGGGAGTTATTTGCAGTGTGCTGAGCTTGTGTTTGTCTGTTTGGTTTGTTTGTTTGTTTGGTTTGTTTGTTTGAAGGAGCTTCTAAAAGGTTTGAAATCTAGACGCCTCTGTTAATTGGCTGAGCCTCAGTCAGGGGGAGGGGCTATATGGGAAAGTCATAACCAAAAACCACTCACCTTGCATTTCACAACACCCAAAATCGTAGCGGGGCACAGGCATACTGCCTACCAGCTCCCAGCTATTTAATTCAGGGTCAAATCTTTCAATTGTGTTACCAATTTCAGCTCCAACCCAACCTCCTAAAAAAAACAAAAAAACAATACACAACACACACACATATATGGCTGGTAAAGTTTGATAACACAGAACTACAGACCTTCCCCCCTCCCTGCCATATATCAATGAAAGTGAACATGTCCTTCTATCAGTAACTTATGAGGACATATTCAATAGGCTACATTGTTTGTATACAAAGTAAATATGAGTATTTACGATATATGATACAACCATCTGGTTTACAAAATCAATTACATTCAAAAGATTTAAAGTCCAAATAGCACAATCAAAGATAATTATGGATGGAAATACCTTCGTATGATGCAACAAAACCATGTGTAGAATACAGAGAAAACAATTGTAAGGTTAGCAAGTCTTATGTTTCAGGACAAAAGGTGGTCACTAGCTAAGTCTGGGGAAAACAATTTCCTCCATGTACTCCAACAATGAATAATTATGGGCACCATAGTATATTTGAAACATCTGGAATTGGCCACTTTTGGAGACAGGACACTGGATTTGATAAGGTTTTATCAACTAAAATGTTCCCATAACTTTCATTCCAAATCTTACTTTCCAAGTGGATTGTGATATTAATATATTATATTTTCATTACCCTTGAGTGTTTGGCTTTAAAAAGCTTTCAAACACCGAATTTGTGAAGCAGCATTTAGAAGACAGTGATATGGATGACATGCACATAGTTGTTATTTCTGATACCTGAAAGGCAGCCTGTGTCAGATGTTCCTTTTGCTGATTGTTTCAACAATAAAAAGTCTAAATAAAGCATAATTAAGGATCATTCCCTCTTACCACTTCCCCCACATTTCAGAAATGTTACATTAAGAGCTTAAGTAACATGAGAGAATCTTATAAGATTCTTGGAAGACTCTTGGCACTTTGCCCAGTTATTGAAATAAGATTATTTTGGAGTTGTTCTTCTCATTAAGGTGGGTGGAAGATTACAAGTACTGGATATTTACTTTTGTTATATGCAAATGTTAAAGAGCACCAGAGACGAGGGTTTTGTTTTACAGAGAGGATAACCAAACAGCCTCTTCTCAGAACAGCTTATAGGACCCGAAACACATTATAGGGCAACTGACTGTGTACAGAAAAACTGCTGCACCTATAGAGAATCTTAAGCAGGGACAGGAATACACATGTGTGCTATAGATTTTGAGACTGCAGCAGAGATAAGATCTATGATGAGACTCAGAGGAAGATAACATCAGGCAGGTGCTCACAAGATCGTACAGCAACTTGTTTTTGCAAGTCACATATGTTGGTAGTTCCTCATTTTAAAATAAGGTACTTGAAGGCTGATGTGACAGCAAAGGTCTATTTAAGTGAAAGCTTTTGAAAAATACATATTTAAGTTCTTCCAAAAATTTAGTAGTGAGCCTCACTGTTGAGAACACATGGACTTCTCGGTTCGAATCTCAGCTTTGCAAATGAACTTGTTCCAGAAGTCATTTAATCACCTTTTACTTCTGTTTCCACATCCATCCATCACAGAAGGCTTAGAGGTTAAGCACAGAATCTCAGATAAAGATACTATTGAAGCAGAAAGTCTGGGTATTTTTAATGCTTTTTTTTTTTTAAAGAAAAATCAGACTAACTTATTAACTTAGCTAACATATTTTGGCAGGGGTATTATGGATTTATTCTGAAAATGCCTGTTATTCCACTGGTTGGCTAAGATGCTTCACTTGGAAATGATGGCATCTCCCCATGTGCACTCACAAAACCAACCATCAGCTGCAAATTACAAGTAACAGCTGTTCTTCAAGTCTCCCTGCTACATGGTTTTAATTTTAAAGTTTAAAATCCCTAGACTGATTTGATCAGATGAACTAATGGTCTTAAAACCAAATTTACCTAAAAAACTGTATAGTTACCAAAAGCATAGATAGCACCATAACATGCACACACTCCAAGTCCAGACCGAGGATGGTTCATGGAAGCCACGGTTGTCCACTGCTTCGTAATAGGATCATAGCATTCAGTACAGTCAAAGATCATTGAATCCTTTTCTCCTTAGTAGAAAAAAAGGCAGAAACAGATGAGTTAGAACAGTGGTCCTCAACCCATTTACCACTCTGGACTGCATATACAGGTATGTTATGTGGGCCACATTCACACAATATATGTATTACCTATATGGCCAGGAGGATGTCACATGGGCCACAGCTATATGCTGATTGGGCCACAAGGGGCCAATGGGTTGAAAACTAGCAAGATAGAATATTCTGAAATTCAGATATACAAGCTCTGACCAGCTCAGCCACAAGAACAGGCCTCACATATAGTATTGGAATCAAGGACGCTGCTCTCATCTTGCCAAAGTGCAAAAACAACAAAAGCCTTGTCTACATCAGAAAACTAAATGAGTGTTGAAAATGGTTTTCTGCAATGGTTTCCCAAAACAGCTGCGAGGGAAACTCTGCAGCTTTGTACTTCTGTATGAAATACTGCACTTTACAGTGCTATTACTAACAAAGGAAGGAAAACACAGAGTTTATTTAAGAATAGATCATTTAACGTTACAGTGTATCTTTTGTTTCCTTTTACTACATGTACACACAACTTTCATTTTAGGCAGACTGAGCTAACTTTCCCACCTCCTGGATACCATCAGCTGAGAAAAGGAAAGCTCTGTTTTTGTAGAGTAGTTTATATTATACTGAGATATAATTTATATTATACTGAGGTGTAATTTAAAATGACAATTGTATTAAACGTGCCAAACAACAACAGAAAAAGACAGGAAATAAACGGTAGGAATAAATGGTCAGTTTTCCCATTGGAGAAAGGTAAATAGCAGAGCCCCCTCAAGGATGTGTCAGAATATAAGATTCTCCCAACATCCTTGTTCCATGAACACTATCATATCGTGTGTGCTTTTCAACATATTAATAAGTGATCTAGAAAAAGAGGTGAACAATGGGACAGCAAAATTGGCAGAAGATACAAAATTACTACAGATAATTAAATTCAAAGCAGACGGCAATGAATTACAGAGGGATGTCACTAAACTGGGTGATTGACAAAATGGCTGATAAAATTCAATGTTGGTAAGTGCAAAGTAATGCATATTCAAAAACATACTCCCAACTGTACATATACAAGTATAGTGTATAAATTAGCTGTTGCCCTCAAGAAAGATCTTGGCATCACTCTGGATAGCTCCCTGAAAATACCTGCAGTATGTGCAGCAGTAGTCAAAAACTGAACCAAATGTTCTGTCAATTAAGAAAAGGATAAGACAATGAATAATATTATGTCGCTATATAAATCCATGGTATGCTCCTCCCTCATATACTGTATGGAGTTCTGACACCGCATCTCAAAAACACCTAAGAAGCGAAAAGGTATACAGAAGCACAACAAAAACAAGTAGGAGTATGGAGAAGTGTTCATAAGAAGACAGATTAAGAAGATGGGGACTGTTCCTTTTAGGAAAAAGACGACTATGCGGGGTTCTGATAAAGGTCTATAAAAGGGGTCAGCAATCTTTCAGAGGTGGAGTGCCAAGATTTGACTTGATCACCAGCACTTGGACCGGTACATAGAGGTGAATTTTATAAAGGGGAACAAAGAGGACCCAGGGAATTATAGACTAGGTGGTCTAACTTCAATACATGGAAAGATATTGGAACAAATTATTTAACAATCAGTTTGTAAGCACCTAGGGATAACAGGGTTAAAAGTAAAAACTTAAACAACAAGTAGTCTTGTAGCACCTTAGAGACTAACAAAAAACTATAATGAACTTTCGTGGGCACAACCCACTTCTTCAGATGAATAGAACTTAAGGGGTCGGTCCAGCTTACAAATAATTTGAAATAATAATAATTCCGATGTCCCTCTAAACCTCATTCCACAAGGAGTAAGAAATGTTTCAGAATAGTGTTCTATTTTGAAATTTGGTGCTGTGTTGAAATCAACTTGAAATAAGCTATGCAATTTGCATAGCTCAAATTTCGTTGCTTATTTTGAGCTCTGGGTACAGTACAGATGCACCCTTACAAAACAGGGAGTAAGTGGCTGTGTGTTAGTGCTGTTTATAACTCTGGGGAGGTTATAGCGGATCACAAATTGAACATGAGTCAAGGTGATGAAGTTGCAAAAATGGTAACATTATTCTGGGATATTTTAATGGGAGCATCACATGTAAGAGATAGAGGTAATTATCTCTCTACTCAGCATTAATGAGGCCTCAGCTGGAGTGCTATGTCCAATTCTGGGTAGCACACTTTTGGAAAGTAGTAAATTGAAAAGAGTCTAGAGGAAAGTTCCAAAAAATAACAACAGCATTTGAAAATCCCCATCCATAAAAAAAGGTTAAAAAAACTGGGCATGTTTAATCTTAAGAAAACTGAGGAGGGACATGTCAAATGCATTAAGGGCTGATATAAAGACAGTGAAGAATTGTTCTTCATGTCCACCAAAGGTAGGAAATGTAGTAATGGGCTTAATCTGCCAAGACAAGTTTAGGTTGGCAATTAGGAAAAAAAATCAACTATACATTCTGGAACAGGTAGCCCAGGAAGGCTGTGGAATCCCCATCAGTGGAGGTTTTTAAGAGCAGGTTGTACAAACACCTGTCAGGAATTATCTAGGTATGCTAGATCCTGCCTCAGAACATAGGGCTAGACCAGATTACTTCACTAGGTCTTTTCTAGTCCCACATTTCTATCATTCTATTAAAATTAATATTGCCCAGGGACTTCACAGGAGGCAATACCCTACCATCATCTGGTTATAGGGGCCCAGAATTAACATATGTCTTTCATTTTTCACCTCCAATAGCATAGACCATTCCTCCCACCACGGCCACTCCCAACCCGCTGCGAGCCTGGTGAAGAGAAGATACAGTGGTCCAGTATTGACTGAAAGTGTCAAAACGCTCCACACAACTGAGGGCTCTGCTGTCGCTCCAGCGTCCCCCCTGCAGGCGAGTGTATCCACCTAGGCAACAGATAGAAAGTAAATGTGTAAGTTAGCAGCCCCCCTTCTTGCAAGGTCCTAGCCATTGTTAATGCAGTGGTCCCAACTGTTACAAAGTGCCAAAATAATAACAAAAGATTTTATAAAAAGTGAGTAACATCTTTCCTCAGTGCAGTCGTGCCTATGCCAATGCTAATCAAATCAGACTTCTTCCTTCAGCAGGGAATTTCAGAAACTATAGAAATCAGTAATGTTTTTAGTGTTTGAAAAAAATCACGAGAGGTAGCATGCTCTAGTGCAGAGCTCTCTTGATTGGGATTCAGGAAACCTGGGTTTTATTCCCAGGTTGGCCACTGGCTTGCTGGGATGATTTTGGGCAAGTCACTTCTCCTACCTGTGTCTCTGTTTCCCCATCTGTAAAATGCAATGTTGATACTGTCCTCCTCTGTAAAGCACTTGGAGCTCAACTGATAATTTCATCTATTTGGTTATACTGGACTTTTGCTATAACAGACTGATGCAAACACCTTCCAGAGTATTAGACGCTGAAGTACCTTACTATGTGTCAATGAAAAATTTCTCCTAGATTTATTAAGTATCTGATAAAAGGAAGAGGATTTTGTGGTTAAGGCATAATACTGGGATAGTATTGAGCCTTAGGAGGAGATAAGGCTTTTTATTCTGTCTCTGCCACAAATTGTGTGTCCTTTGACAATTCTATTCATTTCATCATCGCAGGCTCAGTTTTCTCATCTGAAAAATGAAGGTGATAGGACCAACTTCAGAGGATCACGGGGAAGCTTAATTCAATATATGTCTGCAAAGAACTTTGAGATATCTGAATAAAAGGTGCTAGAGGAGGGCAAAATTGTTATGAGACCCATGACCATAATCTCATGATAGTTTTGCAATTCTTAATTCATCCACTCATGGAATGGTCTCTTCCATTATTAGCAGAAACTGCTTCTAAACAAACTTCAAGAGGGTAAACATATCAAACCAACAGCAGAACTAAAATGTTTGCGTATGACGCCAAATGCAAAAGGCATGAGCATTCTTTGATTGTATCCCTAATTCATAAAAGACCTATTAATTTACAAAGTTCACCAAAGGATAATTTACAAAAAATCCTTACTTTAAAGGGAAAAAAGGGGAAGAAACACAATACCATTGGAAGAATATAAACAAACAGGGTGCAAGATTTGTACATATATTCTACTTGTGAACAGTGTACATAACAGGATGCATTATTGCTTGGCACTTGAGGCAAATTATTTCCGAAAGACTATTCCAGACTATGATACTGCATTCAAGAAAGATAAAATATAAATGTATTTATATTTTGCAATGCGCTCCAATTATTTGCTAATAAAGACATTATTCACAATTGTAGTCCTGTAACAGACTGTATTAGATTAATTGTATACAAAACTGCACTATTTTGGCAACTACTTTTTTTGTTTTTGTTTTTTTTCCCCACAAACAATTTAAAGATTTTTAATGCAATATGACATTAGGGATGTAAGCGACTAGTCGAGTCACTACTCAACTAGTTCCTCCCCGTCACTGCTGCTTCTATCAGAGTCAGCAAGGGGGGGAGCAGGAGCCAGTGCTGGGGGGAGCCAGCTTAAAACCCAGTTCCCCCCAGCAATATCTCCGTGGGGGGACAGGGAAGGCAGAGGCGCAGCAGGGGATCAGGCATGAGCTGGGAATCAGCTGTCCTAGCTCGTGTGCTTGGTGGCTCTCACTCCATTTAAAAAGCAGAGACGCAACATCTGGGAACCAGCGCGAACCAGGACAGCTGATTCCCGGCTTGTGCCCTGTCTCCCACTGTGCCTCTGACCTTTAAATGGAGTAAGAGCTGGGTGGCTCTTACTCCCTTTAAAAAGCAGAGCCTCAGCAGGGTTAGCTCCAGGGCCTGGGAGCTAACTCCACTGTGGCTCTCCAGTTTCCCCCTTATCAACCAATCCAGCAGTCAATGGAAATTCCATCAACCACTCAATTAGCTGATTAAACACAAGTTAACATCCCTATATGACATATCAAGTCACTGTTTTTTAAAAAGGTTAAAACAACCAGATTCTAACCTACTGCATAAAGATACTTCCTGGCTTTCCTTCGGGGACGAGCCTTAGATGTTTGCAGAAAAGTACTGACTTTGTTCTCTTTGGGAGATTTACAGACTTCACAATATTCTTTCAACAGGGTTTGCAGAGCCACCCGCAGGCTGAAATCTGGAACTCCTGGGAAAAGAAAATTTAAAAAAAAAGAGACATGAAAGAAAGTCACAATGATAACTATAAAACCAGTAATTGACCAACTCAGGGAAAAATATGTGTCAACTATTATTACCAGTGTATCTCTACTTCTTATATTAAAACTAAGACAAATCGCACAAATTCTGCTTTACGTTTCACAAATGCTTAGTTTAAAAAAAAAAATCAAAATGTGAATATATATTAAATACTACTGAGGGGCATTGTGCACCAAAAAAATTAAAATTTTGCACACAAAATATTTTAAACTTCTGCAAATTTTATTTGTCAAAACAACACTACACCATCCTACTAGTTTCAATTATTTTGGTAATTTATTTCAAAATACCTGTCAAGAAGTCTGTAACAATACTGATCTGCAGAAGAGTTAAAAAAAAACCTCTATAACAACCCAGTTCCTTTTTCGCTGTGCCCTTTCCTGCCCCAGAGACCAGCTGTAGGACCCTCTGGTTCAGATACTCGCTACAGCCCAGATATCTGCCTTCCTCCCAGCATTCCCTCTTCCCTGAGCCCAGGGATCAAGAGGGAGAAACAGCCTAATGCTTGTTCCTATGCTGGTGCAGTTTCCTGTGCCCTACCCACTTTTCCTCAGGGCACCCTGGCAACTGCTGCAGCCAGGAGTCCTCCAGCTCTCTCCTCAGCTCCTAGAGCAGTGTCTTTGTGTGAGCTGGCCTCTGCTGAGTTCAGCAACCCATAGTGGTGATTAGCAGCACTGCAGCCCATTTCTGTGAGGGAAGGAAAATTCTGCATGCACAATGTTCATTTCTGCAAAATTCTGCATTGTACAATGGAGCAGAACTTCCCCCAGGAGTAATTATGCTAAAGAAATTGAGTTATTTAATAACCAGTCATTACAGAACAAGCAAAACCCAGTGACCAAAGACAAATACTTCATCCAAACATCTGCATTTCTCTCTCTCTCTGTTACCTTCTATGTACTTTAAGAGTCTCTGGGGTGGCAACAGAGGAAATCGAACTGGATCCAGCACTTCCACCACATGTTTCTTTCTTTTTCCAAGATCCTTCAAAATCCACTGCATTGCAGCTATGAAAACTTGGTACTCATCCTCTATAGTAAGCTCCTCACTCCGTAAGATTTTAATAAGCTGCTCCTTTGTTAGTGCCAGGAATTCCTCACCACAATGCACTTCCAGAAAGTGAGCATGGATGTAATTCTCTGTGAATTCCTGAAGGTCATGGCAGGCAATTTGCTCAGAGAACTGGAAGAGTCCAATGCAGTTCAAGGGGTCGATCTGTCCCTTCAGAAATTCACAACAAAGGTCCACAACTTCAGTCAGCTGTAGCATGTCTGCTGCTATTATCAGCTCCTGAACATTACTCTCACCAACATTCACGACTCCTGTGTACAGAGGACAACATGTGACAAACTGGCCATACTTCAGATGTTAGAACAGTCTAAGCAGTGCTAAGCCTTAGTCTTTTCCATTTGAGTTAGATGTTTTGAACTATACGTTCATTTGCCTTGCAAAATCACTGTCACCTTACCAACTCAATATGGTGTTTACTAGTGTCTGAAAAGGAATTTATCAATTTTAATGTAAGTATGCAACTCCAAATAAACACATATGAGGGATAACCCCAAACTCCTGTGATTTACATACAGTTTTATTGCTGCTGCATGGTTAACTCGATGACTCATCTACTCAAGACCACAGCATAATTCAAGAACTATGATTTATTGTATTTGTAGGTGCATATACTTTTTTTTTATCAGCAACACACAAAATATTCCCTTCTTGCCCCCTTTCTTTTACACCTTGATCCTGCAAAGGCTCTGCTTTAACCTGATTTCAATAGGAATATGCATTGTACTGGAAGTAAGAAATAATAGAAGGGAGAGAGGATTAGCAAAATAGTTACTTAGGTTGTTGCTATGTAAACTTAAGTTCTGATTAAAATATATATAAACAGATGTCAGCTTCCATTGAATGCTACTCAACCTAGCCCTAGTGGTTATCTGATTATTTGAAAGCTTTAAAAAAAAAAGGCATAAAGAGGATGGCGACCTTACAGATCAGCTCAGGAAGGTGGGTCCAAGTCTAAAAATGTCAAGTTGAGGGAGAAGCAGCCAAACTCAGTTAAGGCTAACATCCCTGGTGGAAAGGGCCAACCTGATAATGAACAGCAGCCAAACTACACCTCGCATATGTACAGTGGATACATGTTTATATGCATCCAAAAATTTACAGTGACAACTCACTTTTGTTGTAAATACAACACACAGTACTACAGTATATTTCAACTTGCTGTACAAGCACTGTATTTTCAGCAAAACAGAATCTTAGAATGTAGATAAAGACGACATTTTAGGTCCTCTAGTTCCTCTCCATGCCAGTACAGAACTCATTCCTGTTGTACTTTTACAGATATTTCATCCAGCCTGGTTTTAAATGTGCTAATAGGACTCTCAGCACTGTACTGTAAGCTGCATAGGTCAGCTGCAACATAAATGGTATGAGCCAGCCAATAACTGTCATAGCACTGTGCACAAGGTTCTCCTCAACACTACACTTTCAATTCAGAATAGCAAACAACATAAATATACCTGTGTAAATAAAATCCAGGAGCAACTGAAAGATGCCAGCCTCTACTCCTAGGATGCGTACCACATCCTTGGAAGACTCCTTCATCCCTCCCGTGAACAGAGCAGCAAAGTAAGGGCTGCTTGCAGCTAAGACGAGGCGATGGACCTCAAATGCTTCTTCACCAACCTGGAGCTGCACATCACAGAAATTATGTCCACATCTCATCTTGTTGATCTGGGCGAGGAGGAGACGGGCATGCTTGTCTGAGGAGAAAGGGCTGTCGCTGGCCCTGGGGCAAGCCACACAAGCCATGCTGATCACAGACAAGACCAAAGGCTGCTGTCCATTGTCTCTCGCCAAGTGTCTTGGAAAGAAAAGGAGTATCTCCAGCAGGTGTGTCTAGCAAAGGACTCGCTCCTGTCGGAGGGTTTTCTGATGAATGAAGGGAACTGGAAGAAAGCAGCCGCCAGAAAGGAGGGGCTGGGTCTGGAGCGCGCACAAACTTCGCTCCACAGAGGGTCACAAGAGAGAATTGCCACGGGCTGCACAGAGCGGGGCGCAGCTGCCACCCCCGAGAGAGGTGAGCCCACAGACAGGGCAGGTCGCAGCGCGCCCCACCTGGATCACTCTGGGAAGAGCCGCCATTCCTCTCAGGGCCCCTCTGGATGGGGGGGCCCTTGTGCCCGCAGGGGGGGCTGCGGGGGCCTGAGGGGGTGAGGGGAGCTCGGTAACGCGGGGGGGGGGCTGAGGGGGTGGGGGAAGCTCGGTAACACGGGGGGGCGGGGGGGGTGGGGGAAGGGGGGGGGCTGAGGGGGTGGGGGAAGCTCGGTAACACTCGGGGGGGGGGGGCTGCGGGGGCCTGAGGGGGTGAGGGGAGCTCGGTAACACGGGGGGGCTGCGGGGAGGGGGCGGGGGAAGCTCGGTGACACGGGGGGGGGGGGGGGGGGGGCTGAGGGGGGTGGGGGAGCTCAGTGAACACTGAGGGGGGGGGGGGCTGCGGGGGGGGGGGGAGGGGAGCGGTAACGGGGGGGGGGCTGAGGGGGGGGGGGCGCGGGGGGGGGCTGAGGGGGGTGGGGGAAGCTGAGGGGGTGAGGGGGGGGGGGAAGCTCGGTAACGCGGGGGGGCTGAGGGAAGCGGGGTAACGCGGGGGGGGGCTGAGGGGGGGGGGGGAAGCGGGGTGAGGGGGGGGGGGCTGAGGGGGTGGGGGAAGCTCGGTAACGCGGGGGGGGCTGAGGGGGGGGGGGGAGGGGTCGGTAACGGGGGGGGCTGAGGGGGGTGGGGGAAGCTCGGTAACGCGGGGGGGCTGAGGGGGGCGGGGGGGGGGGCTGAGGGGGGTGGGGGAAGCTCGGTAACGCTGGGGGGGGGGGGGTGGGGGGGGCTGAGGGGGGGGGGGAAGGGGGTGGGGGGGGGCTGAGGGGGGTGGGGGAAGCTCGGTAACGCGGGGGGGCTGAGGGGGGGGGGGGGGGGGAGCTCGGTAACGCGGGGGGGGCTGGGGGGGGGGGGGGCCTGAGGGGGTGAGGGGAGCTCGGTAACGCGGGGGGGGGCTGAGGGGGGTGGGGGAAGCTCGGTAACGCGGGGGGGGCTGAGGGGGGTGGGGGAAGCTCGGTAACGCGGGGGGGGCTGAGGGGGGTGGGGGAAGCTCGGTAACACGGGGGGGGCTGAGGGGGGTGGGGGAAGCTCGGTAACGCGGGGGGGCTGAGGGGGGTGGGGGAAGCTCGGTAACACGGGGGGGGGGGGCTGAGGGGGGTGGGGGAAGCTCGGTAACGCGGGGGGGCTGAGGGGGGTGGGGGAAGCTCGGTAACGCGGGGGGGGCTGAGGGGGGTGGGGGAAGCTCGGTAACGCGGGGGGGGCTGAGGGGGGTGGGGGGGCTCGGGGGGGGGGCTGAGGGGGGTGGGGGAAGCTCGGTAACGCGGGGGGGGGGGGCGGGGGGGGGCTGGGGGGGGGGGAGGGGGGGGAGGGGGGGGGGAAGGCGGGAGCGCGCGCGAGGGGGTGAATTACACGGGGGGGGGGGCCGCGCGAGGCGGGGCTGGATGTGGCGCGCGCACCCCTCACCTCCCCGGGCAGCGGGACGGCGCCTTCCGGCCTCCCGGCAGCCTCTGCGCGCGGCAGAGCGGAGGGAGGAGCCGCGAGGCGGCGCCGTGAGCACGTGACTCCAGGAGGCGGGCCCGGGCGCCGTGGGTGGTACCGCGCGTGCGCGCCACGGCCGGGCGCCGGACAGGGCTCTGCCCCGCCCCCGCCACTACTGAGCACGCGCCGTACCGCTGCTTCTGCCCCTCCCCCACGGGCTGCAGCTGGGCTCGGCACGCGCGGTAGAGTGGAGAGCCCCCCCCCCCCACAGCCCCTCCCGCAGGCTGAGGGGGTCGGGGGGGGGGGCTGCGGGCACAGAGCCCCCCCTTGAGCCCGCCATAGCACGGCGCCTCCTATATGACCCCCCGTAGCATGGTGCCCCCCCCACAAGACAAACACCCTGACTGAGCTCTGCCCCCCCCAGCCTGCAGCAGGGCATCCCCCACGGAGCCCCCCCCGGCCACATCCTGCAGCTGGGCATCCCCTACTGAGCCCCCCCCCCCCCCGGCCACATCCTGCAGCTGGGCATCCCCTACTGAGCCCCCCCCGGCCACATCCTGCAGCAGGGCATCCCCTACTGAGCCCCCCCCGGCCACATCCTGCAGCAGGCATCCCCTACTGAGCCCCCCCCGGCCACATCCTGCAGCAGGGCATCCCCTACTGAGCCCCCCCCGGCCACATCCTGCAGCTGGGCATCCCCTACGGAGCCCCCCCCCCGCCACATCCTGCAGCTCCTGGCTAGCATCCCCTACTGAGCCCCCCCCGGCCACATCCTGCAGGGCATCCCCTACTGAGCCCCCCCCGGCCACATCCTGCAGCAGGGCATCCCCCCCTACGGCCCCCCCCCCGGCCAGCCCCCCCCGCTGCCCCCCCCCGCCAGCCAGGGCCCCCCTCCCCCCCCCCCGGCCACATCCTGCAGCTGGGCCATCCCCTACTGAGCCCCCCCCCCCCCGGCCACATCCTGCAGCTAGGCATCCCCCACGGAGCCCCCCCCCCGGCCACATCCTGCAGCAGGGCATCCCCCGCTGAGCACCGCCAGGGCAGAGTGCCCCCCAGCCAGGCCTTGCACACGTGCTGTCCATGCCGCGCTGGGTCAGAGCCCAGCTGACCCCCTGCTGGCTCCTGCACCCCCCCCCCAGAACAACACTCGCCCAGCATCACACTGGCTGCAGGTGTCCCCTTCCCAGTCCCCCTCCTACAGTCCGCAGAGCCCCCTCACCCCATACAGTGCTGGGACACCGGGTTCTGTTCTCCTTCCCAGGGCAGGAGCCCCACTGATCATAACCTAATCTGAGCAAGTCTAAATCAATGGAGGAAAAAACCCCTCCCACCTCAACGACCTCACTACTCTTACTCCAAAGAGACTTTAACACCAGACTACAAAGGGAAACCTCAGAACTGTCACTAATGCTTAAAATTGACACTTTAGTAATGGACCTTAACAAAGATGCTAACTACCTTGCCCATCACAAAGATAGCTTCCCTAATTATCACCCTTAATATCATTACAGGCAGTCCCCGGGTTACGTACAAGATAGGGACTGTAGGTTTGTTCTTAAGTTGAATCTGTATGTAAGTTGGAACTGGCGCAACAGGCTGAAACTGACCGCCAGTTCTGACTTACATACAGAATCAACTTAAGAACCCCAGGCGTCCCCAAGTCAGCTGCTGCTGAAACTGATCAGCAGCTGATTCCAGGAAGCCCGGGGCAGAGCAACTCTGCCTCGGGCTTCCTGTAGTCAGCGCTGGTCAGTTTCAGCAACGGCTGACTTGGGGACGCCTGGGGCAGAGCAGCTGGGGTGCTGCTGGGTTGCTCCAGTAGCGCCGCTCCTCGGTGCTACTGGACCAACCCAGCAGCACCCCATCTGCTCTGCCCCAGGCGTCCTGATTCAGCCGCTGCTGAAACTGACCAGCAGCGGCTGAATCAGGACCTGGGGCAGAGCAGCTGGGGTGCTGCCGGGTTGGTCCAGTAGTGCCCAGAGCGGCGCTGCAGGACCAATCGGCAGCGCCCCAGCTGCTCTGCCCCAGGGTCCAAAACAAAAGCCTGGTCTGCTGGGAGGGGGGCACACTAGCTGTGCCCCTCCCCCCAGCAGACCAGGGACACGGGGAGCAGAGCCGCAGCGGCAGCGGGGTGCCGCGCCTCTGAGGCTTTGCTCTGGCAAAGTCTCAGAGGCGCGGGACCCCGCCGCAGCTGCAGCTTCAGTCCCAGTGCCTGTGGTCTGCTGGGGACGGTCCCCAGCAGACCACAGGCACCGGGACTCAAGCGGCAGCAGTGGCGGTTCCCCGCGCTTCTGAGGCTTTGCTCTGGCAAAGCCTCAGAAGCGCAGGAACCCGCCCGGTGCCCCTGGTCTGCTGGAGATGGTCTCCAGCAGACCAGGGGCACCAGAGCAGCTTACGAACGGGGCTTTCTCGCCCCGGAGCTCGCAGGTAGCAATCCGCCACCTCGACCTCTGGGGCGAGAAAGCCCCGTTCGTAAGTGCGGATCCGACATAAGTCGGATCCGCGTAAGTCAGGGACTGCCTGTATTTCATAGTCGCTAACTTACCCCCCACTCACCCTCTTTGTTCTAAAATCTGATTTGTCAGTTGTATATGTGTTCACTTTTTTTTTAATTGTATCCCTTTGGTATATATGGTCATGCCTGTTTTCTTCCACAATTTGATCTGAGGAAGTGGGTCTGGCCCGTGAAAGCTCATCACCTAATAAACCATCTTGTTAGTCTTTAAAGTGCTGCATAGTCCTGTCTTTTGTTTCAGCAAGACCAGACTAACAGGGCTACATCTCTATTACTTTGTTAAGTGTGAGACTACCTGCAAATAACCCTCCACTTACTGCAGCACTTCCCCACACATGGTTATCATGATTTTTAATTAAAATGTTCTCACTTTAAAATGACAGTGAAAAACAATCTGAACCTTATGTTCTGTGAATTATTTTTTCACCTTTTGATTTAATTCAGATTTCATTCTTGATAGGATTCAGAATACTCTCAGATTTAGATTTGTGATCATAACACCTAAAAAAAAATCACTGGATGGAAGTATGTTCAGCTATCCATAGGTATACATGGTTTATGCTAGTGAGGATATGCGTATAGATGCATGTGCATGCTGCTGTAAATCAATACACATTTTAAGCCAGGATGATGATAATCCTTTGAGATTTATTTGCTTACTGATTCTTTGATATTTATTACTCAGAAGTGGCCTATGAGCAAAGGGTTTAGAAATCTCTGATGTAAGGATGGGGTTAGTCACATTCCATGTCAGCTGTTAGACATTTGACCTCTGGTGGGGTTTATGACTCCAGGATAGGGTTGCTGATTTTGCCACAGAAAGCCTATCATTTTGGCAGTAATGTGACAATGCTTATGCCTCCAGAGGAGGGCACTGCGTGCACATGTTTAATCTTTACAATGCGATGGAGATCCTCACAAGCAGCACAAGAATGGGCCTGAAATCACATTTCGCTTCTTAACTGCATGAAATTGTATTTTGGTTGGAGGAAGAGTTCTTCCTGTCTCCTGATCAACCAAATAAAAAGCTGCCTGTGTTTTATTTCCTTCAATAAGTTTATAAAGTTACATTTACCTGATTAACTAGCTGAGTGCTAATTAACATGCCAGAGGAGCAACATAAAAGGCACCTCCATTATTGTGAATTATTATTTGTATTACAAAAAGCACCTAGAAGCCCCAAGTCATGGATATCGAGACACTGCTGTGGAAGGTGCACTGCAAACACAGAATTAAAACATAGCCTCTGTCCCAGGATCTGACAATCCTGCCCTCCAGGTACCAGGCTATCTAGTCCCTCACAGAAGTGCTGCTCTTCTATTGCCAGTAACACTCCAACAATGGAGTAAAAAGTGCCACACAAGTTACATATTTGTCTCTCTCAACAGATGTGTGTCAGTGTCAAAGCCACAAGAAGCTTTCTATTTACCTTTGGTTTATTCTACAAGTAACCCAAAAACTCCCCTGTCTGGCCATATCTGCCTGGCTTCGGGCCTAGCTTTAGAGCCTCTTCAATTGCCTTCAAGATCTGCTACTGGAACGCTCCTTTCCCCTTCCCTCAAAGGGTGCGTCTACACTGCACCATTATTTCACGATAACAAGCATTATTTCGAAATAACAATGTGAGCATCTACACAGCCATTCTGTTATTTCGAAATAAATTTGAAATAAAGGACGGATTATTTCGACTTCTGTAAACATCACTCTACAAGGAATAACGCCTATTCTGAAATAGCTGCCGGTGGTCCCCAAGATACAAACGCTTCGACTTACGACCGTTCGACCTTACAACCAACCTCCCATTAAAGCCGGTCCCCGAGTTACGAACGTGATCTGTGCTTATGAACAGCAAGGTCACATTTAAATGAATGGGGTTCGACTTACAAACAGATCGAGTTACGACCAAGTGTTTGGTACGTAACTCGTTAGTACGTCGGGGACTAGCTGTATTTCGAAATAAGGTGCGTGTAGACGCTTCACTGCTGCTATTTCAAAATAGTCCTCCCCAGGGCCATTCTAAGTTATTCCTCCCCAGTACCTCCCGGGGCTCTAAATCGAGATAGAACATCTACATTAGGGAAGCCTGCCTCAGACTAATTTTGAGGCTTCCTTGCAGTGTAGACATTTTATTTTGCAATAAGTGTGCAGTGTAGACGTACCCAAACTGTGAAGGGAGTTTGTGGCTTCACCAGTATGATGCTTTTAAACAGTGCAACGATTTTGAATAAATTCTGCCTTTTATGTTTCAGTAATTGTATTTATTACATGTGACAGGAAAATCTTCATCAGATGAGATTAATTATAGTATATAAAGGTAGATTTTTTATAATAGTTAAAAGACAAATATTTATTTTGGAAAAGCATATTTGTTTGTGTTTGCAGCAGGCAGACTCCTGCACACAGTCAGCCACCACAGGGCTACACTGAGATGGGGTAGCACAGCTTGCCGAAAATGCTTCCATCACTGTCCCTCAATGGTCGTTGTGAGCTCCTGCATTTTCCTTCCAAGTCAAACCTGAGACAACACTACAGATGCTTAGGAGCGATGTGATGCCAGCAGGCACAATCTTTCAGAAGAGACAGAAAACAGCGTCTGTATCTATGTGTAGTTATTAAAAATCACATGGCCCTTTCTGTGAGAGGAGGGATACATGAGAACATAAGGGTGTTCATCACATGGCTAAGTTCCACTACAGGTGAGTGCATTCTGCCAACCTGCATTCCTTTGCCATTTCAGATGGATATACTCTTTCCTTCCTTGTGCTAAACTATAGTGCAGGGTGGCACTTTGTTTTAGATAAATGATCTGGAGAAAGGGGTAAACAGTGAGGTGGCAAAATTTGCAGATCTAAACTGCTCAAGATAATTAAGACCAAAGCAGACTGCAAAGAGTTTCCAAAAGATCTCACCAAACTAAGAAATTGGGCAACAAAATGGCAAATGAAATGCAATGTTGATAAAATGTAAAGTAATGCACGTTGGAAAAAATAATCCCAACTATATTTGAGGGATGCTAAATACCGGTTAATTGAATAGTCGTGTAACCTCATGAATTCTTATTGACTATTCTGTAGTCCTGGGGACGGGACCAGCAGCCAGTGCGCTCCAGCCTCACTCCGGAGGAGCCAAGCTCCCCTTGCAGACTGGCAGCAGCCCCTGTCTAGGGGACGTCTGAGCCAAAAACAACCTTGACTGCCCGCCCATGTAGCTCCTAATACACTTCAAAGGTAGAGCCATCGCAGGGGTAGGTCCCAAATCCGGTGCGAGCCAGGATGCAGCCGGGCTGCCTGCCTGCCTAGTTCCTAATACACTTAAAATGCAGAGCTGCAACATGGTAGGTCCCAGACCTGTTGCAAGTCAGGAGTGAGACGGGCTGCTGGCCAGCCTGCTAAAAAATGTACTGGCCGGGGGGACGGATGAAGGGAAATGCGTGTAGTCTATAGCATTAACTTATCAGCTTTTGCTTATCGATTAATCGAGGACACTATTACATCCCCACTAGATATACAATATGATGGGGACTAATTTAGTTATAACTAAATTCAAGAGAGAGATCTTGGAATCACTGTGGTTAGTTCACTTAAAGTATCCTCTCAACATGCAGTGGCAGTCGAAAAGCCAACAGAATGTTGGGAATCCTTAAAAAGGGGATAGAGAATAAGGCAGAGAGCATCTTATTGCCTCTGTATAAACCCTTGGGACGCCCACATCTGGAATACTGCCTACAGATGTGGTTGCCTCATCTCCAAAAAGATATTGGAATTGGAAAAGGTTCAGAAAAGAGCAACGAAAATGATGAGGGGTTTGGAACTGGTCCCATATGAAGAAAGATTAAAAAGACTGGGACTTTTCAGCTTAGAAAAGAGGAGACTAAGGGGTGATATGATAGAGGTCTATAAAATCATGAGTGGTGTGGAAAAAGTGAATAAGAAAAAATTATTTACTTGTTCCCATAACATAAGAACTGGGGGTCACCAAATGAAATGAATAGGTAGCAGGTTTAAAACAAACAAAAGGAGGTTTTTCTTCATGCAGCGCATGGTCAACCTGTGGAACTCCTTGCCAGAGGATGTTGCAAAGACCAGGACTTTAATAGGGTTCAAAAAAGAACTAGATAAATTAATGGAGGTTAGGTTATCAATGGCTATTAACCAGGATGGATAGGAATGGTCTCTCTAGCTTCTAGAAATGGGTGACAGGGCACGGGGTCTCATGAGTATTCCCTGTTCTGTTCACTCCCTCTGGAGCATCTGGCATTGGCCACTGTTGGCAGATAGGACACTGAGGCTGCGTCTACACTGGCATGATTTTGTGCAAATACTTTTAACGGAAGAGTTTTTCCGTTAAACGTATTTGCGCAAGAGAGCGTCTATACTGGCATGTGCTTTTGCGCAGAAGATTTGCTTTTGCACAAAAGCATCCATGCCAGTGTAGATGCTCTCTTGCGCAAGAAAGCTCCAATGGCCATTTTAGCCATCAGGCTTTCTTGTGCAAGAAATTAACGTTGCTGTCTACACTGGCCTCTTGCGCAAGAATTTTTGCGCAAGAGGGCTTATCCTTCAGCGGGAGCGTCAGAGTATTTGCACAAGAAGCACTGATTTTCTACATTACACCGTGGCTACGTCTACACTGGCATGATTTTCCAGAAATGCTTATAACGGAAAAGTTTTCCGTTATAAGCATTTTCGGAAAAAGCGCGTCTACATTGGCAGGATGCTTTTCCGGAAAAGCACTTTTTGCGGAAAAGCGTCCGTGGCCAATCTAGACACGCTTTTCCGCAAAAAAGCCCCGATCGTCATTTTCGCGATCGGGGCTTTTTTGTGGAAAAGAAATCTTTGCTGTCTACATTGGCCCTTTTCCGGAACAGTTTTCCGGAAAAGGACTTTTGCCCGAACGGGAGCAGCATAGTATTTCCGGAAAAGCACTGATGATTTTACATTAGATCGTCAGTGCTTTTCCGGAAATTCAAGGGGCCAGTGTAGACAGCTGGCAAGTTATTCCGGAAAAGTGGCTGATTTTCTGGAATAAGTGGCCAGTGTAGACACAGCCACACAGTGTTCTTGCACAAATACTCGCGGCCAGTGTAGACTGCACCCTGTTGTGAGCTGCCCCCCTCCCAGCCTGGTGCCCCCGGGCTCTACCAGAGCAAGACATGATTTTTGCATGGGAGAAAATAGCCAAAAAACAAAAGCGCCCACAGTCCAGAGTAGACCCCAACAGTAAAGGGATTCTGTAGTTTGATCTATTTGGATACAGGATCAGATTCTGATCTCACTCATGCAGGGAGAAAGCTGGTATTATGGAGTAACTGAGAACAGAGTAAGGGGCCAAAATGTTTGGCCACAGATACCCTTTGATTAGAAGATTCTCGTGTTTAAGCCATGGGCGCCTGGATTTAATCCAACCTGGCAACTTGTTGTAAGTAAATATCCTGTATGCTGTTTGCCAGATCCTAGCATGATATTGTTTTCTCATTTCTCTGTTGGGAATAATCATCTTGCGGAGAAGAACAGTGATCTAACGAGAGACATAATTCAAGAGTCTGAACAATGAATTAATTGCAGCTGTGTGAGAGGGGAATCATGAAGGGATCCTCAGAGGGGTCACAGTAAAAAGCCAGAAAGGGGGCAGAGGTGATACTAGGACACACATAACAATCAGAGATCAAACTAGACTGGAAGAGGAGGCAGAGACCTCTCACTGATCTAGCAATAGAGAAAATTATGCGATACAGACAAAGATCCCTTTAGCTGTTAACTGTTTTCTTCCTTACTTTAACGCCTGATAGGTGGGGTCTCATTTCAGAAAAAATTCTGGGTGTGTGTCACACAGAGACTCCTTCACAAAGGGGTTCCCAGTTCTGTACCAACAGGTCTCGCCTAAGACCTGACACACTCACCACACAGAATGCATGTCTTACAAGGGATGATGATCCATAAAGGATAACATGAAACGTACCTACAGAAAGCTCATAACTGGTCAAGACTCACAATCATCGTGAGAGGTCTGTACTGATAATATTTAGGGAATAATGTACTTACACAGAAAGTTTGCTTTATGGACTTGGAGTAGAAATTGGTCTTCAGGAGGTAGTGTGTCCAGATCGGGGTGGGGGACCTTTTTTGGTTTGGAGGGCTACTGCCCCACAGAAAAAACAATCGGAGGCCACTCAGCAGTGAGAAGCAACCCCCCTCCAAAAAACAACCCCAACCCCTTACTGATGTGGCCCCCAACTGAGGAGATAGACACTCCCCACATTCCCTTCCCAATCCAGAGCCTGGGGAGGGGGGGAGCCTAGGAGATTTTGTGTGTTCCAGCCCTGTGGGGGTCAGCAACAGGGCTGGAGTGCTAGCTAGCTCAGGCTCGCCAATGCTGGGTAGGGGGCCCTGCGCCTTAAGATCCCCTACCCCCAGTCTAGATGGTCACCCACTAAGGCAAGAGGGAACGGTCACCCCTCCCTAGTCCACTGCAGAGGCAATGCAAAGTTTTGTTGTCTACTCTTGCCCTCGTCAGCGGAAAACTGTCCAAGACAATCAAAGGTAGAAAAGAAACTGCGACGAGGCCAGCGTTTGCCCTGCCCGTGAACAGAAACAAAGGGCTGTTTTTTCAGTGTAACAGAGCAGAGCGCAAGGGTGGGCAATAAGGCCACTTCTACACTGTGGAGCTATTTTGGGATACCTCCGATATCCTGAAATAGCTATCCCGCGTCCGTAGAGCAAGCCCGTTGTATCGAAATAGAACAGGCTCGCTATTCCGACGTCCCTGCACACCTCATTGCACGGGGGGTAAAGGACGTTTTGGAACAGTGCTTTAGTTTGAAATGTGGCTGTGTGTAGACGGCGCCAAATTTTGAAATAAGCTCTTTTGAAATGACCTTGAAATACACTACGCAATTCACTTCGCGCAAACCGCATCGTTTATTTCAAGGTAAGGGTGCTGTGTAGACGCACCCTAAGATGGTGGGGATTCACCCGCGTTAGCTCCTGGCAGCCTGACACCGCTTTATTTACCCACGCCTCCTATTTACCGGGGATCGCCAGTCCTGGCCAACGGGAGCTGCTGCAGGTACATACAGTGGTGGTGGCCTGCCAGGGGCTAACCATGATAAACTGCATCTGGCCAATGGGCCGGTTCTTGCCCACTGCTGGCACAGAGCAAGGGACACTGGATCGGTGCGTCTCAAATGTGCCTGCTGTGGCTGCATTTTTCTTGCAGCCATAGTCTCCTAGGTTAGGGTGGGGCAGGGATAAAGTAGCAGCCCTTCCTCCTCCCTGTTGCTCCTGGATGCCTGGCCTTGCATTGGTTGCTGGGGTCACCTGCTGGAGTTGGGCCCTGCTTCCCCCTGGAGTTACCTGGGGCACAATGCTGGAGGAGCAGGCCCCGCCATCCCAGTGAACCCCCCCCTTTCCTGGAGGCAATGGAGCTCAGGCTTTGGGCTTCAGACCTGGACTGGCAGGATCCAGGTTCTGGTTGTGGGGCTTCAGGGTCTGGTTGCTTTCGGCCTCCATCCCAGGCTTGATTTGTCTCCAGGCTTGGCAGGGCTGAGTAAGTCTGCGGTGAAAAGTGATACTTGAATGGTTGGTAATATCACTTTTCAGAGCAGGCTTACACGCCGGCAATAAGCCCACGACAGTGCTTTGGATGGGTATACCTGCCTATTTATTTCTCTTCCCTACAGCTAATTAAGTAGCTCAGGGAAAAGTGTGAGAGAGGCCACTGGCAAGCGTTAGCCGCACTCTGACGCCAACAAAAAATGTATCCTCAGAACCCCTGCTCCAGCTCTGCTCTCTGAGGAAAAACCTGGCAGAGAGGAGTGCTTCATGGATTTTTGGATTCTGATTATTGAGAAACCAGCCAGCTGGGGAAAAGTCTACTTTATTAGATTGGAAAGGTGACAGCGGATAAACATCGCCTCAGAGTCTCATTTTATGATTTTGTTTTTTATCGTAACCCTTTGTTTCCAGCTCTCTCTCTTGATTCTAGTCAAATCTTCATTCTTTCTTTAAAAAAAAGCCCCAACTCCTGTTTTGTTACAAGAGCCCACAAGATCTGGGCTGATATTTAGGTTGGATATTAGGAACAACTACTTCCTTTGGAGGGGGGGGGGTGAAGGACTGGAATAGGTTCCCTAGGGAGGTAGTAGAATCTCCATCCCTAGAGGTGTTTAAGTCCCAGCTTGGCAAAGCCCTGGCTGGGATGATTGAGTCGGGATTGGTCCTGCTTTGGCCAGGGGGCTGGACTCCATGACTCCTGAGGTCTCTTCCAGCCCTTGATTCTATGATCTGGGTGGTTTATAGCAGCATTTCTCAACCTTTTTTGATAAAGTACCCCTTTAAAAAAATTACAAGTACCCCCAGTACCTACAGTCTTCAGACACACACAGTTTTTTTTCTACCATGGCAACACATTTGTTTAAACAACTTAATCGTAGCCGGGCGGGCGATGAAATTTTTGGGTGTTAAAAGTACAAAAATAATAAAGCGCAGTAAAACTTAAAACAAAAATTCAGTTTTCTTTCAATTTCAGTTGTGTTGACGTACCCCTCAGACTTCTCTCGCGTACCCCTAAGGGTACTCGTACCACTGGTTAAGAAACACTGGTTTATAGGAGCAGTAATTTAAGGTAAGACCAATACACTGGAGTATTGTGTTCTACTGGGGCCAGAGGATCTGGAATTCTTTTGAGCAGCCAGTGCAAGGGGATACATATCCAAGGGAAGGATTCAAAGGGGCGTGAGGATTGGGGTGCACCCATTGTTATCCTGCAAGGAAAAGGAAGGGTTAACATTAGCCCAGAGGGTTACCTGGAGATGCCAGAGGGACGATGGCTTTTCACCCTCTGCCAATACTTGTGTAGCCTAGATGACTGATTTCATACTGAATACAGCATACACCATTTGTTCTGATTATCAACTTTGAGATGTCACACTACATTAAACCTACTAAGTAATGTGATACTATCTAAACTGAACATCTTTTTCTGCCAACAGGAAAATTACTTTGGCTTGAGGGCAGCCGTCTGTGAATTTAATTCCTGGCATGGTAGGATCTGGCTGGACTTCAAAACGCATTCCAAATCCCCATGCTTTTGGGACTCTTTCTTTTAGCCACATTTTGTAAATATCACTCTTGTCCCTGACAAGGGAGGAGTGCAAAGATGCAACAAGCATCGTTTAGCTAACGCAACCGTTTTAGTGTGGACTGCCACCCCCCGACTGAGCCAAGATTTTGTGTGTACATGTATGAGGAGGGGAAACATGCATCACCGTGTATAGAGATGTAATTTCCAGACATGGTGCCTTCAGCATGGGGTATCTGTAGAAATGGCATTGAAATGCAGTGTGAGCTATGTCATGACCTCCAGGAGGAAGCAGTAGTATTGTGTTTGTAGGACAGTGGACACACCTGGAAACACTCGCTTTAGTAGTTGGGACATCTGGGACTCTGCCTATATTGGAGCTTTTAAAGAGATAGCTTCACATTGACCGAAATGTGGAAAACATTAACTTTTGACCAAAAGGAATGTAGATGATGAATAATTTTCTCTGTTCCCTTACTCGGGTTGTAGAAGGTGTGTTCCTTCATCGTCAGTTTGCTTTGCCTCCTGCTTGTCACTCCCATATAGTCACAAGCCCATGTGTAAGATTTCACAGTCTGAGATACGATTGTGATGTTACGTGGTCAGCCTTAGGACCTCAATGAATAGTTATGTAAGAGGAGAAAGGATGGGCTGGATGGAAGGTTCTCTTTTGAGACACAGATATGTTTTGTAGCTGTCAACATATACAATATCAGAGGGGTAGCCGTGTTAGGCTGGAGCTGCAAAAGCGACAAAGAGACCTGTGGCACCTTATAGACTAACTAACAGATGTACTGGAGCATAAGCTTTCATGGGCAAAGACCCACTTCATCACATGCAGACATGCTTCTGACGAAGCGGGTCTTTGCGCACAAAAGCTTATGCTCCAATGCATCTGTTAGTCTACAAAGTGCCACAGGACTCCTTGTCGCTTTAACAAATACAATGGAAATGGGGGTGTTTCACACTTAAAATTAATTTATCTACAGTTCACATTTTTTCATGCAGATTTTCTCAATGGGCACATCCCTCTTTAACTTATTTGACTTAACATTTATATAGGAACTTTCATCCAAGGATCTCAGAGCAACTTACAAGCACTAGCTAATTCTCAGATAGGAATGAGGGGCTGGAATCAGCACTTTTGGGTTTTTGTCCTAGCTGCATACGGCATGTAGGGGACCTCAGGCAAACCACTCAGCTTCCAAGTGCCTCATTTTATTCCTCTGTAAAATCTTTACAGAAATACTTGTCTCTGGCTCACAGTGGTCTGAGAGTAAACTAATGTTTGCAAAGTGCTGTGAGCTCCACAAATAAAAGGTTCAAGAGAAGTTCAAATTGCTATCATTATTAACCTCTATTAACATAACTATTAACAAAGTAAAAAAACCAGCAACTGATATAAGTTAGAATTTATGAAGTGTAAACAGATGACGGGGGAAGCTAAAAACAATCGGGGGAAAATTGGTGGCTGGCCAGGCTACAGTTAATCAGAAGGAATTTTTAAAGTATATTAGGAACAAAAGAAATCCTAGCAATTGTACAGACTCATTCCTGTCTGGAACGTCCCACGATGCTCTGGTTTAACTGGTACAATGTGGGGACCCTAAATTGGTTTCCTATTTGTTCGAAAGATAGTAGATGGGCATTCAACAATCTAAACCATTTTAAATTTCCTTCCTGCACGTTTTATTTTTCTTTATTTCACTTCTGACAGCTGTATTTGTCCTCCAGAAGAATACAGAGCTTCGGCACTTCATTACGATTATTTACACTCAAAATAATGGTAGTCATTTAATACACAGAACTGTGAAACTGGGAGGACTAGAATGAGTTTAACCATTTGCTTGCATGTTTCCTGCTGATGAATAACAGTGTGTTGTCCCTTTACCAGGAAGCTTACAGTGCCGTTTCGCAGCGTTCAAAAGCAGGGAAGAGAGGGGGTTGTTCAGACACAGCACACAATGGGTAGAGGAGGCAGTTCATGTGGGAGCGTGGGTCATGTACACCACACACTCCACATTTCTCTGAAAGCCCCCCATGGAAGCAGTGTTTTAAGGAGGGACATGAATGAAGGTGGCAGATGGGCAGAGGAGAATCATAGAATCACAGAATATTAGGACTGGAAGGAACTTTGAGAGGTCATCGAGTCCAATCCCCTGCCCTCATGGCAGGAGCCAGCACTGTCTAGACCATCCCTGATAGACATTTATTTAACCTGCTCTTAAATATCTCCAGAGATGGAGATTCCACAGCCTCCCTGGGCAATTTATTCCAGTGTTTAACCACCCTGACAGTTAGGAAGTTTTTCCTAATGTCCAACCTAAACCTCCCTCACTGCAGTTTAAGCCCATTGCTTCTTGTCCTATCCTGAAAGGCCAAGAAAAACATTTTTTCTCCTTCCTCCTTGTGACACCCTTTTAGATACCTGAAAACCACTATCATGTCCCCCCTCAGTCTTCTCTTTTCTAAATTAAACAAACCCAATTCTTTCAGCCTTCCTTCATAGCTCATGTCTTCTAGACCTTTAATCATTCTTGTTGCTCTTCTCTGGACGCTCTCCACATCTTCCTCTTGAGAAGAGGAAGGCTGTTCTAGGACTATGGGACAAGGTGGGGGTGGTGGAAGGCTGCATCTGTAGGAGTTGCCAGGGGGACTGGCCAGAAAAAAGGCAGTGCAAGGGAATGAGGAGAAAATGAGAGCTGAGATGTAGGCTGGAGGGTGGGAGAGATGCTGAAGTTTGCATAATACAGAAGGTGAAGGAAACTAGAGGGATGGGGGTGGGGATATAGAAAGAGACATGAGACGGTTAGAGAGAAAGGGGCATGTTTCCTGGGCATTTGGAACTCAGGTGAGCTAAGCAGGAAGGACAGAGAGCCACTGTTTGATGTAGTTCTGGTGGGATGCGTTCAAGGCCCAGATAAATGCCTCACCAGTTGAGATGGACATGGAAGGGCAGACTGCAGCAATTGTGGGAAAGAACATTTGGCAGGGGAGAGCTGCAATCCAAATTCACTCCCTCGCTACTGAAACATGCTGGCGAACCCATTTGGTCCAAAATGCAGACTTGGTAAAAAAAGGCTTCAAAATAATCAACTGCTGGGAGGAATGACTTCCTAATTCAAGAAACACGCAAAGTGGTGGGAAGCAGAAAGTGACCCGCTTAGCTGCACGACACCCGGAAAGTAACAAACAGTCAGAGGATAAGCAAGCTGGATTTTAAAAATGCTTCATTTTATTGCTAATAGGACCCCTGGCATTTTAAAAGCTATGGCCCAGATCTTCACCGGCTGTAGATCAGTAAACCTCTGATTCATACCAGCCATGAATCTGGCCCACCGAAGCCAAATCTTTCTTTGATTTACACTGGTGACATCCCTGCGATAGGTGACTTAGAACGACAGACAGCTCCATACCACTTTATTGGCATCAAAGGGTAATCCAGGGTAGAATTTGCTCCATCATTATCGGGATCACGTCCCCTTGCAATTAGTGCAGATTTTGGTTGAGCTTTGGCAATAGCGGCAGCGGTGCAGAATGGAAGCAGAACATTCTCTGTGACATCCTCGGGCATCATTCTGCTGATGGTCATGGAGGACTGGAACCGGGTCCCTTCTGTCACAGAATTTCAAACACCCTGTGGGGATTCATAAAGCTCAAGTTCATCCTTGCTAGTCACACCGCAAGATTTTTTTAATACTGACATTGTTTAAAGAAAAAGCTCACTAATACTGAACACAGAATCCTAGAACTCTAGAACTGGCAGGGTCCAACACAGTAGCCACTAGTGGCTGTTTGGCTGGTCGAGTGTGGCTAGTTGGTTCACAAAATTGTTTACGTTTTCAGAATAATGTGGTTAGATCGCTACAGCAGTAGCTACTACAGTGGCTACTGCTTCAGAACTGGTTGGACACCACGGCTCTAGACCACCCCAGAGGGCACATTTAGACTTGCTTTCACTTTTAAAAGAAGCTATGCAAATTCGCCACGAATGTGCATATCTTTTTCTGATCACTTTTTCGAAAGAGGTTCTTTCAAAAAAGTAGTCTAGACGCAGTTCTTTCAAGAAAAAACCCTTTTTTTGAAAGAACCGTGTAAACCTCATTTTTTTAGGAAAAACGGTTCTTTCGAAAAAGGTTTTTTCTCAAAAGAACCATACCTAGACTACTTTCTTTTTCAAAAGAACCTCTTTCAAAAAAGCGATCAGAAGAAGATATGCAAATTCACGCCAAATTTGCATAGCTTCTTTCAAAAGTGAAAGCAAGTCTAGACGTGCCCTGACAGGTGTCTGTCTAGCCTGCTCTTAAATAACTCCAGTGATGAGATTCCACAACCTCCCTAGGCAATTTATTCTAATGTTTAATCACCCTGACAGGCAGGAAGTTTTCCCTAATGTCTAACCTATTCCTCCCTTGCTGCAATTTAAACCCATTGCTTCTTGTCTGATCACCAGAGGCCACGGAGAACAATTTTCCCCCCTCCCTCCTCGTAACACCCTTTTAGGTACTTGACGAGTACCTGGGCTTGTCGAGGATTTGAACTCAGGACCTCACACACACAAAGCAAGAATCAGATTGAGACAAGCAGCATGTTTTGTTACTTGTCTAATCATCTCTATATACAGTTTAGTACAATATAATTTAGTCCCCCCATGTGCGTGTCTGTATATAATAAACTCTCATTTTGCACCAACATCTTGTTGAGAAATTACGTTTTCATTTATCAATAGTCAGTCCCCATTGGCCTTCCCCTGAATGTAAAACTCCAGCTTGGTCCAGGCAGGGTTCAGCACGTTTGTAATCCCGGAGCTGCTGTTACATATTAAAGATTTCTTCTCCACTGATATACATGAAGGGCATGATTTTCCAGAGGGCCCGACTCCTCCCAACGCCACTGGAAATTAGTGGCAGCTGCCGGACCTTTGAAAAAAATCAAGCTATTGGCAAGCTGCGCGGTGGTTTCGCAATGCAGACAAAATTCAGATAAGGATTCGGGTGAGCAACTGCCATTTGAGTTAATTTCTTGTGACCGAAGCCAGTGATCTCCCAAATTTAAAACCACTGGGCAGCCTGACATGACATGATGAACCCCACTGCCCCCAGCATCAGAACTTCCTGTAACATCCCTCCGCCAGTACTCACTCCACCCCTTCCTCTTCCTTCCGGAGCTCAATCTTGCGCAGTTTGCGTCGGCAGGCCCGCTCCTCGCTGCTGCTCACGCTGGAGCTCTCCTCCGAGCTTTCGGAAGTTAAGTACCTGATGGCCACCGCATCCGTCTCGTTCATTTGCAAGCAGAGGCAGGAGGAGTCGCTCACCTTGAACGAGTCCCCCCACATGCTCTGGCACAAGTCAGTCCCATTTGCATACACCTAGTTGTCAAACAAAACGGATTAAATTAAAAAAAAAAAAAGCTTCACCCATCAGAAACACCTGGTGCTAATTCACTGTTGTCCTCAGACATTTCTACCAATGTAAAGGGGATCTAAAGCATAACCAGATCAGATTGGCAGCGTTGTAGACCCCCGTAGCACTGTGGCAAATCACTGTGCAAGGTGCAAGGCAAAGGTGCATTTTCCAATGTTTCCCTTGCTTCCAAAGTTGTTTTCATATGCTGGTGCAACAGATGAAAGCCACCACGGGTGTGAGATCAACTTGACTCCACATGGCATGCAACATGGCAGGACAGCCTGACATGTATTTGTTTGAGTGACCTTTGTATCAGACAGAGTTCTCTTTGTCGGCAGAATGGAGCAGTGGAGCAATTTGCAGCTCTCTGGCATTCCACCATGGTCAATGTACGTACGTCGTGGCCACTCAGGTCTTCACACACAGAGAATACCTACAGGCGGAGCTCGGAATGCCCGTCCCCTGCTTGTCGGGAGGCCAAGTGAAGGCAAAGAGCCAACTCATAACCCGTCCTCCCTCAAAGTGAGCCCCCCCGCAAGGGAACATGCCGAGCTCTGGGAAATTTCAGCTGCCCGTGCCACTTTTAAGTGAACCTTTCCTATATCTTGGTTTGGACCAAAATCCTATTGGGAAGCACTATCTACATAAGAGCGGCCAGACTGGGTCAGACCAAAGGTCCATCCAGCCCAGCAACCTGTCTGCCCACAGTGGCCAATGCCAGGTGCCCCAGAGGGAGGGAATCGAACAGGTAATGATCAAGCCTCTCTCTCCTGCCATCCATCTCCACCCTCTGTCAAACAGAGGCTGGGGACACCATTCCTTAGAGATCTATAGTGACCTTTCTGACCACATTGCAAATAAACGTCTTGGGAGCTGTGTTTATGTCATGCTGACCTGCTGCTGCCCTCCGAGCCTGGATTGAAATAAAGATTCTTATCTTATTGGTTGGAGAAGCTAAGAACAGGTACCCATTAGGTCAGTGGAGTTGGCAGGTCATGTACTTTAGCAAAGCCAGAAAGGGGCCATCTCTGTTTTCTCTCTCTGCACTTTGTCCTGCACATATTTACTGTTGCTTTGCAATATCTTCTGTTCAAATGATTGCAAGAGAGACTTTGATACCCTGCAAAAGAAAGCTGACGAAGGGCTTGGCATATGCATGAAAGCGGGTGAAGCAGGCTTGGGAGTAAGAGGAGGGAAGTTTTGGTTGGTGATTGAAATGGGACTGGGTTGGGTTCTCGTTCTGACTGTATCACCGACTCCTGCAACTGTGGTGTAGTCACTAAGGGTGTGTCTAGACTACATCCCTCTTTCGACGGAGGGATGTAAATGAGACACTTCGAAATTGCAAATGAAGCCGGGATTTGAATTTCCCACCCTTCATTTGCGTAATCACATCATGGCGCTCTTTCTAAAAAGCGCTCTTTCGAAAGTGAAACCGCCATCTAGGCGCAGTTCTTTCGAAAATAGAAGCCTTTTTCGAAAGGCTTTACAGGATCTTTCAAAAAAGGCTTCTATTTTTGAAAGAACTGCATCTAGACTGCGGTTTCACTTTCGAAAGAGCGCCATGACGCAATTATGCAAATGAAGCGTGGGAAATTCAAATCCCGGCTTCATTTGCAATTTCGAAGTGTCTCATTTACATCCCTCTGTCGAAAGAGGGATGTAGTCTAGACGTACCCTAAGCCTGCCTGCACATCCCTTTGTTAGTGTAAAACATCTCACAGGGGTGCTGTCACTCACTCAGTGCTTGTAAAACGTTTTACGACTCCCGACGGACATTGCTATCGATAGCCAAAATATTATTATTAGTGCTTAGGTGCAATGGGAAACCGAGACGACAATGACCTATTCAATGGCCTGTTGTGATGCAGACGCCCAGAGCACTGTAATTGGTAATGGAAGTCACAAGTGTGCATTGAAGGTAGCAGAGTCCTTGCCCCTAAACATCTGTTCCAATAAATATGCTGAGTTTGGCAATTTGATCCCAGGAGTGTTGCAAATTCTGCCGCGTGCGGCAGCTTTCTGAGTTACCATTGTCCTATGTGCGTGTCCCTACCATAAAGAGGGTCATTTCTCAGGGCTCTTCAGGTGAAGGGTGCTAGAACTCCAAAATATTTACGATTGTTATTTTTAGGCTACACCTGCAGGCCCAGTTATGGGGGAGTAGGGGGTGGGAACATGACATCAATTAGTTGCATCTTCCCCCAGTCGCTGGAGTGGACTCTCTCCTAAAGAAGCTGGCTCTTTCTTTGCTCCTATAGAGGGCTTCGTTCACAGGAGATCTGTGATACGCAGGACAGACTCGATTCATTCATAATGGTCTCTTCTGACCTGGCCATCTGTGAATAACACAGCCTGCTTTCCAAATAGCCCTCCGAACCTCTGCACTGCAATGCTGCAACGGGGCAGCCGGGAGCTGGCTTTCTGCAAGGGGCAGTCGCTGGAGGTGCCATGCCTGTGGAGTGCAAAGGTAGGCAGGAGGCCCTCTGACTATCTTCTCTATTTCTGTCCCTTTCGGTGGCTTACGGCTTATTCCTGGGTGTTTCCTTGCTTCCTGCTGGTCAATTTGGGAGCAAGTAAAATCTGTAAATATGCATTTCTGCATGCTGGGGGTGGGCAATCATTTTTGCAAGGGGCCCCACTTCACAAATTTTGATTCGTGGTCCTGGGCTGGCTCTGCCCCAGGAAGGGGCGGGCCCAGTGCGGAAGGGGCGGGGCCTTAGGCAGAAAGGGGAGGTTGCCTTTAGGTGCTGTGCACCCCTGGTGGCAGGAGGGAACCGCCCGCTGCTTTGAACAGCGAATGACCTGGCGCACTTCCCTGGCCCTGGGTCTCAACTGGCCTGAGGCTGAGGGTGCGGCAGGGTGGGATGCAGGCCGGATCAAATGGCTTGGCAGGCTGTATCCAGCCCACGGGCCGTATCTTGCCCACCCCTGCTGTATTCCCTTGTGAAAGGGACATTGCTAGATTGGACCCTGTGCCCAACAGACCCTGGCTCGCTCATTCACGCTTGCCTACTGATGCAATTCAGATCTTGCTGCTGTTGCTGCAGGATATGCAGTACACTGTAGTGCACAAGCGCTGACAGAGCCTACCAGTCCTCACCCTGACCTAGGCTTTTAACCTCTCCATGCCTGGGGCTATATTCTACTTGTGGTCTTTGCTCTAAGCTCCTTTTGGTGAGTGTTGGGCATGCGGAACAGTGACAGAACATGGCTCATACATTTCCAGATAGCCTGTGTAAAACCGGCAGGGCTCCACTCTGCATTTTTGATCTGCAGCGTGAGTTCTAAATACTCCTTCCCGCTATTCCTATGCCAAATGCCTGGCTGCTGATTGCTTCCCCATATGGATTAAGGGCACTGGAGGAAATAAAGCATCTGTCTGCACTGCCATGGGGAACTCTGCCTTGTGGAGATCAGCACTTCACTCGCTCCACGCGCAAACCAAATCTGACTTTTTCAGCGTTTCATTTTAACCCGGGAAGCATGTTCTTTAAAATGGGCTGCACACGGCTTTGAGGGGTGCTGGCTGTCCCCATGTAAACAGACCAAATACCAAGAGTTTGAACGATTTACTGTGTTAACGTGCTCAGGAACAGGAGGAAGAGAGAGAGAGAGAGATGACATGATAATTCTATCGGGCAGAGGCTGTTATTAAACATAACGGGCCTTGCACCTTGTAAATACAAGCGTAAAGCATAACTGTTGTGATGGTGTAGCATGATAAACCCATTTTCTACCACTGTTGATGAGCACAGCAGGTCTAGGCCATCGAGAATTAGATCCCTGAACTTTTGAACTTAGTGTATTTTTATATGACAGTGTAAATTTCCACTCCTCGGCTCCTCCCATATTTGTCGAACATAGAAAAAGTCTCTTCAAATCTATCAGTTAATTAGATGATTCACTTTGTTCTTTAACCAAAAGCCGGAATAACCATTATCATGCGTCTTTCTTGCCATTTCATTAAAATTGTAATAAATTGTGCACATGCATGTGCATGCACGCACACACACACACACACACACACACACACACACAGATTGGGCTAAAGCAACCTTAAATCTCCTAGCTAAGAGGGGCTACAGTGGGGGTACTGCTGCAGCTGGACCAGAATGGGTCACGGTTTCATTTAAACTTGAATGGGAAGTTATCTGAGCAAGGTGTCTGGCAGAGAAAGGGAAAAGAACCGAACTGCATGTTTTGAGAGACATTTTAAATCAGATGGAGAACTGGTCTGGATAAAATAATCAACCTGACTCTTCCCCTATGACTTAGTCCCAAACTTGTCCGTTAAAAAACACAGACTGCGCTAATTAGCCACCCAATTCTCCTCCATTGCCTGCATTCATCTAGGGCTGAATTGCTGAAGTACCAAAAACTGTTCCTGGAGCAGCCCAATGAGAGAGCCTCTTCTCCTGAGATTTCCAGTCCAATTCTGAGCAGCCTGTGAGTACGGACCAGTCAGAAAAGCTCCCAGTCCACACCTGCACTTTAGCATGCTGATCACAATGGAAATGAACTCTGGAATCTTTTGAGCTTCACTTGTCATCTAGGTCGCATTTGCCTGAACATCCATGTTTGCGTGTGTTTTATCAGTAAGCCAGTGTTTTCCGGCGGTACAGGCATATACACTGTATCAGTAAGCTAGTCATGGCCAGAACGGTGTACCAGAAAGATACAGCTGTAATCCTGCTGGAGAGGAGGGGCAGGCTGGGGGGGTCTTCTGCTCCTTTTCCCGCTGGGAGAGGCAGCTGGGAAAGGAGCAGAAGGCTGGCAGCTCCCCTGGCACTCACCTGTACATACGCCCCCAGATTCGCCTCCCTACCTCCGTCCTCCTGCCATTGCTGGATACACAGGCGGAGGAGACACAGCTCCGAGAAGGACGGGGGCAGGGCTACGGGCTCTCTTTTCCCTGCTGTGGTTCCCAGGAGAACCCTGCTCCAAAGTGTCCAGCCCAGCAGGAGAAGAGAGGATGCTCCCCGCCAAGCTACCCAGGAAGGCCCATGGGGAAGGGATGGGGAACACGGGGCCTGGGCTGGGGGTAGGACAGTGAGGAGTAGGGATGTCACAGTATAACCGTTTCAATGGTTAACTGATAATCATGGGCTTACTGGGTACCATTAAGTCTTACAGGCAGGCTCCTGGCCCCGCTCCTAGGGAGCCGGGTGCCACCCCACGCTGCTCGCTCTGTATCAGAGGCAGCAGTTGGCACTGTGGGAGTGGGGCCAGCCGCATCCGGTCCCGGGAGCCGGCTGCGCTGCGGGCTCTGCAGTATAAGCTTTATGCCATAGAGCCCGCAGCATGTAACGGAGGGGGAGTTACATGGGGGGTCCCGTGGCGAGGTCACTTGCTCCCCTTAGCTGGTGCCCCCCCATACCAGTAAGAAATGGATTTAACTTGCCCCTCGTGTTTGATATCCCCAAAGCTGCTCCATCAGCTGGGACAGATGGCACTTGAATCTGTTAAGCTGGAGTCCCCGTATATTGGAGAGAGAAGGCAGGGGAGGTCAGACAAGAGCTCTCCAACAGAAGCTGGTTCAATAAAAAATATTTACGTCTCACCTGCCTTGTCTCGAGAATATTCTTGCAGCTTTTAGCGTCAAATGAAATGATTCCTGCCATGGAAATGAAAGAGGAGCAGCAGAGAGCTTCCTTTGGAGAAGCCTCTTCCTGACTCTCTTTCGAATCATCACGAGCCGTATTTGGGGATAACCCGGCTAGCCAGGGGGGAAGCTGTGCATTCGACTTACAAATTGCAATGTCGGGTCTGAGCTGATAAGGCGTCTGGATTTGCTGCCTGGTCTTCCCTGCAGGTGGGTTATATTTTCTTTAAAAAAGTGAATTTAGGGCCAGTGAAAGGGGAGAAAAGATTTCTGCTGATCGCCAGAACAGGGACAGAAAATGAGCAGGAACCAGATTTAATTCTCAGAAGGGAGCTTAGAGCCAATTTTCTGGGGGTGCTATTCCAGGGGTGGGCAATAAGTGGCTGAGTAGCTCCTGGTGGGCCGTTAGGTGCTTTATTTACCTGTGCACTCACAGGTACGACTGTTCGCAGCTCCCATTGGCTATGAATCGCTGTTACCAGCCAATGGGAGCTGCGGGAAGCGGTACAGACTGGGACACTGCTTCCTGCAGCTCCCATTGGCTGGACGAGGGGCTGCTTAACCTCTTCACTTTTTAAACCCAAATTAACATCCCCAACACAAGACAAATCAAACTCCTGAAAGGGGCACAGTAGTTTGGAAAGGGTGAGAGTCACTGATCTAGACCAGTACCCCCTTTTTAAAAAATAAATAAATTGTAAGTACCCCCAGTACCTACAGTTTTCAGTGACACAAAACTTTTTTCTACCATTGCAACACATTTGTTTAAGCAACTTAATCATAGCTGGGTGGGCAATGGCATTTTTGGATGTAAAATGTACAAAAATAATAAAACGCCATAAAACTTAAAACAAAAATTCAGTTTTCTCCAAATTTCAGTTGTGTTGACGTAACCCTCAGACTTCTCTTAAGTACCGCTGAGGGGACTTGTACCACTGGTTGAGAAACACTGATCTAGACAATTATCAGAGGGGTAGCCGTGTTAGTCTGAATCTGCAAAAGCGGTGAGGAGTCCTGTGGCACCTTAGAGCCTAACTGAAGTGTAGGAGCATAAGCTTTCGTGGGCAAAGACCCACTTCGTCAGATGCATGCATCTGACGAAGTGGGTCTTTGCCCACGAAAGCTTATGCTCCTACACTTCAGTTAGTCTATAAGGTGCCTCTGATCTAGACAATGCGACGGTTAGAACATCAGTGGCACCATAACGTAGTCTCCTCCTTGCAATTCTACCTCACCCATGGTGAGAAATTACAAAAAAGAAGAAGTCTGGTAGAGACAAAACCTGGAATGGTTGAAGTCCAAGCCAATTTACCTGTTGAACTTTGTTCCCCCACGACTTTTACGATGGTTAATCCCACAGGAAGTAGCGCTCCCTGTCTCCTAATTCTCATATTCATAGTAGGATCTCTCTCACCTTATCGTAGGAGATGCATTCGTTCTTACAGTGGTTCTCTCCATTTTCATCCCATTCCCAATCTGTCAGCCAGTTGTGGACACAGGTGAGGTCGCTTTTACATGCCTCATACCTGCAGGAAGGTTAGCAGGGAACAGAAAGTAACATTAGTTTCCTCCTGGTTATTCAGAGAGGTCTCTGGATTACATGGAGGTCTCACAAAGAAGGACGCATGGATTCTGTGCTGACATAGCTCCTTTCATTCAGTGATCACAAAGACACACATCTTTTATCTCCTTTTTACAGTAGGGAAACTGAGGCATAGACCACTGATCCAGACTTTCTACTCTCTTACACCCAGCATCTGCAAGGACCCAGCCTTGGACAGCAGCAGCCAGGACAGCTCCAATGGTGGGCAGGCACCCCAAGGACAAACTACCATCAGAGAGAAGAGGGGGGAAAAAGACGCTAATCATGCCAGCTTGAAGGGCACTGTAAAAAGTCTGGAGAGTTTCAGACTGCCAGGTGCTGGGACCAGACAAGGGGGATGGATCACTCCACAACGGCTCTGTTCTGTTTATTTCCTCTGAAGCTGCTGGTGCCAGCCACTGAGAGAAGAAGGGATACTGGGCTAGAGGGAGCATTGGTCTCACCTAGCGTGGCCATTCTTAACTTCTATAGAAAAGTGGGGGGGGAACCATTCACAAGCAGCTAAATAAGATCCTATCAAAACAGTTCATGAGCCACAGGGTTCACTATTTCTAGGAGACAGAAGAGAGGTATGTTATGGTTTGATAGGAACGTTTTAAATGACAATTAAATAAAAAAGCAAGTAAATTATTTGTAAAGATCAAGTATTGTAAACTGTTAGCTCATATGAGGAAACAGTAATTCCTTCCTCTCCTATTGCTTGGTCTATTCACCTAGGCTATGTCTAGACTGCCCCTTCTTGCGGGAGAAAACGTGCAAATGAGGCGAAGTGTGGAATATCGCCGTGCATCATTTGAATAATTAATGAGGCTACGTTTTTGTGCAAGAGGCTTTTGCGCAAGAGCCATTCTTCCTGAAAAAAAGAGGAAGAACGGCTCTTGTGCAAGAGGTGGTTTTTTTGCGTAAAGCCTCTTGCGCAAAAACAGAGCCTTATTAAGCATGCAAATGAGGCGTGGCGATATTTCACGCTTCACCTCATTTGCATTTTTTTTTGCGCAAGAGAGGGCAGTCTAAACATAGCCCAAGGGTACGTCTACACTGCCACACTATTTTGAAATAACTAGTGCTATTCTGAAATAACTTTTAGTCGGCGTCTACACAGCAGGCAGTTATTTTGAAATAGTGTCAAAATACTGTCAAGCTGGAGAACTTCTTACTCCGACTCCTGTAACCCTCATTGTACGAGGAGTAAGGGAAGTCGGAGGAAGAGTGCTCTGTTTCGAAATAAGTGCTGTGTAAATGCTCCCTATTTCGAAATATGCTATGCAATTGACATAGCTCAATTTGCGTAGCTTATTTGGAGTTAAGCCCTGCAGTGTAGATTGGGCCTTATCTCCCTTACGGCCCAGATCTTGCAAACACCCACCACATAGGGTTGCCAGCTCCGACAGACGCTATTCTGGGAGACTTTCCCCAACACGATATAACGTCATTTTCTTAACATACCCTATTCAAATCTCCCAGGTTGCTTTCGATAGTCACTGGGAGATAGATACACATTCTGGGAGACTTCAGGCCAATCCTGAAGTGTTGGTAACCCTTACACCAGTGTACCTGTGTGTGTGTGAGGCCTGGTCTGCACAACATACTTAGATCAACTTAAACTCTGCAAATGTTCACAGACGTCACTTGCCCACTACACGGAATTAATAGCTCCACCTCCGCAAGAGGCGTAGCGCTTAGGTCGATGTATTAGATCAATGCAGCAGCAATGCAGACACTGTTGTTTATGACATCGTGAAGACCAGGACTTTAACAAGGTTCAAAAAAGAACTAGATACATTCATGGAGGTTAGGTCCATCAATGGCTATGGGCCAGGATGGGTAGGAACGGTGTCCCTACCCCAGGGGTGGGCAAAAGGGCCTCCCCAGGCTGAATCCGGCCCAGCAAGCGGGTGGATCCGGCCCGCGAAGGCCTTACTGCTCCTCTGCCCCCAGGACAATTAAGGCCTGCGGGCAGGGGAGCGCCTGAAGCCTTCTCCGCTCTGCCCCCGCCCTGCGAGCAGCGCGGTAGGAGGCTTCCGGCGCTCCCCCGCCTGGGGGCTGGGGAACATGCCAAGCCTCTTCCAGGGCATGGGTGCCTAGTGGGAAGGGGGGGCAAAGAGGCTCCCCCACCCCCAGACCAATCATAGTCTGGGGGTGGGGTAGCCCCGCCCCTTCCCATTTAGGCTCCACCCCTTCCTGTTTACTTTCTGGGGTGGCCACCAGGGCAAAAATTATTGCCCACCCCTGCCCTAGCCTCTGTTTGTCAGAGGCTCGGAATGGGTGACCGGGGAGGGATCACTTGTGGATTTCCTGTTCTGTTCACTCCCTCTGGGCTCCTGGAATTGATCATTGTCAGCAGACAGGACACTGGGCTAGATGGGCTTTTGGTCTGACCCAGTCTGGCCATTCTGATGTACGTTGACTGTGGCTGCCTCTCAGAAGTCATCCCACAAGGACAGTTAAAACGGTGCCAGTGAGGTCACAAGGAGCATAGTGTGGACACGCAGAAGCGATTTAATTTCTCTGGTGGCGATACTCAGATGTAATTTAGGTTGATTTAAATTTGTAGGGTATAATTGCCCTGAGTAGTGTCAAAGATTTCATGGAATTACTCATATGGCTACCACCAAGAGTTCAAAAAAACAAAACTGAGATTGGCTTAAAATCATGCCCAGTTTTTAAACGAAGTCTTTTTTTTTAAATTTGCTTTCTGTTTTTGAACCTTCAAGGTACGCTCAGGTTCTGTTTTCAAGCTTTTCTTTGCAACCATGAAACTTATTTTTTTTTTAAATGAAAGCTGAGAGTCTCACGTAGTCACATGTTCCAGAAGCTGGGGCAAGACTGAAAATCAAATTGCAAAAGTTGGCATTGGTATACACACAAAGTTAAGCCCTAGACCGAAAGGTCTTTAGGGCAAGGACTGTAGCTACTAATCATAGAATACTAGGACTGGAAGGGACCTCGAGAGGTCATGAATTTGTACAGCACCTCTCACAATGAGGCTGCAACCCTCACTAGGATTTTCGGAGCTGGAGTATTATAAATAATGAGAACAACAACATATGCACATCCAAATGCAGCCCTTAGTCTTTGAAAGCTTAGGAGTGACCAAAGCTACTTTTTACTTGTTTTCTATGCTATGTATATGCCACAAGCTGAAATACTTTTGTCTCACGTTTTCACATTCGGGTAGTTTTTCACAGGCAGGCTTTTGTAATGCAGGAACCATAGAGCATTTCTGGAGCGGACTTTTAATACCAGGAATGCTGCTCAATTGTGATACAATGACATGTTACACTTGAAATTATATGAGTTCAGCTTTTCCAGGGTCACCTTCTTGAACTCGCAGCAGAACAATTTAAGAAACATGTTGTCCAAAGTCCTGCGTTACTTATTTATATCACAAGATTCTCTCTCTCCATTTTGAAAAGGGACTCAACTCTCTTTCCATCACACCCCCTTGTGGGTATAAGAGCAAGAACAGATGGAGAATAGACAAGATCCAGACTGATCAATAACTGGTTGTGAGACTGGGATATTCCCCAGCAATGTCCCCCCTAATTTTTTCCATCCATGCGCAGAACAAATTTTGTTATATGCACCAAGGTATGTGCAGATGTGCACCACCAACGGAAACATATGCTGCCGGCTGTGGGAGGCGGTGGGTGCTCTACTAATCAGCTGGGAGGCATGTGAATCTCTTCCGGGTGGCCGCCTACGTGCTCAGCTTACAGGGAACACTGGTCCCCAGCCTGCCCCCATGTGAGTCTGGTACTGTTGGGAGAACAGGTCAAAGACCAGCCAGATCTTATGATCCAGCCTTAATATGCCACTGACAGGCAGGCGTGGTCACAGTACCATTGTGCTGCTGCGTCTGGCTCTGGCTCCGGTATCGGCATTTAGGCTCCCATTCAGCACATGCTTAAACACTTCCCGCTCCCATAAAGCACTTACAAACCTGTGCTGAACAGGGGGCTAGATGCTGCATGTTTAGTTTCCCCAGGAACCTGAATTGATCACTGTTTGTATTTAGCATGTATAATAGGCCTCAACTGGAGCACTGTGTCCAGTTCTGGGCATCGCATTTCAAGAAGGATGTGGAGAAATTGGAGAGGGTCCAGAGAAGAGCAACAAGAATGATGAAAGGTCTAGAGAACATGAGCTATGAGGGAAGGCTGAAAGAACTAGGTTTGTTTAGTTTAAAAAAGAGAAGACTGAGGGGGGACATGAGAGCCATTTTCAGGTATCTCAAAGGGTGTCATAAGGAGGAGGGAGAAAACTTGTTCTCCTTGGCCTCTGAGGATAGAACAAGAAGCAATGGGCTTAAACTGCAGCAAGGGAGGTTTAGGTTGGACATTAGGGAAAAGTTCCTAACAGTCAGGGTTGTTAAACACTGGAATAAATTGCCCAGGGAGGTTGTGGAATCCCCATATCTGGAGATATTTAAGAGCAGGTTAGATAAATGTCTATCAGGGATGGTCTAGACAGTATTTGGTCCTGCCATGAGGGCAGGGGACTGGACTCGATGACCTCTCTAGGTCCCTTCCAGTCCTAGTATTCTATGATTCTAGTAACGTGCAGGGTCCTCCAATCCAGATCATTGCCCCATTGTGCTGAGTGCAAAACAAATGTGGAGGAGGAATGATGCAAGATCATGACATGCAGGATTTCCTGCTGCCCCGAAACCCATGCGTGGCTCCTGGAGACATTAAAAACAGCCTGTGAAAAACACAGAAGCAACCTTGAAAGCCCCTCACAGCAGCCTGCAGACACCCTCAGGTGATGGCCACACTCCAGCTCAAGTCAAAGTCAATTATGTTGCTCAGGGGTGTGAATTAGCCACCCGAGGAGTGACATAATTTGTGCCAATTTAAGACCTGGCATGGAAAATACAGCCACTGCTCATGGGGGCCACAAGAAATCTGATGAGGTTCAGCAAGGACAAGTGTAGAGTCCTGCACTTGGGACGGAAGAATCCCAAGCATTGTTACAGGCTGGGGACCAACCAGTTAAGTAGTAGTTCTGCAGAAAAGGACCTGGGGGTTACAGTGGATGAGAAGCTGGATATGAGTCAACAGTGTGCCCTTGTAGCCAAGAAGGCTAATGGCATATTAGGTTGCATTAAGAGGAGCATTCCCAGCAGATCCAGAGATGTCATTATTCCCCTTTATTCAGCTCTGGTGAGGCCACATCTGGAGTATTGTGTCCAGTTCTGGACCCCCCACTACAAAAAGGATGCGGACGCATTGGAGAGGGTCCAGCGGAGGGCAACCAAAATGATTAGGGGGCTGGAGCATATGACTTATGAGGAGAGGCTGAGGGACTTGGTCTGTTTAGTCTGCAGAAGTGAAGAGTGAGGGGGGATTTGAGAGCAGCCTTCAACTTCCTGAAGGGAGGTTCCAAAGAGGATGGAGAGAGGCTGTTCTCAGTAGTGACAGATGGCAGAACAAGGAGCAATGGGCTCAAGTTGTGGTGGGAGAGGTCCAGGTTGGATATTAGGAAAAACTATTTCACTAGGAGGGTAGTGAAGCACTGGGACGGGTTCCCTAGGGAAGTAGTGGAATCTCCATCCCTAGAGGTGTTTAAGTCTCGGCTTGACAAAGCCCTGGCCGGGTTGATTTAGTTGGGATTGGTCCTGCCTAGAGCAGGGGGCTGGACTTGATGCCTCCTGAGGTCTCTTCCAATTCTATGGTTCTATGAATAGGTAAACTGACGGAACAGTTCTCTCCCGTCGGCTTAGCAGTGGTCCCCAACCATTTAAGGTTGCCGGGCACCGGGGGCGTGGCCGTTTGTCCGCCGGGAGGGTGGGCCCCCCCCATAGCCGCATGCCCGGGGGCGAGACCCCCCCAAGGGCCACGCGCCCAGGGCCGGCACCCCCCCGAAGCGCCGTGCGCCCAGGGCTGGCGCCACCCCCCCAAGCGCCGTGCGCCCCCCCCTCCAAGCGCCGCACGCCCGGGGCCGGCGCTCCCCCCATGCGCCGTGTGCCCAAAGCACGGGCAGCCAATCCGTGGCGCTCCTGGGGCTGGCGCTCACCGTGCGCCTCGTGCCCGGGGCCAGGCCAGCCCCGAGCACTTGGCGGGTGCACAGAAATGCCCCTGCGGGCGCCATGTCACCCGCGGGCACCGTGTTGGGGACCACTGGCTTAGAGCATCGACATTGGAGAGCTTATAGCCACACAGAGGCATCAGGGCAACCACACTGCTGTGAACTCTCTAATGCAGCCTTAGCCTAAGAAAGCTCTGCTTTTATTGCCCTGCTACATATTTGCACTTGGAAGCGAATTCTCCTTTGATTGTTCAAAGTTATTTTTCAGAGTGAATGTCTCCCCCTCAGCCAGGCAGGAGCCCATGTGGCAGAGGGGTCGGAAAGGAAGCTGCCCTCGGGGCTCTTCACAGCTCATAGGGACTCTGAAAGAGAGCAATGTTTCATGCTGGTGGAGCAGGAAATCCTCAGATAATAGGAAGAAAGGGGAAGGCCCCAGGCCAGGCAGATGAATTTCTTCCAAATGAAGTCACTGCTCTCTCCGAAGCGGAGGCACATTTCTGGCCACAAAGGCAGCATGCAGCCGGCACAGTCATAGCCACGGGAGAAAGTAGGTCAATTCTCCCGCAGCGCTGAGGCATGCTAAAGGGTCTCCCATGTGTGCAAAGGCGACTTTGGAATATCCGGGAGAGGGGCAATTTTGTTCAAAGTACATTTCTAACCTAGAGAAAATGGGAATGACCCTGAAAGGTGCAAGATACCCAGCCATGCATATAACATACTGTGTCATTTGCATAGCACTGTATCCATGCAAGAGGTATAGGATACAGGTGGAGTAACAACTGAGTAGGATGCATAGGAAACGGGACAGAAAGTCAGACTGCAAAGAGGTAAGGGAGAGCCCTCGCCTGGAACAACTCACAGACGTAATCAGCGGTGGCCCGTCAATACAGGCGAACTAGGCGGTCGCCTAGGGTGCCAAGATAAACGGCTGTTGAGGGCTTTGGAGGCAGGGGCGCCGATCGTGTGTTTCACCTAGAGTGCCAGTTGCCGGCAGCTCGTCCAGGGCCGCTCCTGGACATAATACATACACTCCCAGACCAAAGCGGCCTTTTTTTCAAGGTACAAAACATGATTTACCAGGGGGTTCTGTTTATATTCCGCTAAACCACACAAGGAAAACTGGAGTGCTTTGTAACGTCATCACAGGCTTCATTCTCATTTACACAAAAGCTGCCTTCCATCACCAGGCAGCAGACCAGGGGCCTTAAAACAGGCATAAATAACATGTGTGACGTGTCTTTTCTTCCACCATTATGCTCTCCTTTAGTTTTACATAACAGACGGATCATGATTCTTTGTGGGACTGATTGGATTGTATCAGGTTTATTCTAGTTTTCAGTGGCACATCATATTGTCTATTATGAGCCTGGTCCAAAGTCTAGTGATATCCAAGAGAAAGACTCCAAAGCCCAGACCCTCAAGTGTATGGTACCTAAGGTCTATTTCAAGTAGATTTAGGTGCCTGGGCCAAATTGATCACAATGGGCTTTGGATCATGCCCTGAAATAGACTGGGTTGGGCAACAGAGTAGAAGTTATCTCCTATTGATCGGATCACTCTTCTTGGGCTATATCTACACTGCCGGCTTTTACTGGCAGAGAGTATGCAAATTAAGTGCTGATCAGCATTTTGTCACCCTTCATTTGCATAATCTATTCGAGCCGTTTTTGCACAAGGGGTTTTTGTGCAAAAACAAGCCGTGTGGACGTTTCCTTTTTGCGCAAGATCCTTATGCCTTTCCTTGTGCCTCTTTTGCACAAAAAGGAAAACTCCACACTGTTTGTTTTTGTGCAAAAATGGCTCGAATAGATTATGCAAATGAAGCGCGACAAAATGCTAATCCACGCTTCATTTGCATACTGTCTGCTGGCAAAAGCCGGCAGTGTAGACAAAGCCTTGGAGTCCTTTCCATGGTATTCTTGTCTACTTCTGCATCACATTTAAGCTCCTTGCCAGCCCTTATCAAAAGCTACGTAACTCTCCCTCATCCCTACCGTTCCTATTGCACGACGCTTCCTTGCTCCGGGACTGATCCTGCCCACGGCTGCTCATTCATCAGCTCTTTGTGTAACACCCTCCCCCCCCCGGCTCTTTTCTGCGCTGCGTCTTCTGCAGACTCGTCACCCTCCTCTGCTCCTCCCACGAGACCCTGCTCTCTCCTCACGCCAGTGCCTCCTGCGGCCCCACTTTTGCCATTCCGCCATTGTGAACCACAGTGAGGTGCGCAGAGCATACCAACGGTAGAGAAAAGCGATGCTCTTTCCTCTCCCCCCTAAGCCCTGTCCGCGTAGCCAGCTGGCTGTCCTTGGGGTTGGGGCAAGGTTGTTCTCTCTTACCAGCCTGCAAAGAGCCAGGCATGTACTGGGCATCGCCATCAATAATAAGGCAGCGATTCCTATAAATACCGGATATGAGAGAGGGCCCCCCTGGCCTGCTGACAGGACTTCCAGGCCCCTGGACACCACGACAGTGGGGCCCCTCACTCTCTCCCTTGGAAGGAGCTGGAGCCACCCACCTCCCCACCCAGAGAAACCCCAAGCACCACCCTTCAATAAGAGAGCCCTCAGCTCGGTCACTGCCCCATACCCTACCTGCCTGGTGGTTCCCCTTCACCCTCCTTTCCCTCTCTGCTCCCCCCCCGACTCCCTCAGCCCAGCTCTGCCCCCAAAGTGGTCCTGTGCCCCCCCCCTCCCCAAGCTCCTTTCTCTCATCCATCCTTGTCTACCCTGGCCTGTACCTCTCTGCTCTTTTGCCTTCTCAGCCTGGTTCCCCTCCCTGCAGTCCCTACCGGCTCCCTCCTCTTCCCCACCTGGCTCTCCCCGGCCGTTCCCAGCCCAGCTCTCCCCTCCCCACTCACTCTGCCGCCCTTCCCCCGGCCCTGCCACTCTACAGACCTGCGGGAGGGTTCCAAGCGGCAGGGGGCTCCGGCCCCCCTCCCACCTTGCGGCTCCTCGGATCTGGGCTCCGGGCTCTCAGGCAGCTGTTGCTATGCTGCTACAGCCATGCTATTTGAAAGGACCAGGTCAGGGATGCTGCAGCCACGCAGCAGCCCTGGGCCCCCTTAATTCCAGTGGGCCCCCGTGCAATTGCCTCTTTTGCCCCCTTTCTTGGTGGGTCGGGGCCCAACCTGGCGTCTATTATTCAAACACCTTCACCTTTTGGCGGTGGTCGGTTAGGAGTTGAATGCAGAGATCTGAGCCTCTCCAGTCAAGTTAAAGGTCTCGGTCCCTATCTCTCAGATTCAAAAACCTGGAGCCAGCCTATCCAAAAGAGATGGTGGAAAGCTCCAGGATTAAACCATGGGCTGCTCCTCTGGCAAAATGGAATTTTCTACCACAGGCTAAAAGTTGTCAGTGGGACACAGGAGGGAACTTTATCTTTCTTTGACCTGCCTTCTCCAGCTCAGACATGGAGCAGAGAGGACATTTAAAAACCACCTCATCCCGTGTGCCAACAGCTACGTGGATGAAACAGAGCAATCGCTGTGCTCTCGAATCAATTCACCCAGGAAAACAATAAGATTGAAAACACCACATCAAGCCCAGGTGGACACTTTGAACAAAGCGATCAGCCTGTACCTGACCTATCGGTCCCCATTCTCAAAGGAAACCTGCCCAACACCCCCAAAAGACAAGCCTGGGAGTTTAAGTTCTTGACTTTTCTAGACACTATAAATCATGGACTGAACAGAGATCGAGGGGGAGCTGGAACAATTTTTATAATGGGGGTCCCGAGAGCTATTGAACCAAACTGTAAAGCTTGTTTATAATAAAATCCGCTTCAGTCCGGGGGGTTGGCAGCTCCCCCACCATTTCGAGTTCCAACATCTATGATAAGATACTGGATTTATGGCTTATTACAACAATCAATAATCTACTAAACCTACCCCCAGCTCTCCCCACCCCCATCTTGCCTACTATGACTGGACACTTCATCTTGCATGCTCCCTTGAAAGGTGTTAACTAGGCTAAATAATCTGTCCCATCTAGAGTTCAGCTGTGATATTCCGAGTACATCTCCCAGACTTGAGGAGCTTGAAAGTTCGTCTCTTTCACCAACAGTATCTTTCACCAACAGTTTCCAATAATTATAATAGATACGGTCTGTCCCAGTGCGTCTCTCATCAATGCGAATGGAAGACAGGGCTCTCGGTCCTCAGACTGATCTGAGCAACTCAGCCATTATTTGAATGACACTTCAGATCATTTTGCTAGTGAAGCCAAATTTCTCTAATTACAATGCACAAGCCTAAAACTTAATAGCAAAGAAAACAGATCCAATGAATTTTTCAAGCTCGTTATTCTAACGTAGCTGTTTCAAGCACCAAGGTTTCATGATTAAGGATTTACATTTCACAACTATCTATATCTATACATAGATGCTGAAGCTGGATCACTGGTGTCGAAGCAAAGACTTCACTCAGTTTACGCAGCTAAACAGACAGTTTTATTGGCCAATAAAGCAAAGTGAGCTAAACGTGGTCCCAGCAAAGCCGGGCCCAGTGAAGCTACCTAATACAATCAATCCTAGTATCTTTATACCCTTGACCAGACAGCCTGACATCAGGGCATCCAATTACAAAAGTCATCTATTAAGCTAGGAAAAATAAAGCCTTGTCAATAAGATGGCGGACAGGTACGAGGGAGTACCTCTCCTATCTAAACCAGCCCATTTAACACATTCCAATAGCACATCTGTCTTGGCCTGGAACATGGGGTAATAAAAAGTTCACTCTAGTCTACGTGCAAAGGCAAAAAGCTGAAATGGTTTCTGTTATACAAGATGGCTTCTAGCTAAACCTAAAATGGTATCTACACTGGGAAAAAAAATCAGGATTCTTAGTTCTCTAGGGGGATACAAAATGTCTAGATTTAATGGTTTGCAAGAAGCTATTGGGCTGAAAACTCTCCCACCTTGCATCTCACAAAGTCATTTTTACTGGCTGTTTTTATTTGAGTTGTATTTGGGGGAAGAAACATTTAAATATTTTGGGTCATTATCATTTTTATTAATTTGTGGCTATTTGAAAACTGTTCTGAAATATGGAGTACTAAAACCAGCTACCATAGAGATGGATTCGTAGAGAGAAAGTACTTGAAGAGGCAAAAGGTTAAAAATAAATTAATTGTATTACATAAATGAATTTACGTTAGTTTATCCCATGATCTCTTAATAGATACACAAAGAAAATAATTTTATGGAGATCACAGGCACAAATTTAGAGAACTTATGTGATTATGCTGCTTACATATTTGTATTCCAAACCCATTGTACAAACTGGCTTTATACTAAACTTGATGTCACTGTGTATGGGCCATGCTGATTATGTTATTATTGACAGGGTAATAACATCAAAGGGGAGTAATGAGAGGTGTAGGGGGAAAAAAAAGAGAAGTTGATCAAAAGCAGGGAGATAAATGATGTAGAGTGATATCAAATTTTGTTGCCATTTATTTGGGAAGGTCATTATTTGCTCATTTGTGCCTGCCTCTTAAAGGTATCTCAAATATAATTATAAATATGAACAATGTAAAGTATTAAACCTACCAGTCATCACAGAAGTTTTGGCACAAAGGAACTAACTTAATACCAGAAGTGTAGTTGGGATTGATCCAGTGAGCGGCATGCGGGGAGCACCGGTAAAAGCACTCGATTTTCTTCATGTACTCTTCGCACCTACATTGAGTGAGAAAAACAACAATTACATCTGCCTCTCACCATCCAAGATTATAGTCCACAATTCCCCACAGATTTTACAGGACACATCCCTATATGGAGCAGTTTAAACCCATCCTCTCGCCTTATTTCTGTATAGATTCGAAACTCTTCCTTCAACGTTGGTCAAAAATTCTGCCTGTGTAATTACTGGAACTGGACAAATCATGCAAAAAAGTTTACCAATATTCACTCATTTTTTCAATGAATGATTGGTCACATTTTGGGCTCTTGTACTTGCTTTCTGTGAATAGCTGAGCCACTGAATTTTTGCTGGCAAGAAATGGCCAAGTTCAAGGCAATAATAAAATCTAGCATCAAACCACAACATAAAGCTTTGTTTCTGTGTTACAGTCTTGTGATTTCACCAGTATATAGATGTTCCCACAGTCCCGCTGAAGTTACTGAAAAACCACCTATTATAGTTGTGCTCCTGGGAGACACAGGCATTAGCTATTCATTTGCAAATTCATTTTTGCTTAAATGTTTTGCACTTTCATTCTTTTATTTGCGTCGCCGTTTCACAACTCAAAATCTAGCGAAGAACTACAAGCCACAATTAAGAACATATTCTGTATACCGTAGTTACACAACTCGCAAGACTACAAGAATTTTTCTCGTTATTTGCAAGTTTCCTTTCTGGCGTCCCTTTTACATTTTTTTAAAGTCTTTTAATCTAATTTATCTGTTTGGTTTTTTTAAAATGGTTACATTTTAGATTAAATGGTAAATCTCATCTGTTTTGCACTGCTGCAGCAGTACACAGCAGGCACGGTTGTAAATGGATCTTAACCAGCCAGTTAAACCAGGTTTATTACTGGTTTGCATTGCCAGATTGTACACCAGAGAGAGCATGCCCGGGAATCTGGTTCTATTTTTGTTAAAGCAGGTCTTAAGAGACTCATCACTCCCTTTGTGAAATGGCAGCAGCTCTTCTGCATATATGCAGTGTGTGTAAGGCTCCATTGGGTTTTGTATGAGGAGAGAAGCAACAGAGAGGATCTGAGAAGAAGGGGCCAAAATGGGGGAAGTCGCACAAGGCAGCATATCCAGGAAAATCTATGGCATTTCCATCAGAAATCCCAGGGGAAGTTAATGTTGGCAGTTTCAGCAATGTACGGGATAGTCCTATTGCATCAGGACACACACAATATCAAACCTGACTTACGATTTACTGAGTTCCCCGCATCTGTCCCAGGAGCTGTGGCTCACTTTAATGACTGGGGAATGAGCCAGTTGCTCGGTGAAATTTGCATAGCAACAAGAAGCTGTTGGAAATCAAACAAAAGACACTACAGTCAGGGTTTACTTTCACACTCAAAATCGGGAAAACTCAACATTGAGAATGAATCTCATTTTGGCGCACACTCCAAAATGGTAACAACGAGGGCGGAAGACTCTCTTGGGTCTGATTTTGGAAATGATAATGTGGCCGCTGATTAAGTGGGACTGAACTTGTATCAACAGTGTTTTGTGAGAATGTGCTTCAGTCAGTGTCAGGTAGCTAAGTGGTGTTTAACCAGCTGTCATGTGCTGGGAGAGTGAAATTTCTGACCTCCAGCCTTTGAATACAAAAGTTACCTAATAAAGAAGAAAAAAGGAGGACATGCAGTGAATATCGGCTTTATTCTTATATCCGGCACAGCATTTTAATGTTCTACATTTTCTGATGGGCCTTTACTTTTAATCAGATCAGAAAGTTAATTAGGACAATAATTCGTGCACTGGTAAATCACAATCAAGATGATTATGTTGTGCTTATTCACATCAGACCCAAACCGTCCCTGTGGTAAGCTTAACTAAAAGGAGTTACAACAGAATGAGATCTGGAACATAAATTTTTGAAGTTTAGTTCTTGAAGCCAGTAAGAGTCTTGCAACCAGACTCAAGAGAGCAGTCTCTGGCCCTACATTTGGCACTGGATGTAGTGAGGAACAAGCCAATAAAAGTTGCTTTTCAAACAAAACTCCTACTGTAAATACTGCACAATGTTAAAGTCATTCAAAGTGTGCTAGGGACTGCGAGCGGACGCAAAGGTCAGCTTTTCAGCTCATCTGGACATTCCCTGCCAAAGATTCAACAGCTCTTACATTCAGAGTACAGCGTGCATTCGTGCATGTCCGGCTCAGGGCTTGGTCTAGGCTTGTGCGTCTCTCCCTCCAGACATCTATCCCTTTTGCAGGTAGATGTTGCTAAGAGAGCAAGAAACAGGACTGCAACAGACTTGAACATCTTCTTTCTGCACTTGCCCTGGAAGGGAAGAAGACAGTTTGGCTAGATCCTTCCCCTCCGGGGACAATCTGGTATGAAATTTCTGCTCAGTTATAACACTCAAAGGAAGGACTGGTTAGAAAAGGAGAAAAACAGAAAAGCACGAAGCAAAGATGAACAGACAAGTATTTATACATCTATTTGCCCCCTTTCTCTTTCGCAATATCTTCATCTGATTAAAAGCCAAGATTTAAGGCAAGAGGGACAAACAAACAAAAGGAAGTTTTTCTTTGCTCAGTGCATAGTCAGCCTGTGGAACTCCTTGCCAGAGGATGTGGTGAAGGCTAGCACTTTAACAGGGTTCAAAAAAGAGCTAGATAGATTCATGGAGGTTAGGTCCATCAATGGTTATTAGCCAGGATGGGTAGGAATGGTGTCCCTAGCCTCTGTTTGTCTGGAAATGGGTGACAGGGGAGGGATCACATGAGGATTACCTGTTGTGGTCCCTCCCTCTAGGGCATCTGGTATTGGCTACTGTCGGCAGACAGGATACTGGGCTAGATGGACCGTTGGTCTGACCCAGTCTGGCCGTTCTGATGTTCTTATGACAAATGACCAAATGATCAAGAACTGAACCTTAAGACAGTTTTAGATTCCTAGGAACAGACACCCCATCATATTACATCAGGCTAGAAGCCTGCCTGGCACCATAGCTTATTTAGGACAGTGGCTGGCACTAGCTGCTTTAGAGGGAGGTAGAATAATACTAATAATGCCTATTTCTTATGCAGCACTTTTCATCGCTAGATCTCAAAGCACTTCATCCTCACAAGACCACTGGGAGACAGGGAAGCATTTTACAGTTGGGAACAGCAGCACACAGAGACAAAGTGACTTACTCAAGGTCCACCGTCTCTATACACTCATTATTGTGTATAACTCTATCCTGTCCCCTCTTACTGGTCTCCTCATACTGAATAGTCCTAATCTTTTCAGTCTACTTTCACAAGGAAGTTTTTTCAGACCAATCATTCTTGCTGCTCGTTTCTAACTCCTGGATATTTCTGCTCTGCCCTTTTCAGACAGAGTGGGTAGGACGGAGAGTGATATTTCAGGAAAGGCCAGAACACTGATTTATATAATAGAATCATAATACGTACAGTATTGTTTTTCTTCTAGTCCTTGTGCATCCCAACATTTTGGTTTGCTTTTCTGACCTCTGGTGCACCCGGAGCCTAGATTCTCACTGAACAACCCACACTGATGACTACGGGCGACGTTTTTCAATGACTGGGACCCTAATTCTCTAATTTCCTAAGTCATTTTTTAAAGTGCTACTTACTACCTAAGTCCCTCCGGCTTGCTTAGTATTTTACCCCAGGTCTTTTTCTTGAGTTTTACAGCTAATTTACAACCCCCAAAAGTATACCAACTAGGCAAAATAAAAAAAAACATGGACAGCAAAATAGCTAATTAAAAAAAAAGGAATACATCATTTTAGGTCTCCTAGAAATCCATTGTTGTAAATTTATTATGGTGCAACTCCAATGACTTCACCGGCTTTACAGCTTGGATAAATCATTCCCAGGTTTCTGTTGCGCCCTGTACAAAGTATGCTTTTCATACAGTTACAGGGGAATGCGTACCAATGAACATTAAGACAATGAACCCGGACTGGTGTAAACTGGTGTTGCCTCCTGGACTTTAGTAGGGCTTTGCTGATTTACAAAAGTGGAGGATTTGGCCCTGATATTTTCTGCATCTTCTACAGATGATGAGTCCAGAAATAAAAGATACAGATAGCTGCCTGAGAGCAAAATTTCCCCAAAATGCATTTCAGTGAACTATTCATGTAAATCTAGAATCTTCTACATAAACCACATCGTCATTATTTGTGCATATTATGAAACATAACCTGCAATCCTTCGGGAAAACTCCCCATGCACTTCATTGGAGAGTTTTGCCTGAGTAAGGACTGCAGGATCAGCCCCTATACTACCTCCCAGCATGAAGAAAACAAAACAAGAGGAAAAGAAAGCGGTCTCTGCAATTCGACTGCTGTTTGCTCACCTCCTCTGCTGTCTCTCTGATTGTCGTCTCCTCCCAAAAGTGGAAAATACGCACACTCTCCTCTCTCTTTATATCATCTGGTATCAGTGCCCCAGGGTTTGTTTGCCCTGGGAGAGCTCCTTGACCCTTTGGAAAGCTCACAGGTTTATCTCAGGGGCACACACAATAGTTACACAAACTGACCTGCACATAATACTCAGTTATTGTTTGCAGATCACTAACGGTGATCAAGAAAATACCGGTATGATAGAAAAAAGTAAGCAAAAAACCCAGGACAAAAAGCAACTCTCCTCCCCACTAAAATTCACCCACAGTTCTAGAAGGGACAGAAACTTTTCTTGCCTGATAGTATGAACCAATATTTGACTAATGGGGACTTGGAAAAAATATCCTCTGTGAGCAGGTTATTCCCGGTCTACCTCCTGCAGTGTTTCTTGCATCTTCCTTCGAAGCATCTGATGCTAGCTATTGCTGGGCCAGGACTACGCTACTGGGGAAAGTCGCCCTAAGATTCGCATCTCCAGCTGTGAGAATAGCGTAGCTGGAGTCAACATACCCAGCGCAGGGACCACACACCAGTGAAAAGTAAAAAACACTCCCCCCCCCCCAAAAAAAAACCACCCCATGCACCTCCCTCACCCAACAAGCAAAGCAAAGCAATAAAATACCAACCAAAACCAAATCAAACCAAAATAAAAGAAAATAAAACAACCCCGCCCCCAAATGCCAAACAACTTGCTGACCTGGCTCAGGGGCAGTCGCCTCTAACACCCTCGCTAATGTGTTTGTGGGGGGGTTGCCAAGGCTGCTGGCTCTTGTGTCCAGCTGGGTGAAGGAGGCATCAAGGCTCGGGGCTGTTGGTGCCTGCTCTCCAGCCCGGGGGGGAGGGGAACACCAAGTAAGCCAGGGTCCATATTAGGGATGTAATAGTATAACCAATTAACCAATAGTATAACCGATTAACCAATTAACCAATAAGCAAAAGCTTATCGGTTAATGCTATAGACTACACACATTCCTCCTCCTCCCCATCCCTTGCCAGTACATTTTTTAGCAGGCTGGCCAGCAGCCCAGCTCAGTCCTGGCTTGCGCTGGGTCCTGGACTTACCCCACTGTGGCTCTCCATTTAAAGTGTATTAGGAGCCAGGCGGACAGGCAGCCCGGCTCAGTTGCGGCTCATACTGGGTCTGGGAGCTTAGACCCCTTCCCCCTGGATAGGGACTCTCCAGGGTCTATAGACTAGTCAACTAACCAATAAGAATTCATGAGGTTGATCAACTACTCAATTAACTGATATTTAAAATCTCTATTCCAGATCCAGCCCACAGACTGTAGGTTCCCCTCCCCTCCCCTGTACTAGGGTGACCAAATGTCCCGATTTCATAGGAACGGTGCCAATATTTCACAAAGACTGTGAATGGCTCGCTAACTACAAAAACAGCTTCTCCTCTCTTGGAATTCACACCTCCAGATCAGCTACTAGAAGTGGGCCTCATCCTCCTTGATTGGATTCATCTCGTCATCTCCAGCCTGATCCTGGCCTGCATATTTATACCTGCCTCTGGAAATTTCCACTACATGCATCTGACGAAGTGGGTCTTTGCCCACGAAAGCTCATGCTCCTACACTTCAGTTAGTCTATAAGGTGCCACAGGACTCCTCGCCGTATTTTCAAACAGCTGCACACAAACCTACCGACTGCACTGAAGCGTTAGTGCCACCGACTTCACAAAGATTGTTTAGCTAGGAAAGGCATGGAGGGTTTGACCTTTGTGCTAAGATTAAAACCACTGTCACTACTTGTTAGTGAACACGGTGAGTTCTAATGATTCTACAGTCTTTTAGTTTTTCCAAGCCTTTACGCAATTACGCTTGAAAAAAACCACAATGTGCATACTACAAGTGACTTCTACATCTAAGACAGCAAACTCCTTAGGCTTTATATTAACTACGCCTCCAACATGCTATAGGCACGAATTCCCATCCCAGCGGCAGTACATGTCTTCTTAGAGCACGAGCAGGCCAATTGTACTGTTGGCCTCACAAAAGGCATTTTTGGTTCAGTGAGCACGGATTGTATTTTTCCAGAAGAACCATAATTAAGATATGTTTACAGGGGCATGAAGTAATCCTTAAAAGGAGCGGAAGTATAGAACATCTTACTAACCACTCCATCTCATATTGGTCCTGGACAGTGCATACCCTGAAGTAAATGGAAATCTTTACAGATTGTTTATGAATGTACAGCGCTGTGCATTATCAAAGCACAGTGTTTAAAAGAAATGTTTAGATTAGTCATGAGGATAAGTGGATTTGAAGAGTACCCTATTTAAGTACAACAGAAGTAGTGTATGCTCTATCTGTGTCTGTTCACATAAAAGATACATATGGGCTCTTAGGGTAGGTCTACACTTGCACCCTATTTCGAAACAGGGATGCAAATGCAGGCATTCAAAATAGTAAATGAAGCTGGGACTGAAATATCCCGCGCTTCATTAGCATAATCGCGTCCGGGTGCTATTTCGAAATCGCGCTGGTTTCGAAATAAAACGCCCTGCGTAACCACGTTATTTCGAGAGAAAGCCCTTCTCTCGAAATAACTGGTAAACCTCACTGGATGTGGAATAACCATTATTTCAAGAGAAGAGTTTTCTCTCAAAATAACGCGGTTTCACAAGGCGTTTTATTTTGAAATAGAACCCGGATGCGATTATGCTAATGAAGCAAGGGATATTTAAATCCCGGCTTCATTTACTATTTCGAATGCCTACATTTGCATCCCTATTTTGAAATAGGGTGCAAGTGTAGACATACCCTTAGAGCAGTGGTTCCCAACCTTTTGAGGTTGCCGGGCGCCAGGGGGCGTGGCCGTTTGCCCGCCAGGCGCCAGGGGGCGGGGACACTAGCACGCCCGGGGGCGGGCCCCCCCCTTGCCGCGCGCCCGGGGACGGCCCCCCCCAGCTGCGTGCCCGGGAGCGGGGCACCCCATAGCCGCGCGCCCGGGGGCAGGGCCCCCTCCAAGGGCCGCGCGCCCGGGGCCAGTGCTCCCCCCCGCCGAGTGCCACGTGCCCGAGGCCGGCGCTCCCCCCCTCCCGCCGAGTGCAGCGCGCCCGGCGCTCCCCCTCTGGCCTAGTGCCGCGCGCCCGGGGTCGGCGCTCCCCCCCGCCGTGTGCCCGCGGCCGGCACCCGCCCCCGCCGAGTGCCGCGCGCCCGGCGCTCCCCCCGCCAAGTGCGCTCCCCCCGCAAGCGCCCGTGCGCCATGTGCCCGGGGCCAGGCCAGCCCCGAGCACCTGGCAGGCGCATTGAAATGCCCCCGCGGGCGCCATGGCGCCTGCGGGCACCGTGTTGGGGACCACGGCCTTAGAGCTTTTCTATAGGGTACACTAATTCACAGTACAGAAATATTAATTCTAGTGCACACTAATGTGTCATGGACTATCTGCCCTGTGCAGACCAAGTTGGTGTGTGCTAACAATTCCATCTAGATTGGCATGATTTTCTGCAAATGCTTTTAATGGAAAAGTTTTTCCGTTAAAAGCATTTGCGGAAAAGAGCGTCTGGATTGGCATGGACGCTTTTCTGCAAAAGCACTTTTTTTTGCATTTTTTTGGCCATTTTCGCCATTGGGGCTTTTTTGCACAAAACAGTTTTTAGCTGTCTACACTGGCCCTCTTGCGCAAAAACATTTCCGGAAAAGGGCTTTTGCCCAAACGGGAACATCAAAGCATTTGTGCAAGAAGCACTGATTTTGGACAGTAGAATGTCAGTGCTTTTGCGCAAAATCAAGCGGCCAGTGTAGACAGCTGGCAAGTTTTTGCGCAAAAGCAGCTGCTTTTGCAGAAAAACTTGCCAGTCTAGACGCAACCTATATGTGTCTTGATGGACTTTACTGTGTTGGCTGAGGTTAAGAATGGCATAGAGATATCAGCAACAGGGACAAGGATCAGTTACTATACCAGGAATCCTGGCCCATCATCGTCTAAGCTGAAGGTTCCCGTTACTTTTTTATTTAAGGTATATTAGGAATAATTAGTTTGTGTATTGTTTTATATTAGGATGGGTGTTACTGGGGATTTCTATTCACGCCAGTTCTAGATTCTGAGTGGGTTATGTTGCTTTTCCAGAAATAAGGTGGGTGAGATATACTATCAACTTCTCACCAGCAGCAGTTGGTCCAATAAAAGACATTACCTCACCCGCCTTCTATTTTTAACATGCTGGGACCAACATGGCTACAACAACACTGCAAAATATTGCTTTTCTGTAAGCTAAGTTATGGCTGAGATATACTATTTTAGATCAGTGACTATCATCTCATTATCAGCTGTGGTACATACAAGGCCCTCATTGCCACGGTATTTCTGCACTTTTCAATCTTTAGCATCCACATCAATGCACTGTAATGTTTCTACTTTGTCACCTTTTTAAAAAGAGCTCAAACACATGTAACTGGAAGGTACAAGTCCCAGAGGAGAAATAAAATTCATGTGATCCAGCAGTTCCTTATTTTCACTCATTTACATGGCTGATCATCTGACTTGAATGATCATGGATCACAAAGTTAATCCAAGTATTCTTCTATCCTGTAAAAATACTTGCTTACTCTACAAAGCTGTTCCTTTTTTGAGTACCAGATTTTATTTTAGTGACTGCAGTAAATGTTTATTGCTTTGTATTCCTGTTAGCATTGCAGTGCTGACAAGTTAATAAGAAGTGAGCTGGATTCTGTTTCTGCTTGTGTATCAACAAAAGTATTATGTATACACTTTCAATCAGTTAATCCAGTGCAACCCTATTTCCTAGGAAGGAGTTCCGCAGAAAGGCATCTAGGGGTCATAGTGGACCACAAGCTGAATATGAGTCAACAGCGTGACACTGTTGCAAAAAAAGCAAACATGATTCTGGGATGCATTCACAGGAGTGTTGTGAGCAAGACACGAGAAGTCATTGTTCCGCTCTATTCCATGCTGATTAAGTCTCAACTGAAGTAGTGTCCATTTCTGGGGGCCAGGAAAGATGCAGGGAAACTGGAGAAGGAAGATCATGTACATAGTATGACTAGAATGTCAAGAGCCAAGCCTTAGTAATATATTTGTCTGGCAGCAGAAACTGCTTTCTGGAAACAGTGAGCCAACAGATCAGCTAGCTAATTTTTGGTTCAGTTATTGCTTTTAGTCTGGTATGAATGGTAAAGTTAATGTATTAGTGAAAATATTTGATTTTTGTCCCCGTACTTTCCATAAGCATAGCAGTATTCTAGCATGTACTATTGAGTTTTCATCATTCTTTTCTGTTTTAATAGTGAAGTTTATGAATCTAATGGCTTCGCCACACTCCAGATTCAGTCAAATGTACTGTAGCAGGATGTCCAAGCATCATAAAAATGCTCAGGTTTATGTCCTTTTCTTTCTGATGTTAAGCACTGGTACATTTTGAAAACATATTAGGCTGGATTCTGTAGTTTCCTAAGGCCATACAAACAACATCTAAATTAGTTGGAGGAGGCAAGTGGAGAATTTTTCCTGGAGGGGAGTTCTCTGCCACTTCTGCACCAGTCATCCCTGGGCCCCAGTGTAAAAGGAAGTGGGATTTGCTGCACATACGGGATGGGGGCAACACAGAAGGGAGAAGAACTTGGCATTGGCACAGCAAAACTGAGTATGCTAATTTGCTCCGGGACCAAGTGACCCTGAATTAAGGAGCCACAACTCACTTCCCCCTCAGCATTCCCTCTAATTTTTTCTATCTGTGCAGAATAAAATTTGTTACGTGCACTGAGGCACGAGCAGATGTGCACCACTAGCATAAACACCTCCTGCTGACTGTGGCACTCTGCTAATCACCCGAGTAGCATTTGAATCTCTCCTCTGCAGCCGGCTACAAGTTCAGCTTACACGAACACTGGCCCCATCTCCACTCTACGGCTGCGTCTAGACTGGCATGATTTTGCGGAAATACTTTTAACAGAAAAGTTTTTCCGTTAAAAGTATTTCCACAAAAGAGCATCTAGATTGGCAAGGATGCTTTTGAGCAAAAAGCACTTTTGCGCAAAAGCATCCATGCCAATCTAGACACGCTTTTGCACAAGAAAGCTCTGTTGGCCATTTTAGCCATTGGGCTTTCTTGCGCAAAAAATTAAGGTGCCTGTCAACACTGGCCCTCTTGTGCAAGTATTCTTGCGCAAGAGGGCTTATCCCTGAGTGGGAGCGTGAAAGCATTTGCGCAAGAAGCACTGATTTTGTAAATTACAAAGTCAGTGCTCTTGTGCAAATTCAAGCGGCTAGTGTAGACAGCTGGCAAGTTTTTGCGTAAAAGCGGCTGCTTCTGCGCAAAATCTTGCCAGTCTAGACACACCCCATATGAATCAGCTTGGATAGAATATCTATTAATATCTCCCCTTTCTGTTTCTTTTTGTTTTTATAGTGTATTCCGTGAGAAATTCAGTTGACAACGTAAGTGCCGCAACCCTGGGTGTCACACAAACTGTGATCTTCCCCCCTCACCTTTATTTATAACTTGTTAGACAACTGTCCACTTACAAACAATACTCTCCAGCTGTGGCTAGACTGGCCACTTTTTCTGGAAAAGCAAGCGCTTTTCTGGAAAAACTTGCCAGCTGTTTACACTGGCCGCTTGAATTTCCGCCAAAGCACTGACGATCTCATGTAAGATTGTCAGTGCTTTTGCGGAAATACTATGCTGCTTCTGTTCGGGCAAAAGTCTTTTTCCGAAAAACTTTTGCGCAAAAGGGCCAGTGTAGACAGCAGAGATTTGTTTTCCACAAAAAAGCCCCGATCGCGAAAATGGCCATCGGGGCTTTTTTGCGGAAAAGTGCGTCTAGATTGGCCCCAGACGCTTTTCCGCAAAAAGTGCTTTTCTGGAAAAGCTTCCTGCCAATCTAGATGCGCTTTTCCGAAAATGCTTTTAACGGAAAACTTTTCCATTAAAAGCATTTCTGGAAAATCATGCCGGTGTAGACGTAGCCTCCTAGTACAGCAGCTCCTAATCAGTGGTTCGTGAACCACTGGCTGCCACAGCTCGAGCTGGCTGAGGTGATGGCAGGAGGAGGAACAAGAGGCACCTTCCCCCCCTCCTCTGTAATGGTGGCCTGGCTGGGGCTCCATGCTCCTCTCCTCACCCATGGGAGCGCAAGACATGCTTGGGGGAGGAAAAGAGGGCGAAAGTGAGCTGCTCCCCCTGCCCATGCAACAGTAACAGCCACACTCTCTAGAGGGGGCAGCCTCACTCTGGGGAGTGCAGGGATGGGGGCAAAGGAGTGTTTGGTGTTGGCATGGGCCGTAGGGCTGGGGGTCAAAGGGCGTTTGACATTGGGGAGCAAGGGGCGGGGGTATATCTAGGAAGTTGGTAACTTTTGTACTTGCATATTCATTATTTGCACAATGAATATGGAAATAAAATGATGCCAGTCCGCCAACAGTTCGTGAATGGGTTTGCCAGTCTGCGGCCTCAAAAAGGATGGGAATCACTGTCCTATTAGCTATATAAGGCAATGTGATGCATTACTGCTAAAAAAATTTCAAGATATAAAATACTTGTAAGCTGTATTCTTCATAATTTGCATTATTTTATGGTTGCTTAGGAGAATCAGATGTTAACAAATTTTTGTTGCCTGGTCTTAAGTCAGCAACACCACTCTTTATAGGTAGTAAATAAATAAACTATAAAAGTTTTCCTAAAAGAAATGAGAGATATTCAACAGCCAGAAGCCTTCAAAGACATCGCGTCTTCCTTTTCTCCCTTTCTTCCTTTGTGGGCGCATTCAGTAGACAGATGTCAATTGACAAGAAAGAATCCCATTGAGTCAAGGGGCGATTTTGTTCAGAAGACTTGGCATCTGAAAGTATCCTACACTACAGGCTGGTTTGCTAAACTCATAACTGACCAGCATCTAAGCTCTAGGCAAGGATCTGTTCATAAATTGGTTGGATATCACACCATCCTAATAAACTAGCTTTAACACAGACAAGTCAAGGCTCTAGGAACGCTCTTTACTTTTGTTTGCTAAAGAGAAGATTCCCAGAAGGGAATTTCTAAAATGACTGTCTACCTTAGTCTTACACAATTATGATTAAAAGGGAGTGCTGTTGTTAATCCAGCATTAACATGGAACAACTTTCAACAAGAATTTAAACATTTTGACAATTTAAAAAACCTCCCACTCATTTACATCAACAAATCATTAAAACCATTTATTCTGCTGTGGAGCATTTCTATAAAAAAAATCCCAGAGAACTTACAACATCTATATCCCCAGGCCAAAAGTCGTACAAACATTTTCAGTAGGGCAAAACTGAGGAAAGAACTATTTTCCAGAGTAATGGAATGCTTCTTGATTTGTGCATGAGCACACACACAATTTTGACTGCTGTATTTAAACTGTTTAAAGGCTTGTATGAATATGACTAGGTCAAATGAGTCAGGAGAGGAGGAGTTAAGGTTATATGGTTCATTTTTTCCCGTGTAGACAGAAGAACCCAATTTTCATTTGTTTCCTGTTTCAATTTGACCGTAGAGAAACACTGGGCAAAAATGTTAAATAGCTGTAACATTTGATTGGCCAACTATTGCTTGCCTCTATAATGTTTTTCCTGCATATTCTTGATTTGCTTATTCTTAGAAAATACTTGGAGTTGCCCATAGAAGAACTGGGCGTCAACATCTACTCATACATGTGAGAGACTAATAAAAGAATAAAACAAGAGCAATTATGTCCTATTGTTATTTGGCAGGAGTTAAAAAACAGGAACCGTATTTTCCGGCGTATAAGACGACTTTTTATGCTAAAAAACATCCCCCAAAAATCGGGGGTCGTCTTATACGCCGGGTATACAGGCAGTCCCCGACTTGCAGGTACGAACGGGGCTTTTCTCGCCCCCGAGGACACACACTGCGGGACCTCGCGGTCCTGCCGCCCGTGTACTCCGGGGCGAGAAAAGCTGCTCTGCGTCTCCCTCGTCTTCAGGCCAGGAAGACGCGGAGCAAAGCCGCGGAGGGGCTCGGGCAGCGGGGCAGCCCAGACGCGCCGCGGCTGTCCCGCTGCCGGCGTCCTCAGAGGCCTTGCTCCCGGTGTCCCAGGTCTGCTGGAGACGGTCCCCAGCAGACCAGAGGCACCGGGAGCAAAGCCGGGGAGGCGGAGGGGTCCCGCGCCCTGAGGCTTTGCGCTGGCAAAGCCTCAGAGGCACGGGACCCAGCCACGGCTGCGGCTTTGCTCCCGGTGCCCCTGGTCTGCTGGGGACCGTCTCCAGCAGACCAGGGACACCGGGAGCAAAGCCGGGGAGGCGGAGGGGCGCTGCCGGTTGGCCTCTTAAGGGGGGGGTAGTCATATTTCTTTTAACTAGAAAATTAGGTGGCCGTCTTATACGCCCAGTCGCCTTATACGCCGGAAAATACGGTAGTACTTTTCCAAGTTCCACCCACCCAAAAAATGATGTCCATACAAGTTACAAAAATAAGAGACTACTCATAGTAGATTGTATACAGAAGATGAAAATATATAATTATGTGTGTGCTACACAGGGCTCTTAGATTATGGCTTTCCTGACATTGAACATGCCAATGGACTTTACTGGATTCCTTAGGCTTGGCTTTCCCTCAGTCACTCTGGACTCCGTTGGGTTCCTCAAATATGGCTCCTTCTCATGGGTGAAAGGAACTTAAATTTCTTATAGGTACTATCCTAGCAGAACCTGGGGCCCTGCCATTTTTTAACAGCTACCGGCTGGCTTTTGCCTCAGCTCAGTGCACCCCCTTACTTTCACCGGTGCTCCTTCTTGAGGTTTTAAGAAGTGGCGTGATCTCCCAAATGCCCACCTACTCCTGCTGCCAGATATAAATGGATTTTGAATTTTTGTTTTCCGTTTCTGTACATGTTTAGAAATCCTTTCCCTCGTTCTGTCACCACGGACTGCAATGACTCACTGCTTCTAGAAACACACTTGCTTTGATTATTGTCTCACGTATAACCATATATCACCTTATCAGCTGTGCCCTGTGTTACCAACAGCTTCCCGTTCATGCTACTCTTTTGTGTCCATATACCATGAGTGGTTAGCCAGGTTCAATCACACAAGTTAGAGCAATTTACATTACTAAGCACATCCGGTGTAAATCCTTGTCTTCCCCGTTATTCTTTGTAGTTACCAGGAATACATTAGCATCGCTATTATTAAATTTCTTGAAAACATTTTCACAGTAACACTCCATGTACACTATAAAAAGAAGTATGTGAAAAAAAAATCACTCCAATTCCTCAGGCATGTTCTTTCATATTTCATCTCATTCCACAAGGGATCAATTCTGATGTTTTCAGCAGTGCTATCTATAGATGTAAATGGATGTATAAATTTCATTGGTAATTGCAACAATTTCATAATTGTTGATCAAAAGAGCCCCTTAATATTCCCCTTCGTCATATCACACAAAACAAAAGCATGATGTGAATTCCACCATTAAACACTACAGACCATACTCTTGCACGTCATAGTAGCAAGATACATACACAGTCTTCCCATGTGGCATGTTGTAAAAACCTCACTTCTCAGAAAGTCAACAGTGAGGGTAAAATTCCACTGTCCTTTGCATGTACCCAACTCACTGAAAATCCTCAGTACCAGAAATTGGATCATTGCTAGCTTCACAGCTATGTTCCAAATCTGATATGTAATACCCCATGTAGTGCCCCAGATCCCAATGTGCAAGAGAAAACATCTTATCACAAGAACCCAATGACCTGGTGTGTTATAAGGAGCCAATAATACATATATCGTATTGCAGGAATCCAGTCAATGCATTTCTATCTTTTTGTTCCAATGCCAATTAATTTCCAGTGTAGCAAACCATGAAATATACATCATACTTTATTTCCAAATTTCATTACAGGGTTACTATTTCTCATTCCACATATGTGTTGTTTCACACTGTATGAAACCAAGTGAATGAACATGTTTTGCTCATGTTGGGTAGGAACACTTTGTAGCCTTTACCTTTGTCAACTTAATTTGTGCGGCTCTGCCTGACAGAATGACAGTAGAAACTACTGACGAGACTGCGTGTAACCTGCTGACAACCAAGTTATTAAGGCACATAAAGAACATACCACAGGTTATACAGATAGATGTGCAAGGGATCCTTACTATTTCAGCTACAATATGTAAGATTGATGACCATCCTTTTTCCTTTTACATGACTCTTTGTGCTCTCTCTTACAAACTGTGCAAAACTGACTAACCTGTGTACATACTTGTGTTTGTGTTTAAATCATGGTTCCATCTGAACTGTTCTGCAAAACTAATATGGTCTTCAACAGACCAAGGACTGTATGTCAGATATGCACCAAGCACATTTCAGTACACGTGCGGCAACGTTACATACACTGAACTTCCGAAATTTCAGGTTTGTATTGATATGTAAAGGCTGTTGGAATGTAAATGTGTTGCCAAGTAGTCTAGTGATTGTTTACCTATTGGTACAACTGAGGCTTTCATGTGCCATCACAGTAAGTAGCCAACCTTTCGGCCTGCTTTCTCGGTAATACAGCCCAATATCCAACAGCACAGGATGACAAAAAGGCAACAAATTAAGTAATATTTCATGAATCAATACAGTTACCATACAGCGTGTACTGGAATTTCTCCATACCTCATCAGTCATCCATTTCCTTGGTTTCAGACAATAAAATGAAGAGCCATCCAAGTTGTTTTCCTCACTTTGGCCTCAGGTCTGTGTCTGTTTGGGGATAACTGCAATTTACACTAATAAAAAAAGGGAACACATATTACACGCACGGTGCTACAGCTGGCTTTCCTCTGTTTTACTACTGTGAATGATGCTACTTCTTACATGAAAACTTTTACCATACTTAAGAAAGAAATGGACCTATGTTTAAAAATGTTTCTTATGAAAGGGGTGGTAACCAGTTACCTTTCCAAATCCAGTCTGTGTCTTCCCCTACCACGATGCCATCAACACTGTCATCACCAGGGCTCGACAAACTATACAATCTACTCGCCCATGGTGAGTAGATTTCAGCCGCGTGCCCTGTTCATTTGCAGCATGCGCATGCACAATGTGGCTCTTTTTGCCGCCGTTTGTGAAACCCTGGTCATCACCACTTGTATCACTGCTGGAAATATCTTGCACTACACTCTCCTGTTGTTCCATTGCTAGGACCTCCTTAGTTGTTACTGTTTTGTCATAAGACTTGTAGATACATCGTCATCCAGTTTTCCAATATCTTCTGAGAGTGGTTTTGGTTCAGTGTCACCAACAGCAATTTCTGTTTCAATGGATTTCTTTGATATAGTTTCAGAAGCTGCTGCGGGAGGCTCTTTAAATGGTTTTAGATGAGAGATGCTATACGTGGTTGCTAAAGGTTTCCTGGAGAAACTTTCCAATTTTACTCTTTTACCCTCCACAGTGTTAATTTTGTATGGTCCCTGATGGGTTTTATTTGGCAGTCTTCCTTGCATCCAGGAGGAGAACACAGTCCCCCACACTATGTGTTACTTCCCCATATTTAGACAGTGTTTCTTTAGGTATACTGTTTTTGTTGTTTTTCCTTGTGCTGTCTCAATATTACCAAGAGCCAATGCAACATCAGCATCCATCTAGCTTCCATATTTCTGCTGTACTCTTTGCAGAACTCTTCACCGAGTTCATTTATAGCTGGTACCTTGGTAAATAAATGTAGGAGAGCTTGTATTTTTAAAATGAAGACTCACAGAATACCAGATGTGTATGAAAGCGATGTGCATACACCTACTGTGTACTCATGTGGGACTTCATTGGGATTGGTCCTGCCTTGGGCAGAGGGCTGGACTTGATGGCCTTCTAAGGTCTCTTCCAGTTCTATGATTCTATGATTCATCTGGAAACATTGAGTCATCATTATACATTAGTCCAAAGGGTGTACATTTTGTTGTTGAATGCATGGTAGTCCACACAGAAAATAAAATGCTGTCAAGGAATTCATCCCAATTATTCTGCTCATCATTAACCGTGTTCTTTAATGCTCTGTAAAACATGAGAACAGATTCGTTTGTGAAAAATGAGCACACATGCAGTCTTGACCAAGACCAATCATACACAATTAATAATGTGTAATACATAATCAGAAACTTTCAACATAAACTGATTATCAAGAATTTCAAGTGAGTTGCATTTTCTTGCATGGTGCATTGTACTTGCCTTCATTGCTGTAATACACCTCGTCGCTTTTGCTGTAATACTGCCACACATGCCCTTACCTCTGGATGGATTTATTACGGGCTGCTGAAACAATGTTCTATTCCTCATTATTGGCAAACAGGTAGAACTGAAACAAAAGAAGTTGCACCGTAAGCTTACATACAAGATTTTTCCTAAAGAATATTCCTTCATCCACATGCTAGTACTTTTAAGTCTAATAGGCTACAAAAATATCCTGTCTTTTCATATTTGCATCTGAAACATTTTGCTACAGGGTTTTGGGAAGATATGAAGACACGCAATAGAATGTTACAGCAACTGTGATGGGGTGACCAAGAGCAGTTTTTCACAAAAGGTATGCTGACTGTCCTCAAATAGTTGAAACAGCAATGTGTCTTCCACCAAAAATTACTAAAGCATTGAAACCCATGTACTCTGTCACCTATTTGTTACCTAACACTGAGGTTGAAAACATAGTAAAAGTAACCTCATAAAATAAGCAGTCATCATCTTATTATTGAATTCAGGACTGAGATCTATCAGTATCCACCATGGGCATCCACAGCGCACAATCATTTTCTACATGATGCATGCCACCTCATATGCTGCCTGATTTCAAAATGGATAGGCTTCCACCCATCTTGAAAAGATAATCTATGGCTGTCATTTTATACTGATATCCAGCCTTTGTTATTGGTAATGGGACTATCAAATCCATTCCCAACAGCTCCCAGACACGAGTGACCTATACATGAGCATACCAGTTAAAATCTTGTACTACGTTTCTGTTATTAAATGCTCTAAAACCAGTCATATGTCTTCAGCAGAGTACAGA